>NC_091254.1:99552500-99865000 GCF_042477335.2 Ovis canadensis | reverse complement strand
CGGGGAGCGTCTGGCGGGGAGCGTCTGGCGGGGAGCCCTCTAACGGCCCTCCTGCAGCTTCTGCGCCTGTTTCTCCTTTTTATGCACTGCCCAGGGCGCCCCGCGGGCTTTGAGACCTCCCTCCAGACGCTCTGAACCTGCCTGCGCATTCCAATCACCCAGAGGGAAGTGAAAGCCTCGTGGTCTGGCAGGCAGGGGCCTGACAGGGAAAGGCGGGAGAGGATGGGCTCGCGGGAGGAGCTGGGCTAGAAGGCAAAGGACACCCGGGCCCCCAAGACGGGCCTCCATCAGAAGCGCGGGCTTCTTCCTTCCCAAAGAAAAGGCCCCGAAAAGAGCTCTGGCCGCACGGATGACAGACACACCAGCATCGGGGACAGAGAGCGACGGGGGGAGGATGCTCCCTGGTGATGAAGGAGGCAGACGCCCTCCCAAGACGCCCACACTGATGAGCATGGCACTGCGGGTGATGACGGGCAACCAGGGCGCGAGCCGCCCCGAGGCCGTGGGCTGGCGAGCGCCTTTACCTTTCTGGGCTTTGAGGGCAGCAAAGCTCTGCAGGGTGAAGCGCTTTTTAGAAAGGGCAGAGCTTTCTGAGGTGGAGCTAGTGACCACATCATCTGCGGGGAGAGAGGGTGGTGCAGGAGGCGCTGGGCGGCCACACCCGGGACCCCCCAGGCCCCACGCTTGCCACGGACCTGCCCGGGGCGACGGTGGGTGCCTACCCTGTGCCTGCTGCAGGCACCCACACCCTCCCCAGCGCTCCGGCTCAGCCCAGCACCCACCTTTGCCCTTCTTGGGGGGCCCGGCACTCCAGGTTCAGCCCAGCACCCCCCTTCACCCTTATCGGGGGACCCAGTGCTCCGGGCTCAGCCCAGCAACCACCTTGGCCCTTCTCGGGGGGCCTGGCGCTCCAGACTCAGCCCAGCACCTACTTTTGCCCTTCTTGGGGGGCCCAGCGATCCGGGCTCAGCCCAGCACCCACCTTGGCCCTTCTCGGGGGGCCTCGGCAGTGGCGTTGGGCCCCCATATCTCTCCAGGCTCAGCCCAGCACCACCTTCGCCCTTTTTGGGGACCTGGAACTCGGGGCTCAGCCCAGCACCCACGTTTGCCCTTCTTGGGGGCGCCCGACACTCTGGACTCAGCCCAGCACCCACCTTGGCCCTTCTCGGGGGCCCTTGGCAGTGGGGGCGGGCCCCCGTATCCCTCCAAGCTCAGCGGGTCCGTTTTTCTGTCTTCTAACTTTTTCACGTTTCTTGTGCTCGCTTTTGAGGGACTAATGACGTCAGACGCGTGGAAAGAGGAAGAGAACGCTGCTGTCAGCATTCACATGGCCCAGAGGGTGGGGAGGGCACGACTCTGAGCTCCTCCCCAGCGCTCAGCGACGCACTTCCCGACTTTGGGTGCAGCCGGGGGGACGCCCACCTCCACAGCTGCTAAGTAAGAGGGCTCTGTTGGTTTTTTTCTCCCCCAGGGTATGCTTTCTCCTTTAAAGCTATCGTTCTGTGGTTTATTCGTTTAGACTACATCCTATTCCGTAGACGATTAGATGTGGCTTACATAAAAAATAGTAAAACAATAGTGGATGGATAAAGCGACGGAGGATAAATGAGGGCAGAAGACGTGTAACAAGGCCAGTGCGAAATGAGCCCCCTCGTCCCCGTTTGCCCGTGAGCCGTGGGCCCCACAGCTGAGTCGGCGTGCTCCTAGGACCCGGCCACCCGGGGCGCTGCTATCTCTGACACACGCGTGCAGGGCTGCTCTTGGGACAGCCACCCACCCTGCGCTGATCATGATGGGATTTCCGCCCCCTCCCCAGGAGAAAACAGGGACACAGGGATGGGCCTCTGCCTGACGCTGACCTGCTGGGGCTGACCAGCAGCGTGTGAGCCCGGGACACACCCCCTGGCCCTGGGCAGTGGGCTTGGGGACCAGGAGACACGGTGGCGTGGGTTGGCTGGCTCCCACTGGGAGCCCTGCATGCGGCAGGCCTTACCTGGTGCCGCCCGGTGTGGGCAGGGGCAGGCTCTGGGACTGCTCGAGGGCACGGTGCTGGCTGGCCTCTGTGAGGAGAGGGGCCCGGCGCGGTCAGGGCCCGGGGCCGCGCGCCCTCCCCTCCAGGAGCCTGGAGGGCCAAGGGTTGGGGCTGCTTCGAGGGACCAAACGTGCCCCGGGGCAGCCCAGGGAACAGGCCCTCACCTCTGCACGCCTGCAGCTGGCTGGTCAGCACCTTCCGGATCTCGCTCACCCAGGCGGCCTTGATCTCAGGAGTGGGTGCCTGCGCCCCAGAGCAGACCAGGGGTGGGTGCGTGCCCCCCACGACGCGCCCCGTGCGTCCCTCTGCCGGTGCCCGGGACCCGTGGGGACCAGGCCGGCAGCGCTGCACTGGGGTGCAGGAGGGAGCCCCCGGGCGAGGGCGTGCTGACCGCCGGGCCCGCCCCCTGCGGCTCTGGCTTTGACTCAGCAGGAACCCTCAGGAGTGGGCAGCCTAGCCACTGGGCCTGAGGGCCATGCGGGTGGGCGCGGGACTGTGAGGAGCCCAGGCTCGTGGAGAGCCGGGCGCTGGCTGAGGCCGCCCCCCTCCACAGCTCTGCGGGCCCTCGGCTGGCCAAGCCAGCTGGTGCGTTGTGAGCTGTGAGCAGGTCGCGGGGCCTCCTCACTGCCCTGGAGCCACATCCCTCAGGGTCGCCAGACCACCAAGGGCGTCATTACTGTGGCGGGCAATGTGGCGAGGCGCCTCCCGAGCTGAGCCGCTCTCTCGGGGTCTCTGCCAGATGCGTGGACACCCCGACAGCTCCACCACCTCCCACCCCCACGGCAAGGTGAAGACATGCTTCCCGCACGAGAGCCGGGCACACGCGTGGGCCAGTGTGCACGTGCGACACGGGCCGCCCACACCGCCCCGCCGTCCTGGACGCAGGAGCCTGCTGCCCTGCCTCCAGAGCCCCTCTGCCCTGCAGGGTCCCTGCTCCCCGTCAGGGCTCAGCTCCGTCACCGACAGCCCAGGGCAGCCCCACATGAACGGGGCAGGGGGTTGGGCCGATCTCTGGGAGATAAAACCTCAGAGGGTCCTAGACAGCAGCCCTCGGCCAAAACCGCTCACGGGCACCCGCACAGCCCGCGCAGACCCCGGGGCCCACCTGGATAATGTACACCTCCTCCCGGGCGTTGTACCAGATCTCGAACTTCTTGGCGTCTCCTTTCACGTTCTCCGTGATGCCGACGGCCGTCATCTGTGAGGGCAGAGCAGGCGGGTGGGCCTCTGGCGGGGGGCCCTCCCCGGAAGGCGGGTGCCCGGCCCAGGGCGCTCACGTTCAGGGACTGCTTGTAGCTGTAGGAGGGCGCCTTCTCGTAGCCCTCGCCGTTCTCTTCCCGCCGCTTGCAGAAGAGCACAGCCTTCTCGTGCAGAAACAGGTGGCGCTGCATGGGCTTGAAGCGGGCCAGGTCCTTCACCCTGGTGTGGCCCCTCTTGTGGTCGGTCCACACGCTGAAGGAGCCCTGCATGAGGAGCCTGCCCAGGTCGCCCAGGTTCCCCTGGGGGGCAGGAGGTGCGGTGAACACCAGTGCGGGCCTGGGGCCTCGAGCCTGCCCAGGTCGCCCAGGTTCCCCTGGGGGGTCAGAAGGAGGTGCCGTGAACACCAGCGCGGGCCTGGGGCCTCGAGCCTGCCCAGGTCGCCCAGGTTCCCCTGGGGGGTCAGAAGGAGGTGCCGTGAACACCAGCGCGGGCCTGGGGCCTCGAGCCTGCCCAGGTCGCCCAGGTTCCCCTGGGGGGTCAGAAGGAGGCACGGCGCACGCCAGCGCGGGCCTGGGGCCTCGAGCCTGCCCAGGTCGCCCAGGTTCCCCTGGGGGGTCAGAAGGAGGTGCGGCGCACGCCAGCGCGGGCCTGGGGTGGGGCCCAACTGCCAACACTGGGGAGAGTCAAGGGTACCGGGGAGAGTCAAAGGTAGTGGGAAGGTCAGGGGTCGCAGGGGATCCGCGGGGACGAACAGGGGATGTTCGGGGCAGGGAACTGCTCCGTGGGACGCTATCATGGTGGACGCTGGTCACCCACTTGTCCAAACTCAGAGCGTGACCCCGACGTGCACTGCGGACCCTGGGGGAAGGGTCAGACTGCAACGGGAGGGGGCGCTGTGGGGGCCGCCGTGCACCCGGGGGGACGGGGAGGCCTGTGTGCTCCCTCCCGTTTCGCCGTGAACCCAGAACTGCTCCAAAAAGGAAGTCGATTAAAGAGAAAAGCAAAGAGAGCAGTGCTGAAGGAATTTACAAAGCGGAGAGGAACCAGGGAGCGGCCTGAGCGCACAGCGGGCGGCATCCGCTGTCAGGCGCTGCCACGGTGAGAAGGGGAGGGCCTGCTGGTGGGCCGCCTGCAGGGACGCGCCCTGGGGTGGGGGGAACGTCCTGGGCTTCCACCTGCTGGTGAGCCGCCTGCAGGGCGGACGCGCACGGTATTCTGGGTGACCTGCGTGCAGGCCGCTCCCCCCTCGCCGTGATGGGCCCCTCAGGCCCCGCCCCAGGCTGGCAGGGTGGGCGGAGCCTCACCTCGTAGCCGGTGATGGCGATCAGGTGCATGGAGTCGTTCACTGCCTTGAGGATGCCCAGGATGGAGCTCAGGGCCTCCTGCAGGTCCTCGGCGCCCTCGCAGCTCTTGCTGTATTTCAGCATCTCCTGGGGGGTGCGGGGGGGGGGGGGGTCACTGCCCGTCTGGACACTGAGCCCCGCCCCTCCCGGGAGAGCGGCTGGGACGTCCTGGGACAAGGGTGTGGCTCCTGCGCGGCTGTCGCGGGTGGGGCAAGACCGATGTGCCCTGGGGCACACACCCCCCGCCTAGGTGCAGGGTTGGGGGGATGCTCTGCCTGCCTGTGTCCTCAGCCCCGACTACGGCAGCGCACGGGAGGCTCTCACAAAGGCGTGTGGGGAGCCAGGGCCCCGCAGACATGGGAGGAAAGTGTCCAGAGACCACGGAGCTCACGGATGGGCTGGGGCGACTGCCACTGTGTGGTATGCGGCCAGGAGGGTGGCCAGATCAGAGCCCGGCTCCAGGGAGGGGGCATCGGGCCAGGAGGGTGGGATGCCCAGCCTCTCACTTTGAGCAGCAGCTGGTACTTGGTGATCCTCTGGACCGGCTTCAGCAGGTAAGAGTCGAGGCTCAGCTTGTGGTCCAGCTTCTTCTGGCACTCCTGCCCGGGGAACACCCTTAGATGGCTGCCACCCTCCCCCGAGCCTCAGCCCATGGAGGACCGTCCCCAGCACACCCTTAGGCGGCTGCCGCCCTCCCCGAGCCCCGGCCTTTGGGCACCGCCCGCGCGGCCGGGACGCACCTGGAAGAAGGGGCAGTCGGAGCACTGCCTCCACAGGCTCTCGGAGCGCGGCTTGTTCTGACAGTACTTCTCGTAGATCTGGAACTCCTCCATCTGCCAGGGAGCAGGCCACGTCACGGGGGTCACAGGGGTGGCGGAGCCCACCGCCGAGTCACAGCCCTCCGGGTGGGGACGCCCGGCTCCCTGGGCCGGCCCAACTCCGGGGCCCCCTCTGTCTCAGACGCCACAGCTGTGGCGGGTCAGCCAGGTGACCGCCGCCCAGAAGCTCCGTCTCAGGGCTGCCCGAGTCCTGGCACCTCTCTTAGAAACATTTGGTCCGTGTGGCCGTCTTTGGCCTCAGGGAACAGCCAAACAGACACAGGAGCGGCACAGACTTTGTGAAGGACTCGGCTGCCCGTGCGCGGGTCGGGACAGCCGGCGGGCTGGTGAACGGTAACTGCCGCCCCCACTGAGGCCCGTTCCACAGGTTGGGGGCGCGGCCCGAGCACCTGCACTGCCCCTCGGTCCCCAGGAAGGGCCGATGCTGGTAACACCCCCACCCCGCTTCTCAGCACCAGGAGGTGCGCCAGACCGCGTGCAGCGCAAACGGGGCCCCTCTGCCTCCTCTGCCCCGGCGCTGGCTCCTGCTTGACGTCTGCATGCTGCTGGGTCAGGGTCACCAGGGACGGCACCCTGCACCCCATCCTCCTGCTCCCAGAGCCTGTGCACGGCCCCCAGCCCACTGATGGTCCTGCGTCCGTGACTGATACCTCAGAGCACGCGTGACCGCCCAGGGTCAGCCGGTGTGCGAGGACCAGCAGGGGACTAACGCGGGCCAGGACTGTCGGCACACCACTCTCGAGCTCAGGACTCAGACGCCCTGCGATGCTGCCGGCTCTCAAAGCCAAGATCCTAGTTTTTCTCTGTTTTTTTGAGCTAGTTACTGGGCTTTAGGGAAACTGTGCTCTTCTGGCCCTAACGAAGAGCATCGCAGGATCTCAGCCAAACTGGAAACATCCGTCCTCGTAATCGCGGTTGGCCGGATGGGGACCGTGGCACTTAAAGCCACTGTAGCTTTAAGGAGCAGCTTCGAGGCGTCAGGCCTGCGGAAGGACACGTCTGAGAAGCACGCACCCGCTCCAGAAAGCACCTGCCAACCAGCTCCGGGCAGTCCGTGTAGGTCTCCAGCTCCCTCAGGAATATCCTAGGTGAGGAAGTGTGGGCCAGGTCACGGAACACCGCCAGAACACGACGGCAGCGTCACCAAGTATTAGCGTTCATCTCCAGACACCTGTCCCGACTCTGGACGGTGCCCGAGACCGTGAGCGGGGACGCGCCGCCTGACTCCGGGGCCTGCAGCCCACCCCTGTCCCTCCCAGGGTCCCGACTGTGCCAAACGCTCAGGGACATGCAGCCGCAGCCCTACAGGGATGCCTTGTTTCTGGAGAACACGGACACGGACTGAGGGGCCGCAGCAGCAGACAGGGCCTCTTGAGGCCCAGCAGCCCGAGTGCTCAGTGGGTTTTCTGCTCTGGTCCTGAGGGCAGACCCTCCACCCTGCAGTGCTGACCCTGAGCCTGAGGCTGAGTTTTCGTCTGGGTTTCCGACTCCCATCCATCTATTGGATAAATCCTGGCACGGAGGGCGGCTGAGAGCCAGGGCCGAGGCTGTGGAAGGACCAGAGGGCCCAGGCCCCCTGCTCACCCTAACCTCTCAGGGAAGAGCACCTGAGACCCACCGCTTCCTTCACAAGCTGTGGGTGACGGGGGCTACGGACAGGGGCAAAAGCACGTGGTCAGACAGAAGTCCCGGTGCCCCTGGCATCCAGGGAGATGGGGCTGGAGCCCAGGGCCACGGGCCTGTCTGGGCAGGCTGGAGGGACCCGTGCACGGCGGCTTTCCTCAGGACCACAGGCTTCTGCCTCCATCTGACTCCCTCTGCGTCCGCTGTTCATCTTCCCACGAGCCCGAGACCGCGGAGGGTCAGCAGCCCCAGAAGGACTGCCCACGTCTCCTCGAGGCCGCGCAGAGGCCTCCGGCGCTCCCACGAGGCGGGGATGGGCAGGAAGGAGAGTGCGCTGTGGGTATCCCTTACTGAAACGGGCCTGGCCCTGGGGGTGCGCGGCCCCTTTGTAGCTCCCTGCTGCTCAGGGTCTGCCCTGGGCTTGTCCCACCCGAGCCTGCTGCCCGTCTGCTTATCCCCCTTGATGGGAGGAAAGGCTCTCCCCCAGCAAAGCTATGGCAGGCGGGGCCTCCAGCGACCCAAGGGAAGGCCTAACCTGTTATGAAAGTGGTAAATTTCTTCCATGTTTCCAAACAGGATGTCCTTCTTGTTCTGAAGGCCAGTCGAGATGAGATGAGTCATTAAAGGGTTGTCCATCTCTGCGGCATAGCCCTGCGGAGGAAAGAGTGGTCAGCATGGGAGGCGGGCTCCACGATGCCACCAGGCGGGGAAGTGATGCTGCTCAGGTTAAGGAATCACGTCTACTTGAATTCATTCCGGACGGACAAGCACAGAAATGTGAGTGAATTACAAGCAGCATCAGTTACTTAATTGTGTGTGTGTGTGGGGGGGCCTCCATCCATTTCTTCACCTTTCAACCTTTCTAAACACAGGCACATCTGCTACGAAGGGGACAAAGCTTACACGTGCGTCCTGACGGATGATCTCGGGGCCTGCACCCTCGCGACCACAGCCCAGACCCTGGGGCCGAGCGTCCCCGCACCCAGAAGCCCCTGTGCCGTCCCTAGGCAGTAGCCTCTCCCTCTCCCTGCAAACACGTCCCCGTGCAGCTGTGCCTGCGCCCACGCGCCCTGGTCCCGAGGATGGACCGCCGACGGGCTTCCAGCTCCCCGCCGGCTCAGCAGGGCTGTCGTGGGAGAGACCACCCTCACCTCCAGGACGCACAGCAGCTCCTCCACGTAGACCCGCTCTGTGTCCAGAAGCTCCTTCATCACGTGCCTGTGGGTGGGTGCGCTCTCATGCATGAGCTGCTTCCCACTGTCTCCCAGCTACCACGGACCGCCTCCAAAGGAGCCCCACTCCCAGGCCACAGTTCCAAGTTCCCCGCCCAGTCCCCTCCCAGGAGAAGACCCTGCTCCACGGCCCCTCCAGCCTCCCATAAGAAGTGGGCCTGCGTGACCTCTGGGGTCCTGCTATGTGCCGTGAGGTTAGGGACGCCCAGGAGGGCACGGGCTGGCAAACAGGCAGGCAAGATCTCGCTTTGTGGACCAGGATCACCTTTTAACTGTCTATGACCAAGATTCCCATTTTTAAGCAGAAAATAGAACCAGGGTTGGGACCATGAGCAAACAACGGCTAGCCTGTCGCCAGGCCCTGTGGGGTAGAGCCCGTCCTCCACACAGGGCGGCGAGGGGCGTGGAGCAAAAGGCTCGGGCTCCCTGGCCACTGGGGGCAGAGGGTAGTGTGGACTGGCGAGGAGGCTGTCCCCGCGGACGGAGGGCAGCGTGGCGCCTGGGCCGTTTCTCTGAGTGGACAGGAGTGCTGAGGGCAGTCGTGGGGGCAGGGGTGGGTGGTCTGTGGGAGAGTGACCGCCAGGAGAGGAGGCACATGGGCAGGGCCTTCCTGTGAAGTCCAGAGTTTAGTGTCCAAGGGCATGTCTGTGCAGGGACAGGTGCCATCCTGGCAGGGGGGGCAGTGTGTGGGGCGAGGGGGGCTGTGGGCCGAGCAGACCCTCCACAGAGTGGGGGCGGGCAGGAAGAGACGGTGAGGGGAGCCAAGAAAGACGAGTGACTCTGAGCACCCAGTGGGTCCAGAATCAGGAAAGGCTGCAGGCAGGGCTGGCGGGGGCGGGTCCGAGGCTGGCCCCGCACATGTGGCCTCAGAGTCAGGGCCGTGCCCCCGAGTCGTGTCTCCTGGGCTCAGGGAGGGAGAAGGCAGCTGCTTCAAGCCCCAGGGCCACCAGCTGGGCGAGGGCAAACGTGGCCTTCCTGAGGAACACGCAGAGAGACACCAGCACCCGCCAAGTGACCCTCGAGGTCAGCTGTGCTCTGAGCTGCTCCTCCTGGGGGTGGGGGTCCAGCCACCTCTGCTCCCCGGTGTGCAAATCCTCTCGGGGGGTGGGATGTGGGGGCTGAGATCCGGGTGGGCCGCGCTCCCCCTCGGAGTGGCCAGGAGGCAGCCACCCACCTCCGCAGGACGGCCAGGCTCTCTTCGTCCCCCGTGGAGCCGCCACGGCCCTGCCGGCCCTCGCTCACCTCACTCTGCGAAGAGAGAAGCCGGCCAAGCAGCGCACTTTCAGAGACAGAAGGTGAGGCCTAAGGCCCGGCTCCAGAGCCTGACCCCCTGGTCCCTCTGGGGAGGACAGGAGGCCCCATGGGTGGAGCAGGAGCGGAGAGGGCCCGGGGAAGGCGAGGAAGTCGGGGTGGGGCCGGGTAGTGAGGGGGCGGGGTCAGGGTGAGGGGCGGGGCTGGGGACAGGGGGCGGGGTCAGGAGGGCCTGGGGGGCGGGGGAGTGGGGGCGGGGCCGGGGAGTGAGAGAAAGTGTCAGGAGGGGCGCGGTCAGGGGGAGTGAAGGGGCGGGGTCAGGAGGGCCTGGAGGGAAGAGGGCGGGGGAGCCGGGGGGAGGCCGGGAGTGGGGGCGGGGCCGGGGTGAGGGGGCGGGGCTGAGGAGTGAGGGGGCAGGGCAGGGAGACCTGGAGGGGAGAGGGCGGGGGAGGCAGGGGGGTGTGGTGGGGCGGGGTCAGGGGCTGGGGGCGGGGCCGAGGAGTGAGGGGCGGAGCCGGAGTGAAGTGGGGGAACAGGGGGAGTGAGGGGCGGGGACAGGGGTGAGGGGCGTGGCCGGGTGGGGGGGCAGGGCCAAGGTGGGTGGGGCTGTGGCGTGGAGGCGGGGACAGGGAAATGAGGGGCGGGGCCGCGGGTGAGGGGCGGGGCCGCGGAGAGGGGCCGTGGCCGGGGCTCACCTTTGCCCTCCTGTAGGGCCCCCTCCGGAGCGCACTGCCCTCGGAACTGTGGTTCTCAGAACCCCTCCGGATGCCTGGTTTGGGAAGAAGGAGAGGAGAGGAGCGGCCTCGCCTCTCACAGCCTGGAGATGGAATGCGCGCGCAGGGGCACCAAGGAAAAGGCGCGAGCAGCCCAGAGTCGAGGGAGGCACAGAGCATGACGGAGGCGGGCCGGGAGCCCCCTGGGCTCGCCTTTCGCAGCGGGGCCCGGCTCCCGGTGACAGGGGAGAGCTCTGTGCCTGGAGTCTGAATGGGCCCACGAGCTGGGCTCAGGGGCTCTTGGCGCGACAGGCAACACTGGCCAGGGCCGCGGAAAGCGGCAGGAGCCGTGCCGGCCGCTGGAGCCGTGTGTTTTGCGGACAGGAGGTGACAGGAAGGGCCCCGCCCTGCCTTCCAGAGCGTATGCGCCTGGGGAAGCAGGAGGTTTCAGGGGCGGAGGGCCGAGCCACCCAAGGGGAAAACCATCCCAGCTATGGGGCTGAGGACAGACGGCCGGGACGAGCCCGGGAAAGGCCCTCGAAGCCGTGGTGGACCCGGCCCAGCCGCAACGGGAGCAGCATGGCCGAGAGGGACTGAGGGCGGAGCCCAAGTGCCAATAAAGCTTTATTTACACAATGGGCTGGACGGAAGGGGGCGTTCCCCGGGGTAAGAGGTGCCGCTCGTACCGGGGGAGGGGCAGGGCGACTTGGTGAGCGCTTCCGGCCGAGGGGCCACGGGCTGCACGGGCCGCGTCTGCTTGGCCGCCAGCTTCTTGAGGCTGGCCTGCCTGCGGTGGAACATCTCCTCCACGCTCTCCTGCTTCTGGAAGACCCTCTGCACATGCTCCTGTAGATGGGGACGGCACGCTGGACTCAGCAGGACATCTCCGTGATGCTCCGAGAGTCACCGTGACACCCGTGGGCCCCGCTCCTCCCTGAGGAGGGGGCGCCAAGGGAGGAGGTGGCTGGCGGGGGTCTGTGGACAGCCGGCGGGAGCGAGCAGTCGGGGTCCAGCAGTGTCCAGAGGCTGGGGGAAGTGGGGCCCAGAGGCCGGCCAGGGCATGGAGCACAGGCCCTGCAGGGAGGCAGGGACCTCCACGGGGTGGGAAGGGAGGGGAACAGCGTCCGTCCTGAAACGCCCGCGCCCTCTGCCTCCCGAGTGCCCAGGGATTCGTCCCCTCACCAGCAGGTCTTTGGTGAGGATGGGCTCGTAGTCCTGGAAGATCTTGCTGAGCTCCTGGATCTTATTTTCCGCCCCTGTCTCCAGAAACCTCTCGAGCTCCTGGAGGGCAGCCTCCGCGCCATCTTGGGACTGGCACTTGTCCACCGGCTGCGATGCCAACAGGTAGATGCCCTCGTCACACCACTTCATGGACTGTGGGGGGGGAGAAGGCACCTTGGAGGCTGTTCTGGCATCTCAGGCGGCCCGCCAACCGCTGTGCTCTAAGAACATTCGCAGGACAAAGCATGCAAGTCCTGTCCAGGTCTAGAGGGCTCCCTGGGGACGCGGGCCTGAAACCAGGGGCCTTGCCCAGGACGGGACGCAGCCACACTGAGGACAAAGTGCAGGGAACTGGCTGGATGGTCGCCTCTCGGTTTTTTGTGGCAGGTGAGTCTGTGAATCACCAGTGTTGGCGCGGGACTGTCTGGGTCTCAGGAGAGGCCCTCGGAAGGCTGGGGGCCACTGTCCATTCAGCACCTGCGGTCTGGCCCTGATGAAAGTGGCCCTGCAGGACCAGGGGTGGGGTCAGGGCTGGGGGCCGGGCCTACCGCCTCCAGGAGGCCGTGCAGCTCCAGCGACTTGCCCAGCAGCCCCCTCCTCCGCTCCACGTCGGCCGCGAACTGGTCGCACAGGTGGCGGAGCTCGTGGCACTTGGGGCGGATGGAGTCCACGGCGTAGTGCCTGCGCTCGATGAGCTGCTCGCCCTCCCGGGACAGCGCGCGGGCCCGCTGCACAGCGGCCTGCAGAGCCGCCAGAGGCCAGCTCAGCTCCCCGCGGTAGGGCGCACCTCCTGCGGCTGGGCCGGCGGGGGCAGCGGGGGCGGGCTGGGGGTCCGCAGGGCGGGCTGGGGTAGGCAGGGGCGGGCTGGGGGTTGGCAGGGGCGGGCTGGGGGCGGGCTGCGGGGTCAGTGAGGGCGGGCTGTGGAGTGGGCTGGGGGCAGGCTGGGGATCAGCAGGGGCAGGCTGGGGGTCGGTGGGGGCTGGCTGGGGGTGGGCGGGGTGGGATGGTGACACTAGGGCATGGTGTCCCGGCGGTCCCGCCGCCCACGTCCACGCTTACACTGGACTTCTCCTCGAAGCTGGCAAGGTCCTTCAGGAGGTGCTGCACGTGTGCCAGGCTGTTGCCCACGTCGGTGAAGGTTGTGACCTTCTGGGCCAGCACGTCCAGGGCTGATTTGACCTGAGATGGGGCAGCGGGGTGAGTGGCCACGCAGTGAGGTCAGTGGGAAGGCCACGGCTGGGGGACGGAGGGGGTGCCGTGGAAACTGGCTGCAGGGAGGGGAGAGGGCCCGGGCCTCCCCTTGCAAGGGGGACTAGAGGGAAACTTCCTTGATCTGAGAGAGGACACCCACAAAACCCTCCTGCCAACACACCAGGTGTAACGCTGGTGACGGACACCCCCAGAGACCACGCCCCACGGGGAGGGCCGTCCACTCTCGCCACCATGATCCCAGTGGTGGGCGCTCCAGGGCAGACAAAGAATAGACACAAAGACACGCAGACAGAGAAGGAGCAGATCAAGCCACTTCTGTTTGCACGTGGCCTGATGGTCTGTGTGGCAACGCTACAAAACAGCGCCTGGATTGAGCTCGGCAAGGTTTCAGGACACGAGATGAATACACAGCAGTCTGCTGTCTCTCTTGTGACAGCAATGAACACACAAGACACCAGATAAAAAGCATAACACCGTCTACGGGTGCTTAAAAAATGAAACATGTACGTGTAAACCCAACCAAACACGCACTCAACTTGTGCAAATAACACCACAGCGGGAAGGACAGCGAAGAAAACGTAAACAGACGGACAGACAGAGGCGTTTACTGACTGAGGAATCAGCGCAGTAAAGAGGTGACTCTCCCCAAAGCGAGGCACAGGTTCAACACAATTCTTGACAAAACCCAGTGGGATTTTCTTGGAGGCAGAGATCAGGTTATCTGATGTTTACACGGGAGGCGAAGGGACCAAAACAGCTAAGACAGCTGTGAAGCAGGAGAGTAAAGGGGCGGGAACCCCACCTGGACGGATGTACCATTGGCACTGAGGTTCCAACCCGACCCCCGGCTCCTCGAGGCCGCAAGCGGTTCCCACGGGGCGCATCACCCGTGCCCGCGCCCCCCCGCAGCCCCCCAGGCCGCTCACCTCTCGGAAGTCCTGCTCGAAATGCCGAAGCTGCAGGCACTGCTCCAGTTTTTGCTGATGTTTTGCCCAAAACTCATCGAAGGCGGCCTCGGTCTCGTTCAGCTGGGCCAGGAGCCTGGGGAAGGGGCAGCAGCCACGCTGGTGTGGGACTGTGAAGCCCCACTCCTGGCAGCGCCAAGCCGTTGGAGAGGGCATGTCGGGGGCTCTGTATGTCTCCCCAGAGCCCGGCCCCGCCTCCGCACGGTGGAGGGCGTGCCAGGGGCGGGGCCGCGTGTCTCCCCGCCTCACTTCCACACGGTGGAGGGTGTGCGGGGGCACTGTGTGTCCCCCACGAGCCCGACCTCCCTCTGCATGGTGGAGAGTATGCCCGGGCCACGTGTCTCCCCGCCTCACCTCTGCACGGTGCTCTGACTGTCCAGCTGGTCCTGGTTGGGGCTCTGCTCTGGGCTTCGAGCCAGCGGCTCGCGAATGCTCTCCAGGACGCGCCGCCCCTCGACAAGCGCCAGCTTCATATCCTCCTGCGGGACATCCAGGCTCGTCATCCAGGCCGCCAGACCCAGACTTGGCCCCGGGTGGGGGCCCTGAGGGGTCAGAAGGCACCGCGACAACCCCCGACCGCCCCCCCTGGACCCTCTGCTGCCCGCCCGCCTGGTGCCCCCGGGAGGGGGTGCTGGGAGGCACCGGTGCGGTGAGCGGTCAAGGTAGGGTTACGGGTCTCCCGGGCAGCGGGCAGGAGTAACAGGAAACCGGGGCCCGGCGTGTCTGCTCCGCGTCCAGAGGGAGCAGGGGCTCTCGTGGGGGCACCCAAGGACCATCAGCGGGTCAGGGCCTCCTCTGACTCAGAGCCCACAGTGTGCGGCCGCCTCGGCCGACCCCGCCACATTCATCAGGAGGCCAGTGTGTGCCGTGGCCGCGGGTCAGCTCAGCCGTCCGGGTCGGCCCCACCTCCCGCCGTCTCCCACACACACCTTGGCTCTGTGCTTCTTCTCCGTGTGGGCAAGGAGCACGGAGCTCGTGGACTGCACGTCATTGGGCAGCTCCGTCTCGGCCAGCTCGGTCCCAAAGGCCTGCAGCATCTGTGCCGTCTGCTTGACCAGGAGGGCGAAGCTCTCGATGGCCTAGGGGGGAGGAGACCGTCACCCTGAAGCCCGTGCACCGCGCCCTCCTGGGCCTGGAAGCCCGGCTGCAGCCCAGCCCCTCGGGAGGTCCCCCAGCCTCAGCCCCAGCTCCTGCACAGACGTGGGCTCTGCACCTGCCTGGGGGCGATGCCAAGAGCCCAGCTGGAGCTTTTCTCTGTCCCCGGGCTCCTGAGCCCCAGAAAGCCACTGCCGGCAGGACTCGGGCTTCTCCCTCAGATGCCGAGGCCCACTGAGACCGTCGGCTCGTGCTCAGGGAGAAAGCTCGGGAAACGGCACCAGGTCCTTGGAGCAGGCAGAGGCCGCGCTGCTGGGCGGCCTGGGGCCATCGGGGGTGGGGAACTCACCGTGCGATGGCAGAGCCACCTGGAGTGGCAGTAGGCCAGCGTCCCGCCCAGGTCCTCCGTCAGCTGGGACTTGTCGATGTAGCCGTGTAGTTCTGGGACTGAGCTCAGCATTATGACCTGGGGGGACGAGACCACCCATAAGCAGAGTGCCCCGCAGACCCAGACGGACGGGCCTCCCAGCTCCCCCCACGGCAGGCAGGTGCGACGCTCCCTGGGCCTCGGCTCTCCCATCCATGAAATGGGCGCACAGTCCCAGCAGATGGCAGCCATCAGGATTAAGCAAAGCCCTGGACAGAGCTGGGCGCTCTGCTGACATAGGGCATCTGATGGGTGAGGGGGCCTGCGTGTTCATGGAGCCACACAGATTCCAAAGCTGCCGATCTGTCTGCATTCCTGCCAAAACCCAGCAGGCTGCATGGAGGCGGAGGCAGGCCCTGGGCATGGCCTCTGTGGAGAACAGGAGCCCGGGGGCTCTTCCCCCAGGAGGGTATTGTTTTCTGTCTTACTCTTGCCCTCTGAGGTCACTGCATCCGTGAGCTTTGGGTAAAAATACCACCTTTGCTTTGCAAACCGTCAGGCGCTGCCGCTGAGGTCCTGGAGGTTCAGCCCATATGCCACTCGACACCCCCTCGTGTTTTATTAAACACTGAGTCTGCTCCGGGTCAAGGGCCATCCGACACGCCCCGGGTCAACGCTGACTGTCTCCACGTGGGGGCGTGGGGGAGGGGACAGGGTGCCGCTGAGACCGCAGAGGACCACCCGCCCAGCCACCCGGGGACCCATGTTGAGACTCTTGACTGAGTTCTCAAGAACAGGCTTCGGTGCCAGCTTTCAGCAGAGACATCTGGTCTCCCTTCGATGTCCAGCAAGGCTGTTCGCCCAGAACACCCTGATTCACGCCAACAGGAGTGGAGACGGGTCGGTCAGCTATTCAAGGACTTAAGGCTCTTCTGTGATCTCTGTGTGCTCCGTGTCGACTGAAGCATGACGGAAAAGGCTGGAGCCCACCGGCCCTCTTAACGTTTTCTGCTCAGCGCTGGGTCAGCACAGGCCAGGGCACCACCACAGACCTACTGCAGCAGCAGCCCTCCCCGGGCAGCGCTTCCCGAGTTTTGAAGGGTGAACGAGACGGGCCAGGGAAGGGGCGCCGTGGGCGACGCGTCCTGTGAACCTGGCTTCTGAGAACTCGTGCGTTTGGTCCCACACGGCCGGGTGCAGGGCGACCACTGTACTCCGGGTGGAGACCCCTGCCCTCGGCGTCAGACACCGAGGCTTTCTGACGCTACCGAGATGGGCCCACCCACTTCCCTTCAAAGCCCGGGGCCTGCGCCCCGGCCCCTGGCCAGTGAAGGCCCTCTGTCCGCGCAGGAGAGCTGACCTCGGGGACGGTGGCCCACACTGGGGCGCTCAGGTTTCAAGAGTAGCCAGGCAGGTCCTGCGGCTGAGGTCACGAGGTGCCGGGCACAAGCCCCTGTGCTCCCTGGGTCCTCTGCCGGCAGCCCCACCCAGCCCTGCTCCAGGAACCTGACTGGGCGTGCCTGGCCTCCCCAAGGGAACGCAGCTTCCCGGGTGAGCAGCCGCTAAGGGGTCCACACAGCCTTGGCTTTCCAAGGACAGCTGGCAGCTGCCGGGGCTGCCCCATGCCAGCTGGAGTGAGGAGGTGAGTCAGGGTCCCGCTGCAGCCAGGGGGTCACTCACACCCACTTCCCTGCCCAGTGCCCTGGGCAGAGTGGGCGCTCCCCACGGGAGGTGGGCACTTACCGGCACCTTCATCTTAAAGTCATCTCTGTTGAACCTGAAGGCGAGGTCGGAGAGTGTCCTCTGGAAGAACCCGGTTGGCCGCAGGACCAGCACGAGCTGCAGGTTTGCAGGGAAGGACGCCTGCGGGGACACAGGCCGCGCTCTGTCTGGGGTCCACACGTCCTCAGCGGCCCGCGGCCCCACGGGGAGGGCTGGGTGCCTCCCACGCCAGCGCCAGCCCGGGGCGGAGCCGGGTAGACACCGCACTCGGAGCATCGCCGCCCCTCACGCAGGGGAACAGCCACACTGCTTGGAACAACTGTGTTCCATGGCTTGTGGTCTTAAAGGTCAAAAGCTCTGACCTTTGGGGGAACTATGCTCAATACCTTGTAATAACTTACAAAGGAAGAGAAGGTAAAAATATATATATTCATATATGTGCATAACTGAATCCCTTTGCTGCACATCTGAAGCTAATACGACGTTATAAATCAACTTCAACACAAACTTTAAAATAAAACAAAAAATCAGCCGCAGGAAGAGCTTTGGCCTCCCTTCTGGCTGAGTCACGCGTCCCCACACTCTTATCTTGGAGTCCAAGCCCCCAGCACCTCAGAATGGCTTCAGGGCCTTCAGAGGTGACCAAGTCAGGGTGAGGTCGTCAGGGTGGGCCCTGACCAGACACACCCCGTAAAGGTGACGTTTGGGTGTCAACACCCACAGAGGACGCGCGTGGGGCGGAAGCACATTGGGGGTGCTTCCACTGGCCGAGGGTCTCCAGAGGCCGTTGGGGGGCACAGACAGACCCCCTCGCAGCTGCAGAGGGTCCAGCCGGCTCAGACTCCCCATCCAGATGGGGAGACGGGAAGCCCTGTCTGAGCCCCACTGGGGTCCACGGTGTGTGTGAGGGTGGGCCCCAGGAACCAGGGCGTGGGGGCGCGAAGACAGACGCACACACACACACACCACAGAGAAAGGAGGAGAGGCGAGCTCACACCCGGGGCAGGCGCTCACACCCAGAAACCAGGGCATCACACACACACGACAGAGAGAGGAGGAGAAGCGAGCTCGGCCCTCACGACCGGGGCAGGCACTCACACCTGGGGCAGGCGCTCACACCCGGGGCAGGGGCTCACACCCAGGGCAGGCCCTCACACCCGGGGCAGGCCCTCACACACGGGCGTGATCTGACTCGCACGTGCACGTGAGCTGTGTGTGTGAGGCGTCTGGCCCCGGACGAGTTGCCGTCTGCACCTGGGCTCCCGTCGGCAATGGAGGCGGGGGATGGGTTAGTTTGGCAGAGAACGGTGCGCCATCCTCGCCAGGCCGGGCCGAGCTCCCCACCGCCCACAGCAGTCAAAGCCCAGCCCCAGGCTGAGGCTGTGACGGCTGCTTGGTCAGCCCAGGCCCGGTGCCCAGCCCACTGGCCTCTGTCTGAGAGCAAGCCCCTCTCATGAGAGGGAAGTGAGGAGAGGCCACGGGGCCGCCCCCGGCGCAGGGCAGGCGGGCAGTGCCCCTGGGCACAGACACGGCCAGCGTCCTGCGGCTCCTCTCCTGTCTCGCCCGGACCTGATGCTGCCCCGCTCTCCCACGTGGAAGCGCTGGGACCCTCCTGAGCCGTCCGCAGTCAGGGCGGCCTCCTGCCCAGGACATCCAGAGACGACCCCACCTGCCCACACACCTCGGGTCCTGAGCACGGCCCGCGGGGGCCCCGACCCCTGGGCCGCCCGATGTGGCTCACTCACACACCCTCCCTGGCCTCCTTGCCCAGGCCCCCGCTGGCACGTCAGGGGCGTCACAGAGGCCTGGGGTGGGCCCCGTATCTGAGGGCCCAGCCAGCGTGTCCCTGAGAGCCCTGTCTCTGGGAGCCCCTGACTCCCTGCAGCCTCCACGTCTCCCCAGGGGCACAGCCGCATCGTCCGGGCTCCAAACAAGACGTCTCTTCAGGCTGGACCTTACTGCCCCCTCCTTCTCAGACCCCTACATCCAAGCGCGAGCTCCCCTTGCCAGGGCTTGGTGGGGGTCCTGGCCCCTGCCCCGGGCCTCAGCCCCAACACTCACGCAGGGGCCGGACGTCTGCTCAGTGATGCTCTGCTCCACCTGGGAGGCCCCCGAACCCCACCTCCCCCAGGGCCCTCCTCTTCCTCCTCTGGAGGCTCTGCACGCCAGGACACCCTGCTGGTCACCCCCCACGACCCCGAGCCGTGCCTCCGGCCTGGCCACACTGACCTCCTGCCTGCCGGCCCCCCTCCTGTGATCCCCCTCCTGCGGCCCCAGGCATATCTGCCTCGCAGTTCCCAGTCACAGCCCTGGAGGGCAGGACTGCGTGGCCCCCGTGTCAGCCCCTGAGCAGCCCTACTGGGCACCGTGGGTAGGACCGCGTGGATCCCATGTCAGCCCTGGAGCAGCCCCGCTGGGCACCATGGGCAGGACCGCGTGGATCCTGTGTCAGCCCTGGAGCAGCCTCGCTGGGCACCATGGGCAGGACCACGTGGCCCCCGTGTCAGCCCCGGAGCAGGCCTGCTGGGCACCGTGAGCAGGACCGTGTGGATCCCGTGTCAGCCCCGGAGCAGCCCTACTGGGTGCCGTGGGCAGGACCGCGTGGACCCTGTGTCAGCCCTGGAGCAGCCCCGCTGGGCGCTGTGGCCAGGACCGCGTGGACCCTGTGTCAGCCCTGGAGCAGCCTCGCTGGGCACCATGGGCAGGACCACGTGGCCCCCGTGTCAGCCCCGGAGCAGCCCCACTGGGCGCCGTGAGCAGGACCGCGTAGATCCCGTGTCAGCCCCGGAGCAGGCCTGCTGGGCACCGTGAGCAGGACCGTGTGGATCCCGTGTCAGCCCCGGAACAGCCCTACTGGGTGCCGTGGGCAGGACCGCGTGGACCCTGTGTCAGCCCTGGAGCAGCCCCGCTGGGCGCTGTGGCCAGGACCGCGTGGACCCTGTGTCAGCCCCGGAGCAGCCCTACTGGGCGCCGTGGGCAGGACCACGTGGCCCCATGTCAGCCCCGGAGCAGGCCCGCTCAGAGCTGCAGTGGGCTCTGCCCTCGGTTGGGACACGGCAGGTCTGAGCTTAGGGACACTGGACTGTGGACCCTCCAATCTTGTTTTCCTTTCCAAGCCGAGCTGAAGGCATCCAAACAAGGAGAAAGAGCGCCCTGAAGGAGAGAACCTGCAGCTCACGAGATAGCGCGTAAGGCGGCTTAGAACAGCCCCGAATTTCGGCAGTTGCGTAAGCGCCCAGGCTCACTCGAGCGGCCGAAGTTGGCCGCCGGCAGCACAATGTGGCCGCCCAGGCTGGGGCCCCAGAGCCTGCAGGGGTCCCCTCGCGGGCTCCGGCCCAGGGGTCCCAGCAGATGCCAGGCGGTCTCTCCCCCAACCCCCTTGGATGAAGCACAGGCCAATGGGGCTGGCAGTCCGGACAGGTCTACGGCGGGAGATGGCATCAGCGGGCCACCTCTGCCCACACCCCGCGGAGCCAGGGAGGAGACGGACCGAGGCTGGCTCGGGGTGGGGGTGGGGGACAGGCGTCCTGGGAGCAGCAGGGCGGGGCCTGCAGTGTCCCCGCCCCCGTGGCTGCCCCGCCAGGCCAGGCGCCTGGTCACAGGGTCAGCCGCCTGCAGCCTGCTCGCCTACACGGCTCTTGCTTCCCCGTGTTCCCACAGCACCGCCCACCACACCAGGCACACATCAGTGTCTCAGTAAACGTGCTGAAAACATAAACAGGACTTCCGGCATTACTCGATCAGTGAATTCTTGTAAGAAAAAGCACTGGAGTTCAAAGAGAATTTCTGACAACTTTGCTGGAAAATGCTCTCTTCTGGGGTTTCCAAAGCAGTACTGGGGAACTGTAAGGCTTATAAAAAGAAACCTACGTTTTCACTGCGGTCAGAATCAGTGCAAAACTCAGTTAGGAGTCTCACAAAACAAAGCTTTAAAGATGCACCAGCTCTCTTCAGAAGTTCGCCTGGTTATCAGCTCGGTGAAGACGACCATGTTCCCACTCAGTCGCGGGAGAGTGCAGCCGATGGCCGGTCTGCCCCGGGCCATCCTGCTGGCTCGCTGGGGACCTCAGGGACTGTTATTAAAAGTGATTTGTCTGTTTCTTAGCAAACAGTCCTGCCTTTGATCAGCCTTGCTAACTAACCTGGAGTGGCTGATTAGCTGGAGAGGTATTTACAAGGCTCCTGTCGCGCCCAGGGCCCAGGATGGGTTGTTGGCTACACGAAGATGGACGGGGCTGGCCCTGACCTCAAGGGACCGCGGTGTGCAGAGAGGGAGGGTGCCCCGCCGGGAGGGGAGGCCAGGCCGGGCCTGAGCGAGAGCTGCTCTGGGGGGCGCTGGGGGCTGCGGAGGGCACAGTGGCAGCCACCCGCCCTCAGGGGAGGGCACCCCAGGGGCAGGGAATGGCATGGACGTGAGGTCTGGATGCCCATCCCCCTAAGAAGCGGCTGACTGATGGCCCTGCACACCAGTGCACGTCCGAGATGCACACCAGTGAGACACTCACGAAGAGGCCTGGGCAATCACTAGACCTGAGAATGTTAGTCTGACCGTGTAGCCTCTCAGCAGCAGCACACTCAGCTGGAGATTCACCTCACTGCCATCCAGCCTGGGACTGACTTGCTGATTCCAGAATCACCTCTAGGAAGTCCTCTGTCACCTGACCCACTGACTCTTACAGTTTAGTCCTTAAGCTGGCCGGGCAGGTGACACCCGTGTGCAAATCCACGTTAAGACTTAAAGGGATGAAAAGGGCACACTGGCTATCGGCTGGTGGTGGCACACAGTGCCCCGTGAGCTTCTGAGGACTCACAGGCAGGGGAGAGCGCAGGGGACCATCTATACACTGCACTGTCCTCTTCTGAAACACTCCTGAGCGTTTAGACCAGTCCAGGTAAGCGACAACATGGAGGGTGTGTGTGGTGGTGGGGGCCAGGGGCAGGGACGGCGGTGGGGGGAGGGAGACGACATGTCAAGAGGGGAAGGCTGGGCCGGCACCTGGGACAGGTGAGCACCAGGGCCTCCAGCAGTGAGCCTCGGGGCGGGGCCCGAGCACTGGGAGGAGTCAGATCTCCCGACCCCAGACCCCAGCCCAGCAGCCTCAAAGGGGCCAGCGCAGGACGAGAACAATGGCCTGGGGGCGGGTCACCCATGGGGTCAGGAGAGGGCAGCGTCCGGCCCGAGACCCCAGCACAGGCGCTCCGGGCCGCCCTGCCGCAGACAAGCACACTTTCCATCCTCTGCAGGGAGAAGCACTCCCCACTTCTCTACCCAGCTTGAGCGGGGGTGGAAGCCAGCGCCAAAAATAAGACCGGGCTCTCTGCTGACTGCACCGCCCTCTCCAGCTATCCCGCGGCCAAAAACAGTGCCCAGCGCCGCAGGGCAGCTGCTCTTCCACCCTGAAAGGCGGCCACGGTCTGCAGACTGGAGGGTCTCCATGTGGCCGCAAGGGCCACCAAGGACAGGATGACTGCCGAAAATCTGACCTGGTCATGAGACTGAAGAAGAAACAGCCCATTTGGAAGGAGAAAACAACACAGGAAAAGCTGGTCGACATAAGCCCATACCCATAGCCTGAAGGGGCCCTGCGACACACTCATCGCCCTCAAGAATGACCGCCCCGTAGCTCACTCAAGCGCTCGCACGCTCAGCGTCAGACACAAACCAGCAGGTGACACCGTTTCAAGTTATAACAGGGCCCCTGGGAGTTAACCCACGTGAGACTAGCTGCCCACAACAGCTGCACACAAGTACACGCACACACACGCACACACACACTTGGACACGCATGCACACATATGCACGTCACACACACACGTGCCCGAGCCGCTCGAGGAGCCCAGGGAGGTGTGCGCTGGCCCTGCCCAGCCCCAGCTGGCAGCCACTGCAGCCCCAGCCAGGACCCAAAGCGCCACTGGGCAGGAAAGGCCATGTCCCCCGCCCGGAGAAGGCATGGGGGCCCGGCAACAACACTGACACTTACCGCTATTCTCAGGATGGATGCCTTGACCGAGGTCCATCTGTCCTGCCTGCGGTCTATAACCAGGATGAACCCGATGCCAGCGTCCTGCAGGCTGAAACGAGAGGGCACGGTCAGCATGCACCCAGAGGTCCGGCCGTGGCTGTGGCGCGTCTCCGGGAAGAGCTCGGGGTGAACGGCCGCCCGAGACCCTCACACCGCTGCTGCTCCGCCCAGCACCGCGAGCAGGGGAGGACAGAGCCGCCTGCGGTGCTGCCCCGAGCTCACCAGGCACCTCCCTCACGGGGCTCGCTCCGACCGCGGTGGACAGATTGGCGCTGCGTTACTTCCCGCCCTGACACCAACCAGCTCGCAGGGCAGAGAGGCGGGCCAGGCTCCTCTGTCCCAGAGCCCAGCTGCTCCACTCGGAGCCCAGCAGCTTCCCCCGACGGGGACTCGCCAGTGAGCCTGTGACAGGGAGCCTGCGGCCCGGGTGTCACGTCAGCCCCAGCATCTGGTCCCCCGGGCTCATCCACGGTCTACAATCACTGTCGAGGCTGATGGCACAGCCGCAGCTTGGGGAGAGCCCCCCGCGGCGCCCGGTGGCTTGCGAGCACCCAATGGAGGCGGGAGACGAGAGGTGGCTTCTCGTGGCGGCAGCATCCGTGAGAGAGATGCTGAGGCTGGGAACGACAGCCCGTTCCGCTCAGCCCGACGCGCCTGAGTCACGGCCGACCCAGCGGCACTTCTGCGGGACGACCCGCCCCCAGCCCTGCCAGCCGGCGTGGGCAGCAGCGCCCGCCAGCCAATCCCGCGAAGGACTGAGAGCGCAGGCCCAGGCTCCAACTGGAGCGCTGACTGCCAAGTCTCTGCACGTATCTGCCACGGCTGCGTTTAAGTGAAAGCCAGGAACACATGGCATACATATAAATTACGTGCCCTGGCAGTACTCTGCCTGCTGCAAACGTTATGTAACACGGTGAGAGCTGAAACAGCCCAAACCCTCCCTGAATTCAGAGCGGGGACAGAGACACAGTCACACCTGTGTGGGTATGCACACCTGTGCCTGCACGCCTGTGAGGGTGTGTGCACGCCTGTGAGGGTGTGTGCACGCCTGTACGGGAGCAGGCACGCCTGTGAGGGTACGTGCACTCCTGTACAGGAGCAGGCACGCCTGTGAGGGTGTGCGCACGCCTGCACAGCAGCAGGCACGCCTGTGAGGGTGTGTGCACGTCTGTGAGGGTGTGCGCACGCCTGCACAGCAGCAGGCGTTCCTGCGTAGGTGTGTGCCCCTGTGCAGGTATGCACGCCTGTGTGGGTTAGGGTCCTCTGCTGAGACGGCCCATCCCCCAGTGGCCCCTCTCCTCTGGGGGGACTCACAGGCTGTCCCCTGGCGAGCAGCACATGCCACTTCTGCACAGCCTGTGTCTGCAGGGCCCCCCCTTCTGACTAGCTGCCCTGCGGCCCCGCTCCTCCTGGGCCCGCAATGTCTCCTCTGCGGCCCCTGTGCTGACGGCCTGTTCTGTTTAGAAACAGGCAGGGCGGGCTGCCTGGCCACGGGCGGGAGGACACGGCCCCGAGCCTCCACTCACCGCCTGCCTCACTCACACATCTCAGCCACCAACCACCGCCCAGTCCCTTGGGGTCTTTAACTCGCTCTGTGCGTTTGAATGCCAGATGGTAGAAACTCCGTGACATCAAAGCCTCCTGTTGCGCCTGCAACGCACACACCAGCATCATGAACGGCACCGGCAACAGACACAGCGGAGCGGCGAAGGCGCCTTTGAGAACAGCCGTTTCAGGTGGAAGTAAGGAACCCATGGGATTCACGGAAACCTGCCCCTGAGGGCGGGCCTGTAGGCCAGCAGGTGTTGAGCAGGCAGCTCACGTTCCTGGTTTAGGAAACACACAGACTCGAGCTCTGTGGTCACCTGGCCACTGCCCAGCAGGGGCTGGTGGGACGGCTCAAGGGACGGGCCCCTCCCACCCACAGGCCCGGCACTGAAGCTCAGACTATGTCTCTGTCAACCCTCGTAATGACCCAGAGGCAGCCGGAGTCACGGACGGAGGCTCAGACAGACAAATCATTTGCCTAGAGTCACACAGCTGGTGAGCACAGCCGGGACGCCCATGGTCTGGCTCCCTGTCCAGACCTCCCAGGCTGCGTCCACCCTGCAAGGTAAAGCAGCCCCTCCGTCCCGCCCACCTGGGACTGTGCGGCCAGGCAGGGTCCTCCCCTTCAGGGAGCCCAGCCCCAGAAGCAGATGGCAAAGAGGCCCCACCCCAGGACCCGGCTTGACGCCACAAGTGGGCTCTCCCAGCCCCGTCTCGTCTCCACCACGGCTCCACCGCCAGACGCAGCAGGAGGCGCCTCACGTGAGGACCAGGGGGCCCCCCACGGCCCCTTCCACCCCCAGGACTGCAGCCCCAGAGCCAGGCCACATCCCGCCCCCAGGAGCCTGGGCCCAGCCCCCGAGGCCCATCCACCACCCTGTGCGCACAGGAGGGCCCGTCTGTGACCTCACACGCCCAGGGGAGAGGGCGGGCGGCCTATGCTTGGTCATGGCAAAGCCGGGTCCCCCAGGGTCCCTGTGCACCAGGCCTGGGGTGGACTGTGCTGAAGGCGGCGGACAAGGAAACCAGAGCAAATAACCGGAAAGCTGCAGCCACACAGACGAGCCCCCGGACCCAGGCACACGCGGGCGTGTGCACACACAGATGTAACCTGCAGCCTGCTGACGGCTGCCAGAAGGGGCTGCCGAGTGAGGCTGATGAGCCACTTTTGGCCCAAACAGTCCAACAGGCAGAGCAGTCTCGAAGACTCTGGCTCTGGGAGCCACGTGTGCAGGGGAGTCCTCTCCAGCACCCCAGGCCTGCTAACTCCTCAGGGGGCCTGGGCACGGCCAGCTCTGCTCTGACCCTCGCGGCTGAGCAGTCCGAGGGCGGCCTCGAGACCAGGCCTGAGGTCCCCGCGTCTCCCCGCCCAGCTCCGGGCCCTGTTCTCACTCCTGACGCATCACGGGGCAGGGTCGGGCGGAGCCTCGGAGCCTCTGGTCCCCGCCTGGCCTCATCCCCGACCACAGGGCTCACGGTGGGCCCTGACCCGGGGCCACGTGGACCGGGCCTGCTCTGCCTGGCGCTGGGGCAGGGAAGCAAGCCCAGCAGGGGGGCTGGGGGGCCTAGAGGGCCCTTTCAGGAGGGGCTGACAGGAGATGTGGGCAGGTTGGCGTCTGTCCCAGATCAGGCCTGGCAGGTGCGGACAGGCGTCGGGGAAGTGGGTCCCCAGGGCCCGTGGGAGGGAAGCTCTGGCCTCCCAGAGAGGCCCTGGAGGAGCAGATGGGCCCTGGGGGCGGGGTCAGCCCGGGGTGGGGAGGGGATGGGGCCAGGCCAGGTGGCAGGGGGCAGGCGGGGGAGGGAGTGGATGGGGAGGGGATGTTGCCAGGCGGGGCGGGGTTTGGGGTGGGTGAGGACCACTCGTAGGCCCCCCTCCCCCGACCACACTGCTTTGCCCGTCTCCCTCTCCATCCCACCTTTGCACAGGGTCTGGGAGGCTGTGAACGTCACAGAGACATGGCTGGGCCCACGCACTGGGCCTGTGCTCGCCTGCCGGGTCTGGGCGCGGGGCCACGGGGCAGGGCCACAGCGCTCAGGCCCAGCCCTGATTCCGGCCGCCGCTCCTCCGTCCTCCCAACTCAAAGCTGCCCTGTTAGGCACGGCTCCTGCAGCAGGGTCCCTTCCCGCTGGTCAGCTTGCCAGAGCTCAACAGCAAGGAAAGCCTCAGACCTTCCACAAAGCTCCCCACGTGCTGACAGCGCCGCACCCGCCCTCAGGCTCCACGGCCGCCAGGGCCATTCGCGCGCTGGGCACAGCAGGACGGGGCAGGCGTCCCGGGCACGCAGATGGCCACGAGCCCCCACTGCCCAGCGGGCACCCTGCTTCGTGCTCAGCCGTGTCCAACTCTGAGAGCCCAGGGACTGCAGCTCGCCAGGCTCCCCCGTCCACGGGCGTCTCCAGGCTCGACTGCCGGGGTGGGTGGCCATTTCCTGCTCCAGGGGGGGTCTTCCCCACCCAGGGATCAAACCCAGGTCTCCTGCGCTGCAGGCAAATTCTTTACCATCTGAGCCGCCAGCTAGGGGAGAAGCCCCACCGAGCCCATAGATTCCGTAATCACATTAAACACACACTCTGGGCCACCGCTCTGGAACCGGAGTGACCGCTCCCCCGAGGGCGTAAGCCCGGTGCCCCTCGGGAAGCCAGAGTCCCGTGAGGACCCTCCGGGATCTGTGGTACCTGTTTTGCGCGCAGGCTCCAGGTCGGGGCTGGCCCGTCCGCCTGCACCCTCTGAGTGGGTCCTGGGCCCGGCCAAGGTCCTCGCTGAAGCTGCTCAGGCACCTCCCTCCTCCCGGAGCTGGAACCCCAGCCGAGGCAGCCTGGGGGTCCACAGCCTCACTGTGTGCACAGGCTGGTCGGTCAGCCTGGGCTCCCCAGGGAGGGGCTCCCCACACCCCTCAGGGCGGCGCAGGGCGAGCCCCCTCCTCCGGCTGGGTCCTGTCCTCCTCCCGCGGGTGAAGGGCAGGGCCGGCCGCCCTGAGCTGGACACCAGCACATCACAGCTGCACATCCCCCGGGTAGGGACAGCCCACGCTGAACCGCCCGATACGGCAGCCCCAGGCCCCTGGGAACTGAAGGACGGCCAGCCCAGGCCGGGAACTGAACTTTTATGATATTTAACTTTAATTTTTCAAATTAAATGACACTGGACGGCAGTGACAGAAAAAAAGATGACAAGCAAGCAAGCAGTCTGAGACGGGTGGCCTCAGGCTCCCCAGGAGAATGAGACCGGGAGGACGGAGAGACAGAACCCGTGGGAAGAGGCTGCCCCGTGGGGAGGGGACCCTGAGCTTCAGACACACGGGCCAACGGGCTGGGGCCGGCCGCGGACGGCAGTGAGAACGGTCTTCACTTGCTTCTTTCGTGAGCCCGAGGGCCTGAGGGCAGCTACAGCAGAGCTCCCCACCTGCCAGGTGGCAGGAAGCCGAGGGCGGCCCCGGCTGGGGCTCACTGCCCGGTCCATCCACACCAGCGGCAGGAAGGGGCTAGGCACGTGTGTGCAGTCTGGTTTCAGGAGATGTGCACGGGGGCGCAGCCGACGCTCCCTGTGGGTCCCTGTGGGGAGAGTGAGAGCCACTGCCTGCCTACAGACGTCTGGGGCGTTCAGGACACGCTCACACATTTTCTGTCTTTATGTGCAACAGTCGACCGAAAATTCACGTGGACGTCGCAGCCAGAGCAAGAGCGAGGTGCTGCCAGGGGCCGCAGGCCGCACGGTCTACAGCTTAGCGAGCTCTACGGGGCGGCCCAGCGGGCACATGGGGTTGGGAGCAGCCTGGCTGCACACCTCTGCAGGAGGCGGGGCCCGAGCACGGGGCTGGAGCTTAAGAGCAGCACTCAAACCCTGCTCCTTCCGCAGGTGCCCTGCATTTCTGTCATGCAGCCCACAGAAACTGCGTGTGGGGACACGCGTGCACGAGTGCGGTCTGCATGCTCGTGTGTGGGGTGCACGCACAGGTGCGCCATAAACACTCACTCCTACGCGTGTACGAGCACACGTGTGTGTGGTGTGTGATGCATGCCCGTGTGTGCACGTGTGTGTGAGTGCACACACACCTGTGTGTGCCTGTGGTGAGTACACACACACACGTGCCTATGTGTGCACACGTGTGGTGAGGACATGTTCGCCCGTGTGCACACACATGTGGTGCGTGTACACCCCTGTACCCGTGTGTACACACGTGGTGAGTGTGTACACCTCTAACTGTGCACGTGGTGAGCACATGTTCGCCTGTGTGCACACACATGTGGTGTGTGCATGCACCCCTGTACCTGTGTGTACACGCGTGGTGAGCGTGTGTACACCTCTATCTGTGCGTGTGGTGAGCACATGTTCGCCTGTGTGTACACACATTTGGTGCGTGTGTACACCCCTGTACCCGTGTGTACACGTGGTGAGCGTGTGTACACCTCTATCCGTGCACGTGGTGAGCACATGTTCGCCTGTGTGCACACACATGTGGTGCGTGCGTGCACCCCTGTACCTGTGTGTACACACGTGTGGCGAGCACACGTACGCCTGTGTGGGGGTGACCTGTACGCGTGCACCTCTCCTCGGGGTGAACGTGGCCCATCACGAAAACCCCCTGGGCGAGGCTCCTCTGTCTCCAGCAGTGGGGTGATCTGAGCTGGGTCCGCAGAAAGTCCGCATCCTTATTGGCCTCAAGTCATCTGGGACCCAGGCCTGTGGTCCCCAGGCTGGGGAGGGGCAGCAGGTGTGCGGGAAGGTGACCCTCCGATGTTATCTTCCAAACGTGATGGGCAGGTATTGGGGGCCCCCAGGGATCCTGCAGGGCGGCTAAGTGGGTCCTTCTGTGACCCTACATGTGAGTGTGCACGTGTGTGCCTGTGTGTGTCTGCACGGGTGTGCACCTGTACCCACAGGGAGGCCTCCGGTGACCACCTTCACTGGGAGGGGGTCAGCTTTTGCCGCAAGGAGGGAGGGAGGGGGGAGGGGCGTTTTCCAGGAGACCAGGAACAGGTTTCCTGTTCTGGTGTGTCTGCTGTGTCCGGGTGAGGCCTGCTGGCAGCCAAGAGTTTCAGAATGACCCGCGACCGTGAGCCAGACACAGCGGCCTGAGCTGGCTGTGCTGACCCCGCGTGAGATGGCAGAGCTAGGAGCAGAGGACCAAGGGAAGCTTGTTTGGTGAGCGTGGGGTCCGTGTCTGGGAAGCCGGGGGCTCGTCCACTGGACCTGCGTGGACTGTAGAGCCTGTCTGGTTGCAGATTGCCCCCGGCCTGCCTGGAGTCGGTGCCGCCTGGGGTTTCTAAAGGCGCCCCCTCCCCAGCCTCCGGACTCCCTGGTTTAGGAGACCGCAGTACCGGCCGCGGCCACCAGGTGGCAGCCCACCCCCCCCCCAGGTCCCACACGTGGGAGGCGCCGCGGGCAGCGTCCCTTCCCTGCTTTACTGGGGGGACACCGAGTGTCTCCCCCACCTTTAAAGGTGCACCGAACCTTCCAGAAACGCAGCTGCGTGTGAGCTGACAGGTGGCAGCACTTCGGCTTCCCTCACTCAGGGCCGATCCCCACCACGCCCCAGGAACCGCCCCGAAAGCACTGGGGGGCAGGTGGAGGGCAGGTGGGGGGCAGGGCTCGGCGGGCGGGCCCCCCAGACCTCCGCCTGCTGGACGGCCTTTCAGGCAGCCCCTCCCCCGCTGGCCCCTCACGCAGCTGAGGAAAGACCAGTCGGTCCCAACGTGGGGTTTCACCAGATCCCCGCTACACCCTGCACCCTGAAGAAGGGACTGCGAGCGGAGCGTGCGTGACCATCACAACCACAGGTCCGCCTAGACGCGGAGCCGCGGGCCTGGGCCTCATGCACGTCCACACACCACGCCCCCAGGGGCGCAGTCACACACGGCCCCTCCTCAGCTTCAACGGGAAGCATGAGCCGGGCTTGCAGCGACCGCGCGGACGACCCTGGAGGTGAGGGGAGGGAGGCTCCGCCCTGCTGGGGTGAGAACTCCTCAAAAGGGGGAGAGACGAAGGTGCCAGTCCGCCTGAAGGGACGAAGGGGCGGCAGGGGTGCTGCCGTGAGGGACGGGGCGGGGCCCGCCCCCAGGCCTAAGCTGGCCTCACTCTCGTCAATGAAGCCTGTCTGAATAGCAGACTCTCACCGAGGAGCCGCTGTCTGAACTGCGTGCGGGGCAGACACAGACCAACTCCGAGTGCCGGCGAATGGGGACAGCCTGGGTGAGCCCGCGAAGCTGGGCCGCCGGTGGACTGGGGCCTGGGGGTGGGGGGCGTAACGGAAAGCCCCCCACAGGAGGGGGCCTGCACTCGAGAAGGAGCCACCCACGCCGAGGGCGCGAGAGCCAGGGCCCCGAGGCCAGGAGGCCTGAGGGTCAGCAGCACCCGCCAGGGTGGTGACCCAGGGAGGGGAAACCAAGAAGGTGGGGGGTTGGCCTGCTGTGCCCAGAGAAGGCTCACCTCTGCCCTGCCAGAAAGAAAGGGACCTCTGCCCTTTCCACACCTGGGAGTGACCCGAAACCTGAGATTCCCGCAAAGGCAGGGAAGGTCGCCCCAGAGAACCATCTTAGGGGCAGTGGGAGGTCACAGAAGCCCCCATGGCCCCTGGCTCAGCCAGCGCGGAGAGACCACCGCAGTCTAGGGCCCACCACCGCCTCGGCCGGGGCTGGGGAGCCAGAGACGGCTTGTGGCCACTTCCGGCCTCAGGACTCCAGGCCGCACGCCCCTGCACGGGGGCGCGAGGCGGACGGCCAGGGGACGGGGTTGCAACGCGGCGGCCAGGGCTCTCCAGCGCCAGGAGGAGCACACAGCCCACCTGCCTTCGTGGACACCTGCTAAGTCTCTGACTCCCCCGCCGACGGCCCAGGGAGGAGGAGCGGGCGCTTGGCTGGCTCCACGCAGGGACCCAACACGGGTGTGGGCGACATCTCCACCCAGGGCAGGCAGCACCACGCTTGGCTCCCAGGTGAAGGACTGAGAACAAGGACTGAGACCCTCCCGAGGCAGCGTCCACACGGGCCTCACTGCGCTGCGAGCTCCACTGCCCACCCTGGGACGGACCTGGGGTTCACAGGCAATGGTGGGGGACAAGCCACAGGGGACGAGGGTCCCCGGGGGAGCACAGGAGTGGCGTCACAGGGGGCTGAGGGCCACGCTCCTCCTGGACACGGAGCGTCCACCCCTGGAGACATCACGGAGGGGAGCTTGCCGAGCTGGCCAGAAGCCCACCCTCCGGAGAACCAACGAGACCACTGGGGCCCACGGTCAGCAGCCCACAGCCAGCCGTCTCCCTGTTAAAATCCTGGGCTCCCTGAAACCAGTGTAGCCGCTCTTCCTTTCACTGGCCTGTCCCCGGCGTCCCATCCCCAGGGCCGGGTGGCTTTTCCATGTCCCCCTGCTGGGAAGCCAAGAGCCATACTCACCGTCCCGGGCCCCCACCCCAAACACCGCGCGGTGCCACTCCACACGGGCAGCCCCACCTCCTGCCCTCCCCAGACCCTTGAACACACTCAAGCAACGTCACCCTGAGGTCCAGGGCCCTCGTCCATGGGACAGGAGCAACACCTGCCTTCCTGCCTGGAAATCCAAGGGTGATGATAAACGAGAGGCAGGACAGCTGGCCTCCACGAAGTCCCTCACGGCTTGCCCGAGGGCCCTAAGGAAGACCGGTCACTCCCAGGACAGTGGCTGGATCACCCACCTCAGCTTGGCTGCTCAGAGCCTGGCCCAGCAAGTCGGGTCCACAGAAAGAGGGGACGGCGTCCACAGGCCCCCACCCCACCCCGTGGTGCCCTCTAGGCCCTTCTGCCAAGTGACCCTCACCTCCCACGGCCCGCGGAAGGGCTCTTCCATCCTAACACCCCCACCCACGCTGCGCGGTGAGGCGCCAACGCTGACCAGGTCCTGGCAGTCACACCTGCTGTTCGGCCAGCCTCCAAGATTAGACCAGCTCATCACGATGTGACCTGGAAGCTGGCCGAGGGGGCATGCTGACCGCACCCTCGGGGCAAGCCTGCCCTGCACTCACCTCCCCCTCGGGCACTTTGAAAAAGAGAAACATCAGCCGCCAGGCCACTCCCCGCAGCCCAGCGGGTTGGCTGGAGCAGGAGGTCCACACCTCACCCGTCCAAGGCGGGGCACCGGGGCACCGCTGCATCCGCCCCTGGCCCCCTGGGCGTGGAGGAGTCTCTGCACCCCTCGGATGAAGGATCGGGGCCCTCGCGCACCTGGGGATGCTGGTGAGGTAGGTCATGACATTCTGGAAGTCCTGGTCCGGGACGTCGCTGAAAGCCGGGTAGTCGGGAAAGGTGATGACCGGGCTGCCGTCCTGGCCCCGCCCGCCTGGGGAGAGCGCAGGGCAGCAGTCGGCATCCCTGGGGCCTCAGGGGCGGATGGCCCCAGATCCCACCGCGGGGCCACGGAGCCCCAGCGCCCCTGCGCCCCGCCCCGCCCCGCAGGATCACAGAGCCCCCGCCCCCACCCCGCCCCGCCCCCGGCCCCTCCCCCGCCCCTCCCCCGCCCCTCCCCCCCGCCGCCCCTCCGCCCCGCCGCCTCATCCCCCACCCCTGCCCCTGCACCCCGCCCACTCCCGAGTCCCGCCCCCTGCACCTAGCCCCACCCACGCCCCGTGCCCGCCCACCACACCCAGTCCCGCCCACGAGCCCGGCCCCGCCCACGTCCCCACGCCCCTTAGCTCCGCCCACGTCCCTGAGCCCCGCCCCTGGGCCGCGCCCCGCCCCGCCGGGCCTGGGCACTCACCTGACAAGTAAGCGAAGCGCTTCTGCAGCTGGTCCCGGATGTCGGCGGCACAGAGCGGGCTGATGTCGTGGTGCATGATCTCATCTGCGGGAGGGCAGAGCAGACGGACACGCAGTCACCGGGGACCGCCCCCCGCGCCTCGGCTGGATCAGCCCCACCGCGGACATCGAGGGGACCAGCGCTCGCGGGCCCGACAAGGGGGCTCCGCTTTCCTGTATAGAAACCCTTGTTTCTCAGCGCACAGAGAGCTGTGTGCGGAGTGAGTCATCAATATTTAACGTGTGATGTGCGTCAGAGGCACGCAGAAAGGCGCAGGGATGGACACAGAGGGACAAAGGGACAGAGAGGGGCGGGCAGGCAGAAGGGAGGCCGGGGGTGCAGAGCAGGGCCGGGGCTGAGGACGGCCCCCCGGACAGCTGCTCAGGGAGCCGGCCGCTTTGGTCTGCAAGCGCACAGCCATGTCCTGGAAGTGGCCTAGGCCATCCCCGGGGCCCTCACCTGCTGTCTACACAAGGACTCGCTGGTCAGAATGGAAACCTGCACCGAAGTGGGTCCAGACACACACACCTGGCGCCTCACCCCTGCCAGACACTGACCCTGAGCAGGGCTCCGAGCCCCTCCACAGCCTGACGCCGACGCCTGCAAGTCCTAGACCAGGCCGGCAGCGCCCCAGTCACAGCCTGGAGGCATCGGCCAGAAACAAAGGATTAGCAAGACTCCTGGGAACACAGACACCGACAGGGGCCTGTGAGGTGCTGGGGCGTCGGTGGGCGGGGCCAGGGTGCTGGGCCCACAGGACCTGCATCTTAGCGCTTCCTGCCTGCTACCGCAGGACTGACATCCCGCGTTTGGTGTCTGAAGGCCTGGGTGTCCTGGAGATTTCTCTACAGGCACTCACGACTCACGCTGGTCACTGGCAAATGGCTAAAGTCTATACCCGGATTAAGACACAGGCCCCTCACAGGCTGGAGATTTGGGCCACCGAGGCCTGGGAGAGAGCTCCACGGAGGGAGCGAAACGCCCTCCGCCCTCCGCGTGGCCGAGCCTCCACCCCGCAGTCAGGCACGCGGGAGCAGGTGCTGTGTTAGATGCACGGCAAGTCCCAGAACCCGGCTGTTGTCCGTGGACCTGCCGCCCCCACACCGGCTGCCCTGTGAGTCTGCCTGGTGCAGACGAGGAGGGGGTGGGGCCATGCCCCTGGCCCGCTGGGCCCACAGAGCGGGCAGCACTCCGGGTCTGGGACTGAGCGGGGGTTCACGCCCATCACACTCAGGGCCAGGGCTCTGGCAGTCGGCCCACGGCAGCTCGGGGCGATGCAGGCCTCCCTGTGCACGGAAACCTCTCAGCTCTGCTTCTTTTGTGGGAGAAAAACAGCTGGAAATGATTGTGCCAAGAGAACGTGAAGTGTTTCTAATTCCAGACGTGGTGGATCACCGCCGTTACATTGCGTTTGTTTGGAACACGCGTCGGGTGTGAGACACGCAGCTGCGAGGAGGCTGGGAGGCCAGATTTCACGCTGCCCACACTGTCTGTCCAGCATGGACCCTGGGCTCCTCGAGGTCAGCTTCCGCTGCCCAGGGCAAGCATGTCAGGGAGATGTTCCCCTGGGCAGCAGTTCAGGTTTCAAAGCAGGGTGGCCTGCACGGTCCATTCAGACAAACAGACACGACTCCTCCACATTCGGTGGCTGCTGGCTGCCCCGCAGAGAGCGGAGAATCCCCAAGCAGTTTCCAGCCACCTCGAGGCCCGCGGTGTGTGTCACGTGGCCCCCCGTGGACAGTGGGTGCTGGGGGGAGACACTCACTTCTTTAACCTGCACTCGAGGGGCCGAGGCTGGTTGAGAAGGAAGTGAGCTGCCCGCCTGCCCCTTCTGTGGTCTGGGACGGGAAGTGGGGTTGCCCCGCCCACTAGCTCAGGGTCAGGGTCAGGGGCAGGGGCCACCCAGCTCTTCCACAGACCCACTCTGTGTCTGCACAGAGCCTCAGTTAACCACCGAGCCCAGCCTTCCTGTGGCCCAAACGTGCACGGAAACTCCAGGCTGTGACCCGTCAAGGGCCCTTTGAGGCGGGAGGGGTGCAGGGGGGAGCCCGGGAGGGGCTGGGCACCTGGGGTGGGAGGGGGTGCTCAGGGCCCCGGGCCACAGAGCCCGCTGCCCGGTCAGGGGACAGTGGGAATGGCCCCTTGCTGAGCTCACGGCTCAGCCGTCCGGAGACCCAGCTCAGCTGTACACAAGGACAAAGGGGAAGGACCACCCCCCCACCCCTTCCCGCACTGGAATCTCTGCCCACAGAGCCGTCCCCCGAGTTCCGCTTGGTCTGGGCAGCATCAGAGAGTCAGTGGCGGGTGGGGGGGGGGGCACTCTTTCATCTTTACACCGCTTCATCTTAACACAATCAGACTCCGGCAGCAAACTTCCTTCCTTTGGCAAACTGACTCTCTTTAGGACGAGGATTTCGTAACACGTCGTGGGCAGCCTCTGGCCCGTCCTGTCTTCAGGAAGGGCCTCTGAGTACCTGCGTGTTTGCTGCCCCACTTGGGGCAGGGAACACATACGGGGCGGGGCTGGCGGGACGAAGAGTGAACCCTGTAACCCTGGAAACCCACCCCAGGTGGTGGTCGCCAGGGTCAAAGGGGCCTGGCGTTCAGCTTTGGGGGCCGGCTCCTGCCTCGCCGGTGACCTTGCACCTTGCTGCGAGGAGACAGGAGGCTGAGCAGGGCTCCTGAGAAGGGGTCCGAAGCTGGCCAGAGGCCCTAGGCTCCGAAGTCCACTAAGTCCATCATGAGCTGATTCGCTTCCTTGTTTACATCGGGTTGAACGTCCACACCCAAGGCTTCCGTTTGTTTTCTATCAAAATACATCCACGATGCCCTTTCAGAGTCCAAGGTGGAGGGTCCGTGGGGCTTCCACCTGCTCACTCGGGTGGGAGTCCCAGCTCACCAGGACCCCCCACCCCCCAGGAAGGCAGGGAGGAGTGTGCCTGGGGCTTCGAACAGCTCCGGCCTGGCCCTCGGCCAGGGTGGGCCAGGTCAGCTCCCCAAGTGTCCGGTCCAGCAAGAGTGACGTCTCCGTGGCGACCTGTGGTCTGACCCGTGGCTCTGGGGTTAGCCCTCCGGGATGCTGGAGGCCTAGAGCCACCGGGGCTGAGTATGCTCTCACAGCCCAGCCCGGGCATTTTTAAGGAGTTACTTGTCCCTGGATTAGGCACAGACAGTTCCCATCACGTACGATGCATCATTAACTCGGGGCACCAACAGTCTCCCGATTTCCTGATCTCAGAAAGTGAATCCTCACGTATTTTAAAATAAAAGGCCCCATATGAGAAGGTGCTCGACCAAACTTGTCCTCAGGGAAGGGCAAGCATGTGCAGGTTTGAAAACCAAAGGGCAGAGACCAACGAGGATTCGAACGTCAGTGCCCCAAGTGACCGGGAAGCAGGCTGCGGGCCCTGAAGGCGCTGCGTGTGGCTGAGAAGCCGGCGAGGCGGCGGGGGAGCCGACATGAGGGAGAGATGCAGGAGAGCCTTGAAGGGCTGGCGGCCTGCTGGCCGCACTTCAGGGAAACATGCATCTTTGGATGAAGCAGGACATCCAGCTCTGAACTTATTCTCACGGACAGATAGCGAGAGCAATGGAGGCCACAGAGAGGCTCTGGGAGCTCCAGCCATGCGGTGCCAGGGCTCCGAGGGAGCGTGTCGGGGGCTGGTCTCGCCTGCCCGGCCGCAGCCCAGAGGGGACATGAGCGGCGGGCAGGCCCTCTTTGCAGAGCTCCGAGGGAGGCCTCCCCGGCGAGGCCTCCTGGGGAGGGGTCCTGATGAAGCAGGTCCAGACCTGGGGGTGGGGCGGGCCCCAGAAGGAGGCTTGGTGGCCGCGATGGGCCAGTGTAAACACACCGCACTGAGTGCCCCGCCTGGGTGGGACGGACGGGGTGGTTCACACACACCCGCCAGGCCTGTGACCGCCCAGCGAGGAGCGGGGCGGCGGGCAGGCCAGGCACACAGGGGCGGGAGGCCCAGGGCGGCTTGGGGGCCTCGGGCGTGGGGTCCACACGGAGTCTGGGTGCCAGGTCTCTGCGGACCTTTCATCACCAACAAACGCGGCTCCTCCTGGGGACCCCGCTCCTGCCCAGCCCTCGGGTGCAGCTCCTGAGCCCAGCCGGCCCGCCAGGCAGGGCACCACACGCAGGGACCCCCGGTCACAGTCACAGCGGGCAGAGCCCGTCGGGCCGCACGAGCCAGGCCCCTCTCCTGGGCTCTCGCTGCCCCTCCAGCGGCCGGACGCCCGCCTCCACCCCGGGCCTGAGGCTCGGTCCTCGCCCAAACGTTCCGTCCTCCTCCAGGCGCCCGGGCCTGCGGCGCCTGCCTGATGAGTAGAGGCCACCACCTAAACTCACGCCCACCGGCCCGAGCCCCGGGGCCAGCACACACCGGAGACGGGAAAGACAGAGACGATGAGAAAGGCGTGGGGAGACCCAGAGAACACGCGGAGGAGAGCAACAGCGGGAGGGAAGCGGGGTGACCTGTCCGCAGACGGCAGACTGCAGGCGTGAGTACGGGTCGGCACTGGGCGCACGGCAGGGAAGGGCCGCCGGGCCAGCGGGTCCAGGGCCTCATCGAGGGAGGGGGCTCCCAGCACAGGTGCCAGCGGCTCTGGGAAGAGGACGGACACTTTCTCCGGTAGGAAAACAGACGTTTCCAGAGGCTGGGGCGAAGCCCTCCAGCCCTTGGGTCCCCCGCAGTGAATCCACGAGGGCGCAAGGGAGGACCCAGCAGCTGGCAGGGAGCTCGCTGCCCAGGGACGGGGGCAGACCACAAAGCCCTGAGCCCGAGAAGCTTGCCTTCCAGGATTCCAGCCTCGGCACCCTGACGCCGCACGCTGCCCCCCGGGAGAGCGTGACGCCCCTGTCCACGCTGCCCCCCCGGAGGAGCGCGACGCCCCCGTCCACGCTGTCCCCCCAGGACGAGCCCTGTGATCTGGGTGTAAGCGTGATGACTGAGGTTTCCGCCCCGGCCCCCCCAGCAGTCACCCTCTGAGCCTCATCCACCGGTAGGTTCACACACGCAGTCTCCTCTTTATGAAACTGGAAACTTCAGACACGGAAGGCGAGGGTGTGGCTAATTCGTTACAATTTACAAAAGACCTATTTAACGAATTACTCCTCAATCCTCAGCAGAAATACCCACTGGAGATGAGCTCACAACAGAGCGCTCCAGAAGGAGCACCTTCCATCCCTGGAAACGTGACCAGGAAGCCCAGGTGCCTCCGCCCAGGGCCACCTCTTTGTTCTCGGTCACCACAGGCGCGACTCTCCCGGGGCGGGCAGGTACGGGGGCGCCAGCTGCAGACCGCCCCCTGCGGCGCCCCCCTGCCTGCCCTGCTGGTCCCGCCCCTGCTGGCAGGGAGACCCCCACCCCCAACGTCCCTGGGAGCGGAACAAAGGAGCTTCCAGGCTGAGCGCGTCTGCGCCCTGGTGCCCGGCAGGCGCTGCTCAGGATGGGGGAGAGGACGGGGACAGGTGGGGAGGGGGCCGGCCAGCCCGCCCGCCCAGGAGGCCCCCTGCAAGCTCGCTGCCGGCGAGCAGGTCCCTCGTCCAGGCCCCGGGGCCCCCGCCCTCGCGCACGCCCTCGGCCAGCCCACCTGTGCGGGTCTTCAGGAGCAGCCAGAGCGTGGACAGGTCCCGCGACAGCAGGGAGAGGAGGCTCGGGGTCATGCTGTCGCCCGCCGGCCGCATCAGGAGGCAGTGCCCCGCCACCCGGCACGCCCGCGCTGGGCACACAAAGGGAGGTGGCTGGGCTCCATGCCGGCCGCCCACCCGCGGGACAAGGACCCGGCTCTGCCCGGAGCCCGCGGTCCGCCCGCCTGTTCCGCTCGCAGCCGGCAAACTGCGCTCGGCGGGGGTGGTGCTTGGGCTCCCCGGGGCCGGCTCCCTCCCTGCCGCCCGTCCCAGCCCTCCCTGCGGGGCCCCAGGCTCAGCGGCTCCTAAGCCTGTGGGCGGTCGGGCGGGCCTGGGGGCTGGGACCACCAAGACCTCCCGGGGAGACCCCTCAGGTCCTCAAGAAGACCTCAGAATGAGGCACCCCCGCCCTCCAGCCTCCCCGGGGAGTGGGGCCCGGGGGGAGCTCGTTAAAGCGCAGGTCGGGTTTGCAGGTGGTGTGATGCTCTCTCCGAGGACCCAGTCTCCAGCAGGAGGGACCCTGGGGGCTGAGCCCAGCCTGCAGGACCTGGAGAAGACTGTCTGTGGGCATCACGGCCCGTCCTCCCCATCCCGGGCACGCAGCCAACTGCGCCTGCCCAGTCTGGGCTCCGGGGCCTCGAACCCAAGCGGAGGCCCTGGAGTCCAGCTGATCACGCCACACGGGGCCGCGGTCACTGCGTGCCAGGCGCCCCGTCCACGCCCCGCCGCCTGTCATGTGGCTCGGGGTCTGAGCTGGTCTTCCCTGGATGGGCCCCGTGTCCCCCTCCTCATAGCTCCTCTGTGGCCTCTCTCTTTCCGCCTCCCGCTGACACTGGACAGGCCTCCTGCCTCGGGCTCTCACACGGGCACCCGGGGCACCAGGGCTGGGACCTTCCCTCGGAGCAGGGGCGACTCTGAGACCCACCCACACCTGGCTCAAATGGGCACGCAGGCCACCGGGGCCAGGGACCTTCCCTCGGAGCAGGGGTAACTCTGACCGCCCCCCAACACCTGGCTTACACCCCAGGCGGTTCCAGTCTCAGCCCAGCCTCCAGGGTCACGATCCAACTCCTCGGAGACGCGGAGACCGTGATGGCCCAAGCACGGTCTGCTCCGGCCCGAGTAGGTGACCGCGAGCTGGAAGTGGCTGTTCAGAGGCCCGACGTGCTCTGGCGCGGTCACACTGCTGGGGCTCCATCCCTCTCGCCTGCTCTGTGGCCCTTTCTCCCCGACTCCACAGCAACTGGGGCCTGACCCACACCCTCCTGACCGACTTAAGTCAAGAGGAAGGCCTGACCTCCAGTCACTGTCTCAGGCGGATTGCCGCGCTGCTCGCCCAGCCGCTGGGCCCAAACTCTGGGCCCCTGGGCTCCACTGCGGGTGCCCTTCTCCAGCCCACGACACAGGATCTACTTTTCTCCTTTCCCTCCAGGCTGTGCTCGAACGTGAGAGGCACGCCCCACCTGCTGTCTGAGGTCCGAGGCCCGCCACCTGGGGAGACTGGTGGACGGACTCCCAACGCCTGCCCTGCGCTCCACCCTGAAGGCATCACGGTGCACTCTGCACTGAACAAGCACGTGGCCCCCTTTAAAACCAGATCACTTCGGAACTCCAGCACGGAGTTAAAGAGGAGTTGGTGGTTTGGAGGTTTCCCCTCTAAAGACACGTGATCGGTTCCTCCCGTCATCAAACACTCAGCAGCAGCTGGCGAGGCGTGGGGTCCAGCAGGAGCACCCAGGCTCCGGGGTCCCTGGAGCAGGCTGGGGGGGCTTCCCCAGTAGCGGCTGCGGTCGGGGAGGCGTGAGAACAGATCCTTTTAGGTGTCTCCGGCCCAAGGACCCACAGAGCCGAGGGCCACGGGCACACCCGCAGGTCCCACACCTCAGCCTTCCCCCCACGGCCGTGGAGCTCTGGTCCCTGTGATTCGAGCCTCAGGCCACCTGCCCCCATCCCAGGACGCACCCCAGGGCCGAGCTCCGCTCCCCAGGCTCAGCTGTGCCCCAGCGGGAGTGCCCAGCTTGAACACACACGGTGGGACGGGAGAGGACGGAGGAGAGGCGCCCCCTACCCTCGCCCCACTCTGTCCCGCTAAAGCCCGTCGGCGTGGCTCTCCTCGGCCTCAGAGCCCTGCATCAGCTCCTGGGTGCCCCCCGTGCCCCGTGACCAGAGCCCCGTGACCACCGAGTGGGGCTGCCGCCTCCCCCAGAAGCCCGCCGGGCTTTCCTGCTCACAGTGCGGATGGATCTAAGGCCCCAGGTCCGGTCCCTGCTTTTCACGACGGCCCGATGCTGTGCTCTCGAGAGGGGGCTGAGCTCGGCGTGGGAGGGCTCTCAGGCCAGCTGGGGGCCAAGGGCACACACACTTCCTGTGGCCCCTGGGGATGGCTCAGTAGCTAGCACCCTGCAGACCCTCGAGGATGGGCCTGGGCCAGGGCTGACACGCCACACGGGCACAGCTGAGCGGGAGCCCGGAGCGGCAGCCAGACACCCTGACGCGCAGCTCCAGGCTCTCGAGCTCACCCAGGACCCGGCACGGGGCACCAGGGGAGAGTGTGTCTAAGGCACAAAGGTTCTCCAAGGTGGGAGGGGGCTGGTGATTTTCCAGTTACTCACAATTTTCTGACTGACAAAGAGGGCAGTTTTTTATGGCGCTCTGCCCAGCAGGCCATCAGTACAAGGACAAGAACCACCAGCAGGAGAGGCTGCGGAGGGTTGGGGACAAGGCCAGATGGTGGGAGAGGAGCTGGAGGCTGACCGCAGGCCTAGGGGCTGAGCAGGGGGCAGGGGGCCGGGGTGGGGGGCGCAGGGAGGGCGGCAGCAGGGCGGAACCTCTGTTCCTGAGGAGAAGGGTGTCCAGCACCCCGATTGCCCTGCAGGAGCTCCCTTAGCTGGAAGGCGTTGCGGGCAGGGACCTGACTGTGAACAGGGTATTGTTTGAGAAGTCACAATGCGTGTTCAGCACACGGTGTAGACGAGCCACGCTCTGAGCACAGTGTAGACGAGCCACGCTCTGAGCACGCGGCGTAGACGAGCCACGCTCTGAGCACGCGGCGTGGACGAGCCACGCTCTGAGCACAGTGTAGACGAGCCACGCTCTGAGCAGTGTTCGGGCCGCCCTGGTGCACCCACCTCCCACCCTGGTGGTCCGCATGCAGTCACAGACACTGGGCGTCAATCATTCCCTGTCCAGGGGCGCAAGACGAGCAAAGCAAGGATGGTCCCCGTGTCCGTGGCCGAGACGGCCCTCCCGGACCCCACGAGAACGTCCGGAGGTGTGACTTTATAGCAGGACCCAGGCCCTGGAGGGTGTGGGGCCCCGAGCGGCCTCAGGCCACCACCCTCTGCAGCCGCACCCGCTGGTGGCAGATAGGGAGGGGCCGTCGCTGACTCACAGCCTCCTGTTTGCTGAGGCCTTGCCACCTGGCCCTGGAGCATCGTCATGGCGACCTGTGCGGCAGGTGTCCCCGCTCTGCAGAGCCTCCCGAGGGCTCCTCATCCTCGCCCAGCCCAGCGGGCCCCTCCCCTCCACATCCACGTCCCCTCCTTCCCCCCGGGCCCTCCTCCTGGCTCTTCCCCGTCCCACTGGGGCTCTGTGGTGCCCACAGCCCCTCTCCCCCCACGCCCCCTCCTTCCCCCCAGGTCCCCCCGCCCGGATCCTCCTGTCCCTCTGAGGCTCTGTGGTCCTCAAGCCCAGGCTGCCCCCTCTTAGGGGAAGGTCCCCAGCTCTGCTCCGCTTGGCTCAGAGCCAAATGCATGCTCCCAGCCCCAAGCTCATCCAGGGCCACAGGATGAGAAGCAGGCTTCCCGGCGTGACGGCAGGCCCTGAGGGGCCAGCCCGAGCGGTGGCCCCCTCCGCTGGCCATCACAGCCCCTCACCCCCAGGCTTCCCCTCAAGCTCCCGCCGTGAACTCAGCAGTGAGACCCTGGGGCACGTGCCACCACTGCTCAGGGGACCCGAGCAAGCTCTCAGCAAGCTCTCAGATCACACAGGCGCTGCAGTCCGCACACGCACTCAGGAGCCCGGGCCGACACCGCGGGTCGAGGCCAGCGCTCTCGGGGGACACCCCCACCGCCCTTCCCTCGTCTTGGCTCACGGTCTGTCGGGGTCCAGCCCGGCCCCGGCTCCTCGTGGTCCTTCCCCAGGGCTTTCCGATGACTCTCGTTTCGTCTGGAGCCTGGATTCCAGTCTGCCGCCCACCCACCCTCCAGACTCTCTGAAGGGCAGACCCCTCCCCACCCTCCACCCGAGGCAGCTTAGCCCCCGGCCCCGAGTCCCCAGGGAGCCCGAGATGACGGCACGTGGTCCGTGGCTGAGTCACAGGTGGCCACCACAGGGCCACGCTCCAGGACCCAGGGCCCTTTCGGGGACGGGAGCGGGCTCGCTGCTGTTGCGGCCGGAGCCGCCCGGCCAATGGCCACCTCTCCGTGCCGAGTCCCCCCGCTGCCTGCCTCGCCTGCAGCTGAAACGGCCACACCGGACCCCTCGACGGTGATGAGCACGCCTGCTGTGCTGCGGGGATCACGGCCGGAGGGGACGCGCCTGGGGGTGCGGGCTCGGCACGTCCGACCTCGGCCTGCGGGGGTCAAGTGCGAGGGTGTGGGGAGGCCTGACCGCCTCGTGGGCAGCGAAGACGGGCCCGTGAAGTCAGAGGGAAGCACATCCCCCCGGCATCCGTGACGAGCTTCGCTCAGAGACTGCCAGGACGAGCCCCCACGAACCCCAGCGCAGGCGCTTCTCCCCGCCCTCTGGCACCCCTTTCTCTGACTACAGCCTGATTCTGGTGTCCGGTCACCTGCCCGTCCAGCACACACCCAGCCCCGGCGCCCCCAGGGCCTGGACCCCGCCAGCCCCAGCGCCATGCTGCCTGTCCTCTGAACACCGCTGGGTTCTGCAGCTGACTGCCCCTCTGCGTCCTGCACCCGCGCATCTTCCACAAGGACGTCCTCCCTTCCCGACCACAGCCAGGACGGCCAGGCTCGCCCACCGAGGGGCCAGACATGGCCACGGGAACTGCTCAGCCCTCACTTCCACCCTGGCCTGTGTTTCTCGCGTGCGTGGAGTCACACGAGGGGCGCCTGGCTGCTTGGATGGGAGGCGGAACCAGGCAGCTCGCCCTCCCGAGGGGCTGTGGGCAGGGCCAGGTGCCCCCACCCGCCTCCCCAAGCTAAGCAGGAAGCCCCTCCCAGCAGATTGGAAAAACAGACAGGGAGCGCAGATAGCATCGCGGCCTCGCGGGCGGGGTGGGACAGTGTTTATCCGGCTCCCACCCTCGAGGCTCGGGAACAACGCTCGGCTTGTTCCACACAAGCTGCGGCCTGGACAGAGCGCAGGGAGGGCCGCCTCCCAGAAGATCAACGCCCTGGCGTCTCACATGCGGCAATTCTGGGCGGCGCAGGGGCAGACACGGGGCAGACGCAGGGCACAGCAAACACGGCTGGGCCTGGGGTCCGTCAAGCACCGCCCAGTGAGGACGCCCGTGGGCCCTGGACACCCCCGGGGCTCAGCCTGTGGGCAGCAGGCGTGGGGACTCAGAGGGCCACCTGAGCCCCGACGAAAGGCTCCCCCCACACACACATCTGGAAACACTAAGGGGCTTCTGTTGTGGGATCTGGGGTGGCGCAGAGGTGACTGGACCGCGGCGGCCTCGGGAATTCTGGGCACTAAAGGTGGCCACCGAGCTGGCTTGTTCCCTTTTTAAAGCACAGCAGGACCCCGGGCACGGGCCGGGAGGAAGGCAGCCCGCACCAGGATCCGGGGGTGGGGGGGCACGAAGCCAGGGCTGGGTGTGCCTGCGGGGCTGGCGCAGTTTCGAGGGGGCGGCGGCTCAGAGGCACGGCGGAAGGCGCTGAGCTGTGGGGACACGCACTCCTGGGCCCCCGGGCAGGGTGCTCCGGAGAACCAGGGGGGTGGCACCAGGGGAGGGTGCCCGGGGCCCCTCAGACCCGCACGGGGGAGGAGACGACCCTTGAGAAGTCCCTGGAGGGTGGCCTGCACGCCATTTGCTTAAAGCTGTCCGGCCTTCCTGCCACGGCCTCGGGCAGTCCACAGCTCCCAGCTTCCCCAGGGAGGGGAGGGCTCAGTCCTGGTGGGCGGCCAGAGCCGCTGTTTTTTTTACTTTCCGCATGTGAGGCAGGCAGGATCTTAGTTGCTCAGCCAGAGGTCAACCCCCAGCCCCTGAAGTGGAAGCACAAATTCTTAACCACGGGACCGCCGGGGAACCCCCCTGGGAACAGCTCTTACCTCTGAGCTAAAAATGTAACTACGGCTGTAACTAAAAATCACTTAGCGGCTTGGGCCAAACCGCTCTGGGCTCAGAAGGGACGCCTGATTCTTTTCGAGGGGGAGGAGGGGGCGAGGTCCTGGATGTGACGTCTTGGTGGGAGGAGATGGGGTCCAGACTCCAGAGAGGATGACCGGGATGTGCTGAACGCTGCCTGGGCACCGGGCCCGGGGGCACCTGGGGCCGGGGGGCTTCCCGGTCCACCTCGGGCCCGAGGGGGACCCCCGCCGTCTGCTGCCCCCAACTCACTGGTCCTGCACGCCCCCACCAGCCCCTGGGGGCCCTCTGCTCTGTACCCCCAGCTTGGGTGCCCCCGAGCCAGCGGGCAGGACACAGAGGGCCCCTGCCTGCCCCTGAGCCGCGGAGGCCTAAGCGGAGGCGCCCACGCTAGGCCGGGGGCAGAGACGCGCCTGAGCAGGCGGTCTCCCCACTGCTTTTCCCTCCGCCCTGCTGTGCGTGGAGACGCAGGTTTAAGTCGCAGAACTGCAGGTTCTTAACCTCTTCTGCTCCCGCATCATGCTGTCCGTCTGCAAACATGGCAGGTGACGCACAGAAGCAGCCGCGTCCAGCCAGAGGCAGCCACGTCCACGGCAAGCGGCTGCGTGTGGCCAAGAGCCCCCACGCCCCGCGGAGCTACACCAAACAAAGCAGCGCCTCCGGGGAGGCGTCCCACCGACTCACCCCCTGCGGCCCCCCCAGACACAGACCATTCACAGCCTGTCGTCTGCCTGCCGCCCACGGCCCTCGGGCGGGCTGGGGCTGGGGCTGGGGCTGGGGCTGGGCGGGCCCCCCCCTCGCCCCCGACAGCAGTCGCTCCCCCGCCAGGCCGGCCCTGATGCGCCCACGTTTGCTGAGCGACGCCTGCAGCCAGGGTGTGGCCCCAGCCCCCGCTCCGGGCCGCCTGCTCTTTGGGGCCGAGGCTGAGCTCTGAGACCCAGGAAGCAAAAGCCCACGGCCCCAGGAGGCCGGGTCTCACTTCCCGTGGCTGCTCTGACTCAGTTTTAACCCACCAGTCGGGTATTTTTGGCCGAACGTGAGACGGGCACCCGCTCCGCTGACACTACTATCATGGGACAGCGGTTCCGACGGGGCCAGAAGGGGAAGCTGGACATTAAACGAAAGAGGAAGGGGATGGAGAATCAAAACAGAAACCGCACGGCCCAGATTAACCTCGTGCCCGGCGGGCTCGGGGGGCCTGGGCAGTGCCTACCCGCCCGGGGCTGCAGTGTCCGCCCTTCGGTGCCAACAGGACCAGCGTGTCCCCAGGAAGTGCTGGACGGGTGGGTGGAGACTGCATGGCCCCCGCGTGAGACCCGGGCCCCTGGCGCGGGCAGCCCCTGCTGGCCCCGGGGCGAGGGCGGGGGGCTGGCACCCAGAGGGTGCCCGGCAAAAGTGACCCACTGAGGTCGGGTCACTCAGGGACCGGACCTGAGCGTCGCGACAAGGACGGTTCTCAGCGCTGGGGCCTTGGGCGTCTCGAGCTCAGGGCCCAGGGGGCCGCTGACCCGAGAAGCTGATCCCACTGTCAATCCTGACGACCGCCCAGGACAGGCGAGGGCGCTTCCAGCGACTGACGCCTGGCCCTCCCCATCTGTGAAACGGGCGAGGTTCCCGCGAGGCAGGGATGCCACGGGTCACACACGCAGAGCTCTGGCCCCCCTGGGAGTCAGAGCCACACCTGCCCGAGGCCGCGGAAGCACCAGCCTGGGCCTTCACTGCGGACCAGGCCCAGATCACGGCGGCGCCCCCAGTCCCTCACAGAGGTGCCTCGGCCCTCACCGCCTCCCGCAGATGGCATGGTCAGCGCCTGGCCCGGGGGGACTGCCAGCCCCTAGCGGCCACGGGCAGCTCCGAGACTTCACCGCACTGAGGCGCGGGGCTGCCGCCTTCACGGGCTCGAGGGCGCTGCGCGGCGACGGCTTTGCTGCGCCCTGCGCCTCATGTGCACCTTTTCCCCACCGGGCGCCCTCGAGGCGGTCCAGCCACTCTGACGGCGGGGCTCTGACAGCGGGGCTCAGACGGCGAGGCGTGGGCTTCCGGCCAAAGGGAGGGTCATCTGAGGACGAGTGGGCAGAGCACCCACACGCCCGAAGCCCCGTCGGCTGCCCTCCCTCGCCACCACGAGGAGCCCGGGCACCGGGGCTCACCTGCACTCACCCTCGGCCGTGCGCTCACCCTCGGCCGTGGACTCACCCTCGGCCGTCGAGAGCAGCCAGAAGCACCACTCACAGAAATAGTAGTAGCTCTTCATCTCCGCCACGGAGATCCGGGCGGCCGCGCCGTCCCCCATGCCCAGGGCCTGCTGCGCCTGCGATCCGTCCGCCTCCTCCCGCTGGACTTTGCTCCCAACCGCCGGCCCGGGGCCAGCTGGCTTTTCACTTTCACTTCACCCTGCAACCACGGGGTGACCCAGCAGCGGCCGGCGCCTCCTCACCCCGCCCGCAGACTCACACACAGGCCAGCCCGGCAGCCCCACCTGGCCGCGGGGCAAGGCCTGGGCCACCTCCGCGCTTCAGCCGGTGCCTTGAGGTCAGCACAGCCACGCCAATCAGAAGACACTGACCTGGCCCAGCCAATAACACCCAGGGCAAACGGGGGCCGTGCTTGTCCAAGGAGACGCATCCAAGGCCCCTTGACCCTCCAGACATCAGCCAAGGCCGGCTCCTCTGGCCCCATGTGGGAGAAGGAGCTGCCCCACCGGAGGCCCCTCAGATCCCCAAGGACACCTGCCCGCCGCAGAAGGCAGACTCTGTGGCCCTGCCCTGCCCAGCCCAGCATGGGGACCAGGGGACGGCCCCTCACCCGCGGCCCAGGGACCAGGAGGCAGGGCCCCTAGACCCAAGCAGCAGGTGCCCAGCGAGGCTCGGTTACTCACTGGAGCCCAGGCCAAGCCCCCAGGCCACGGGGCCCGTGGGGGCCAAAAGCTCACACAAACCCAGACACCTGACCCCCAGATACAGACGAAGACACCTGACGCCCCCCCAGACCCACACGCCTGACCCCACAGAGACCCACACGCCTGACCCGATAGAGACCCACACTCCTGACACCACACACGCAGACCCACACGCCTGACCCCCCCAGACCCACACGCCTGACCCCACAGAGACCCACACGCCTGACCCCACAGAGACCCACACGCCTGACCCCCCCAGACCCACACGCCTGACCCCACAGAGACCCACACGCCTGACCCGATAGAGACCCACACGCCTGACCCGATAGAGACCCACACGCCTGACCCGATAGAGACCCACACGCCTGACCCGATAGAGACCCACACGCCTGACCCGATAGAGACCCACACGCCTGACCCCACACACGCAGACCCACACGCCTGACCCCACACAGACCCACACGCCTGACCCCCCAGACCCACACTCCTGACACCACACACGCAGACCCACACGCCTGACCCCACAGAGACCCACACGCCTGACCCCACAGAGACCCACACGCCTGACCCCCCAGACCCACACTCCTGACACCACACACGCAGACCCACACGCACAGACCCACACGCCTAACCCCCCTACTACGTCCGCCTTGAGTCTGGGGAAATCGGGTAGTTTAGCTCAGAGGCCAGAGCAAGGACTTCAACCAAGTTGCTTGAAATTCAAAATAACAGAAGCAGTAAGGATCACCAGGTTTCCTCCGACTGTGGCGCGTCTCCTCTCTCACAGGTTTGAGTACAGCCCGTACGGAGACCCCTCGAGGGGAGGGTGCCCTTTGAGAAAGCACTCTGACTGAAGCGTGCCCTGTCTGTCTACGGAGCTCCCACAAGCTCCCAGCCTGTTCTCCAAGAGCCAAACCGGCCGTGGCGTCTGCCACTGCTGGATGAAAACCGGGCTCACAAGCGACAGACACGCTGTGGGCGAGACCCGCGTGCTGGCTGCATTCCTGAGACACGCGCACGCTGCGGCCGCTCTAAGGAAACCGGGCTCTGGCCACCCTCTCGGCCCACTCCGGCCCCCGCCTCCCAGACCCACGCACGGCGGCCCCGCGGCCCTGACCTGGCGCCCGGAGCGCGACGACCCTGAGCCTGTCTGGGCCGGGGTCAGACCCTGCGTAACAGGGCTCTCCCGAGCAGGCGGAGGGCCCAGGCCGACGCTAGAACCCCGGCCGCGCCTGAAAGGGCCTTCCCTGCAGCCAGCGCCATATTCGACAATTTCGGGTGCTTCGATTTCCCAGAAGAAAGGAAACATCCCGAAGACACCTCCTTGAGGGTTTCGGTGCACCCACCGGTCCACTGCGTTCCTCTAGAATTCCTTCCGGAAGAACCTTTCATTTTTCTGTGCACGTGACCTTGCCTCCAATCATTTCCCCTTTTGCATAAACTGCTGGGAAGCTCATAAGGGAAATTCTGGGCTCACTCAGCTCACTCACGTGCCTCACACGTATGTGTGTGTGTGGCCAGTCGTGTCCAACTCTGTGTGACCCCATGGACTGTAGCTCACCAGGCTCCTCTGTCTATGGGATTCTCCAGGCGAGAACACTGCCTGGAGGGTTGCCATTCCCTTCTCCAGGGGATCTTCCCGACCCAGGGATGGAACCCATGTCCCCTGCATCTCTTGCACTGGCAGGCAGGTTCTATACCACCTGGAAAACCCCAGATGTGTTCACTGCTTTTTCAGTTCTGGTTCTGTGTAGAACAGTCCCTGACAACCTGGAACATCCCTGTGGTGAACTGGCAAATTTGCAGGACACAGCTGGTTTCCCTGCTTATTGGGACTCAGTCCCACTCAAGTGTCCCAGGTGAGTGTCCTGCTCAGTGGTGTCCTGCTTCTGAAAGGTGGTGGCTCCTTGGAGGAACAGAGCAGACTCAGCAATGTGTCCCTGACCTCCTCTTCGCGAGCTGCTCGTGTCCACTCTGGCGATCACAGCACACCTCGCCTGTCTCCAGCCACTGTCTCCTGAGCCCTCACTTGCAGCAGGAAGCTGACTTTGACCATCCCCCAACCTGAAGGGGCTTCTTTCCACCAGACGCAGAGGAGAGCCCACCAGACACAAGCGTGTAGGAAGGAGCCTGGGCAGACTCACAGGCGGGAGGAAAGCCGCGGGCAGAGCAGGAAAAAGGAGGTCGTGGGCACCCAGACTCGGCGCTATCCCTGCAGGTGGAGAACACTTATCCCAAAGATGCCAGGCTGAGCAGTGCAGGCAGGGGGTAGACAGGGAGGGGAAGGGAGGGTGGCAGTGGGGGAGGGGTGGGCAGTGGTGAGGGGTGGCCAGTAGGGGGGGAAGGGTGGGCATCGGGGGGAGGGGTGGCAGTGGGGGAGGGGGATGGCTGGACAGTGGGGGAGGGGAGGGGTGGGCAGTGGGGAGGGCATTGGGGGAGGGGTGGGCAGTGGGGAGGGGGAGGGGTGGACAGTGGGGAGGGCATTGGGCGAGGGGTGGGCAGTGGGGAGGGGGAGGGGAAGGGGTGGACAGTGGGGAGGGGGAGGGGTGGACAGTGAGGCAGGGATGGGCAGTGGGGATGGCTGGGCAGTGGGGAGGGGTGGGGAGTGGGGGAGGGGAAGGGGTGGATAGTTGGGGAGGGGGAGGGGTGGGCATTGGGGGAGGGATGGGCATTGAGGGAGGCGGGGCTGCATGGAACCACACCGCCTGGGGCCGCACGTGTCAGAGCCGGAAACTGCCCGCCTTCCACCCTGGTCCGAGCACCGGCGGGCAGGGCACAGCAGAGGCGTCTCCGGTTGACCAGGAACTGAGCAGCTGCTCCGGCCGCATCCCTGCCACCTCCCCCGCCCCCGGGCAGCCCTCCGCAGCTCACAGCCACCCCTGCTCCGCCCAGACGGGACCCTGGGGCCCCCACTTCTGAGAGAGGTACCCTGGGGCCTCGCTCCCCCGAGGGGCCCCTGGAACACTAGGTTGCCTGTCGTGCCCCGCGCCTGGGGGGGTGCAGACTCAGCCACCAGCCTCCCTTCCCCGCACAAGGCCTCCAAGCATCAAGGCAGTTCAGTCCTTCCAGGACTAGGGGGTCCTGGACACCCACAGCAGCCGGGGTGCAGATCCCCAAGGCCAGGTCACATCTGCTCAGGCAACTCGGGGCCCCCCCACCATGTGGTGTGCCTGGCACACAGCGGACTTGGGAGGAGGACGGGAGAGGCTCGCCACACACACAGAGCCCTGGGGCCAGGCGGGCACACAGGCCCCTGGTGACGACCCCCAGCCCTGAGTCAGCTCAGGAGTCAGCAGACTCCTGGCGAAAAGCCCTGAGTCGTGCGCTCGGATGGAGCCAAGCGCAGAACCACGGCCATGAGCCGTCAGCAAGGAGCTGAGTCCACGGGGTCAGCCCTGCCTGGGCTCCCGGTGTCCTCCCCAGACGCTCCCCACCCGCGCCAGGTGAGGACGGCCCTGCCAGGAGAGGGTGCAGCCCGAGGGGTGGCTCGCACCTTCGCTCTGACGTCCTGCACGCGGCAGACACACGGGCGTCTGCGCACAGACGCCCCCTGATGCCCCGCGGGGTCCCGAGCGCCCCCACGGTCAGCACCACCCTCTGGCTCTCGGCCCCCAGAGGACACGGGGGCTCCAGGCCGACGGGCAGGACAGAGGGATTAGCCCTGGGGGCACCCTGCCCCTGCCGCAGCCGGCGTGAGCCCCGAGACCTCCCCCACACTGTCCGCTGAGCCTTCTTCCCACGTCCTCCCCAGCGTGCTCCTGGCCAGGGTCCAGGGCCCTGGGACCACAGGGCAGAGTGAACCGAGGCGACCACGCTCCAGCCTTGGTTGGGGCGACCGAAACGGCGTCTCTAGCCTACCTTTCTTAACAGGCTTGTGAGTTGCATACGAGTTTTGGTAAAAGAAACATCCAGAGAGCTGCCACCCACCGAGGGCCCCCCGCATGCCCGTGGATAAGACCACCGTGTCCTGCCTCACCAGGCTGCGGGCGCCTCGAGGCCACCCGGCGACGCCTCCAGCGCTGCAGCAGGGGCAGCGGGCGGGGCCAGCGCCGGGGGGCCCCCCGGGCTCCGTGGGACGCTCCCCTCTTGACCATGGTCCCAAAGTCTCCCCACCGAGGAGGAGGCAGCGGCGGTGGCTCCCGGTCTTCAGCCCCAGCTACCCCGAGGGCCGCCCTGTAGGGCTCCACGGGGGACGCCCGAGGGCCGGGCTGACCCCAGGACGCGCTGAGCCGGGCACACGGCGCTGGGAGACCTCGGGGCGACGTGCGCATCCAGGCTGCGGCCCCCAGAACGCCGGTGTCCAAGGGGCAGCAGAGGAGCGTGGGGGACACGCCTGTGCTCAGAGAGGGGCTCCCGAGGCGGGCGAGGCTGTCTACGTGCGAGTCCTGGGCGTTTCCTTCCTCCTTCCTCGGGGGTGGGCTTGTGCGCGGAGCTCCCAGCCTCAGGGGCCGCGGAGAGAAAACCCTTCCAAGCTCAGGAAGCCTTGCGTCCAAACAGCAGGAGCAGGAGGGCCTCAGGGGACGTGGCCGGGCTCTGGAAATAAACCGGCAGTTCCGCTGCCCGGCACTGCAGCTCACGGAGAGGAAACCGATCGAGGCTTTGTTTGGCCGGAGACACTTTCCACAGAGAGGCTCCGAGCCTGCCCCTCGACGAGGCCTTGGGGCAGCCCCGAGCTGTGCCAGGGCGCGTGCGGCATCAGGCACCCTGGGAGCAGCTGGGCCTCCCTTTCTGGGGCTGTGGTTCACCTCCTCGCACGGGCATTCCCACGACCAACCCCGAGCTGGAGCAGACACCACCCACGCTTGCATCTTCTCACTGGCTTCCCGCGAGGCCGGCCTGGCTCACGATCCAAGGAAACAGATGGTGAGTTTGATGAGGCAGGTCCGGGATGCAGGCTGCCCCGAGACCAGGGTGCGGGGCCTCGGGGCAGCCGTGTGGAAATGGTCCCTGCCGTCCACAGGAGCAGCCCCCACAGGCTCTGGGGCCCACAGTGAGCACGACCCTGAGCCATGTCCCTCCCCGCGTGCGTGCCGTTGCCCCAAAGAACCCTGAATCCAGGGGGTCGGGCCGGTGAGTCAGAATGCGCACCCACCCAGACAGTTCATGACCAGACACAGGGGCCTCCTGCTGAGCCGCTGGGGTTAACCTGCTGTCTCCTAAATACCTGATTATGTTTTAAAAGTGTTGCTAACCAAACTCTAGGACTTCCCTGGTGGCTCAGATGGTAAAGCGCCTTGCTTACAAGGCGGGAGACCTGGGCTCGATCCCTGGGTCGGGAAGATCCTCTGGAGAAGGAAATGGCAACTCACTCCAGTACTCTTGCCTGGAAAATCCCATGGACAGAGGAGCATGGTGGGCTACAGTCCACTGGGTCGTAAAGAGTTGGACACGACTGAGCGATTCCCCAGAAGTCAGCTCTGCGTGGGATCTCGGTCACAACCGGAGCGTTTCTGTCCTGCACACTCACAGCCTCGAATTCCTGAGCATCTGAGATTTCGCAGGACTTTCCCAGCAGTCGGTGGGCACTTCCTCCCCAAGACCCCGTGAAACATCTCAGGCGCCCGGGAGCCAGGGCTTCACGCAGGACGCTGGCCACCCTCCCGTGTGAGCAGCCGGGGATGCTGAAGGCTGCCTGAGAACCGGCCTCTTGCTGCTGGGCCCAGGGGTGTACGTCACGCAACATGACCTCAAATTAGCAGGAAATGCCTATCAGTAACCTAAGGCTTTTGGCAGTGAAACAGCCGAGCTGCTCCTGCCAGGGAGCAGAGGGTCACTCGGAGCCGGTCTGATGCCAAGTGAGACGCTGGGGGACTGAAGAGTCAGTCCTCCCAGGGTGCACGCGGGCTGGGAGCAGTGCCATCCGAGCCTGCGGACTGCCTGCCCCTTGTCTTCTCCGGACACGTGTACACAGCAGGCTCCTCCACAGGGCCGGCGGGTTCCCGGGGGGTCAGAACACAGGGGAGGTGCCCCAGCCCCCCAGCCTGGCAAGGCATGGGCCAGCACCCCTCCCTGGCCTTCCCTTGGGCGGGCGCCCGGCCACACAGGCAGAAGGCCCGCTGTCCTGGCTGCCCGGCGGGTGCTGAGGTCTGCAGGGCCCATCCCGACGGCCGTCCGCTCCTCACACCTCCGCCCACTCGTCCCTGGCTCCACTCTCGGCCACAGCCCGGGCTCCACCCCGGGCCCCACCCAGCGGCGGTTCCCAGGGCCGCCGGGCGGCCAGCCTCCGTGTCCAGTAGGGCGTCGAGGGGTGATGCTTCCTGTCACTTCCAAGGACATGTCTTCCTTCTGACAAAGGAAGCTCTGGGACTGGGCGATGGGAGTAACCTCGCTACGGCCCCAACACTCGGAGGCTTCTGTGACCTGGAATAAAGCTGTCCGTGGAGAAACAGGCCTGTAGAGTCTGGAACTGGTTGCCCTTAACAACGAGCTTTTTAAATGATATGCTTACATTCTTACATAACGGTCACGGCACAACTGACGGACGTCTGGAGATGATGCCCAGGTCAGATGCCTGCGTGTGTGTGAGGCACTGTCGTGTCCCACTCTGTGCGACCCCAGGGACCGCAGCCTGCCAGGCTCCTCTGTCCATGGGATTCTCCAGGCAAGAACACTGCAGCGGGTTGCCACTCCCTCCTCCAAGGCAGCTTCCCGACCCAGGGATTGAAGCTGGGTCTCTGGCATCTCCTGCCTTGGCAGGTGGTCCTTTACCAGCAGTGCCGCCTGGGTCTTAAAACACTGGCAACGATGACAAGGTGATTCAGCTCCTCCCTAAGCATGCTTGCAAAATTCTTTCCAAGACACAGGTTGGGACGCGGCCAGGCCAAATTTTACATAAAGGTTTTCCTTTGTTTCCTTGGGAGCAAGCATGAAGCCCGTGAACTGCTCAGTTCTGACGCCAATCACAGTGAGTGACGGTCACGTCCGAGGACTGCGCCCAGTGAAGCTTCCGGGTCCAGACAGAACCTCGCTGTCCACTCTGCGAGGTGCTGGCCCGGCCTTGGTTCTGCTCCCTAAGCGTCCAGGAGTGACTGAATGAGAGTCCATGGGGACAAGTGATCCTGTCAACAGTAAGGGAGGATTTCAGATGGGAAGACAGTGAGAACTCCACTCCCCTCAGAACTGATGGAGGCGGACAGCCGCACGACCGATAAAGCAAGGAGCCCCACCGTCTCTGCACATTCAACAGCCTTCACTCAAATAGCAGGGCTTCCCTGCGGCTCAGCTGGTAAAGAATCCTGCGGTGCAGGAGACCCCAGCTCCATTTCTGGGTCAGGAAGATCCGCTGGAGAAGGGACAGGCTACCCACCCCAGGATTCTTGGGCTTCCCTGTAGCTCAGCTGGTAAAGAATCCGCCTGCAACACAGGTGACCTGGGTTCGAGCCCTGGGTTGGGAAGATCCCCTGGAGAAGGGAGGGGCTGCCCACTCCAGTATTCCGGCCTGGAGAGTTCCATGGCCTGTATAGTCCATGCGGTCCCAAACAGTCGGACATGACTGAGTGGCTTTCACTTTTCAAATATCAAGCAACATGCTACCCTTAAGAAGGATTCAGGAATCAAGAGGCTAAACAATTCTGTTTTTAAAGACAAAGCATTCTCACAAAAGTAAGGTCATATGAAGGGCCCCAGTTCACCACACCTAGTATCTTTGCCCGGAAGTCATCACTTGGTGACATGTTGGCCCCAGGTCGCCCCTTTGGTGAAAGAGTGCCAAGGCCATGCAGGGCGAGGTCGAGGACGAGGAGCCGGCCCTGCTTTGGGGACTGGACTTGCTCCTGTCACACAGTTACTGACGGAATAAAGCAGAAGCCCAGAACCTTCGCTGACTCCATCTAGAGACACAGGAGACACCTGCTCTCTGGAGCAGAGAAAGAACGCTCGGCCCTTTTTCCAGCTTTACGCTTTCCTGGAGCCTCCTACCCACATGTAGACTTCCTCGCACACGGGTGCATCTGCGGGTCTGGGCCGAGCAAAGGCTCCAGGCCGCAGGCTCCTTCCCCAGGCGCGGGGCCTGGACGTGCCGCTGGGCGCCCTCCTCGCACCGGCCCCTCTGCCTGGATCGTGGGTGTGGTCCTGGCTCCCTGAGTGCCTCCCCTTACTTCTCACTCGCTGGGAGAACCCCCGCCTCGCACCCCTGGGAGGTCAGTCGAACAACAGTTAATCGCGGCAAGGACCGTGACCCGGGCGCCTGCCCACATGAGCTTCTGTGACGTTAACCCTGGAGGCAGGAGCTCTCGTGACCCACTTCACAGATGGGGAGACTGAGGCCCCACTCCTGTGGGGGGGAGGATGCCCACCCTCTCACCCCTCTTCCTGCCTTTAAACCAATCACCTGGACGCCTTTGCTTCAGCTGAGCTTTTCACGAGCTCAGGGCAACTTTGGTCTTGGTGACAGGGTGGGAAGACTGTGGGATTCGGGCAGGATGGGAACGTCGTAAACACCAGCTCGGCCGCCTGCAGCCTGCAACTGAAAGCCTGAATACAGCTTCCGGGGGACACTGCTGTGGGATGCCTGGGGCCTTAAAAGGAATGCGGCAGACGCGTGACTACCACGGACCCAGATGCTGCTGCACGAAGGTCTCAGGACAGCAGCCCAGCCCAAGAGGCCGGCTGAGCAGCTGGGACGGCAGCTGGAATTGGTTTCTTGGATTGTGGTGGAACTGGTGTAAGAGATGGGAAGACAGACGGTGCCAGACTAGAGGGCGAGTGTCCCTGCCGCACTCGAGCCTGGGGGGTGAGGCGGCCTCGTCACTCACGCCCAGCGACGCATCCCTCCAACACGCAGAGGCCCAGGAGTTGCGAGTCCTCACCGGGGACACAAACACTTTAAACACGGTGCGCTTGTATTTTCACCTGGAGAAGGAAATGGCAACCCACTCCGGATTCCTGCCTGAGAAACCCCATGGAGAGAGGAGCCTACATTCCATAGGGTCGCAAGAGTCAGACACGACTGAGTGACTCTTTTCATCCCTCCATGCCTCCATCCACCCTCATCCATCCATCTGGACACTGAAGCATGCATGTTACCACATGTGAAGTGGACGACCAGCGCGAGCTCCATGCTTGAAGCATGCCTCCATGCACGTCGGGAGCTAGTGCTGACCGCTCACGGTCAACCCCGGGGAGGGGACACTAGGGACCCTTCTGCTCAGTGGTTCAAGTCAGGTTCCTGGCCCGGACCGTGAGTATCACCTGTGACCTTAAAAAGGCAGAGCTCAGGCCCCTGACTTCCTGGATCAGAGGCTCTAGGGACGCCCGGGGTCCGGGATGACTGCCTCCAGAAGGTTCCGACTCTCTGGTCTGAACCGCTCTTCCATGTCAGGGCGAGGCGTAATGGACTCCATCCATCAGCCTTTCTCCCTCAAACGTTCGCACTCTGCCACCACCTACTGCTAACCTAGGGAGAAACCACAACAATGGAAACGCTGGAAAGCAGCTCGACTACCCAGAAGGGGAGCCTCGGCCGCGGGAAGGGCGCCTGGCCTCGAGATTCAAGACTGAGAGAGAGCGAGCTCAGAGAATGCAAATTCCCAAGGTCAGCAGCCTCACAGACCACACAGGCAGCAAGCTTCATCCCCCGCTCAGGTGGACTCACCCGATGACGTCCTGAAGGGGGGGGGACAGTAAACCGAGGGCTGAGATCAGAGAGCAGAGGGGCCCCGTGGCGGATGGAGGGCAAGTCCCGCCGGCCCAGGGTGGGCCACACAGTCCAGCTCCGTGCAGCCCCGGGAGGCCCCAGCGCCCAAGCCTCAGCTCCAAGCCCATCCCCACCCCACCCCTGCCCCGAATCTCAACAGCAGCATCCAGGTGACCTCTGTGACCTCCAGTCAGAGCCGTTCTGCTACACAGATCTGCTACACAGATCTGCTACACAGATCTATACAGTGCTGGGGACGCAGATCTGAGCTGCTGGAGGGCTCACGGTGGCCCCAGGGGGGCTCGGCGGGTGGCCCCGTCAACACCGCAGGACACACAAGTCTCAGCCCTAGCTGGTGGCAGCTCCCCCGTCGCGGGAGTGGAAAGTGGGTTTGTGCCAAGGGAGGAGGCAGGTCCTCCTCCAGCCAAGCAGACGGGTGGTCACCAGACCGCGTTTACCTGGGTTTCAGAGTCTTGGCAGGAGGGGAGCCGTCAGCGCACCGGTGTGTCCAAGGACACACAGCAGAGACCAGGGGGCAGTCTGCACAGGTCAGGGGGTGCCCAGCACCGCCCTGCTCCTGGAAGGCAGTCTCCCCGCCATCAGAGTGCGCACGCGTCTCCCCGGCTCACCAGGAAGCCTCCGGCCCTGAGACCCAGGGATGACATCACCCCTTGGACCAGTTCCCGCTGCTCTGTGATCCCGACTGCAGCCCAGCGCAGGGGCGCGAGGATGCCTCCCTCCAGGGCGATGTGCACCCAGCCCGCGCCCCTCACCTCAGCCGTGCGCCGCACGCCACACAGCAGGACTCGCGCGTCAGACCCGGGAGCCACCCTCCTGAGGACAAGGGGCAGACGGCAGAGAGGCTTCCTGTGCTTTGCCCATTTATCACAAGTCCAGTACTTTTAACATCAAAATCACCATTAAACACGGAACAACCCCCAGGGTCTCAGACCGCCACCTACGGTGTGTCCACACAGACCTCGCCACCGCTCTGCTCTCAAATCTGCTGTGCCTCCTGCTTACGATAGAGGGGGGAGAGGCGTGTTCGGGGGGCGGGGGGTGCCACACCTGCACCAAGGGACTGATCCGACCTAACCTCTCGGGAAAGCGCTCCTTAGATGATGAGGCCACAGTCCGTGACGCAGCACAGCAACATCCGGAAAACCTGGCAGCTCACTTTTAACGGTGCCCAACCGTCTCCTCCTCGTTTCAAGGAGGGCCAGCCCGGGCTGACGGGGCCCGCACACGCGCAGGAAAGCTCAGAGGTGACCGAAGGCAGCGCCCAGCCCGGCCAGCACACGGCCCTCCCGAATCCAAGCAGACCGGCGGAACTTCTCCTCAAAGCTAACTGTGAGTCGTCCCTGAGTCGGTGCAGAGAACAGAGCCCATCAGCCACCTCCCTCTGCACACCCAAGCCACGCTCCAGCGTCTGCCTCAGGCTCACACCCTATCTGGTGGAGAAAGACCTCCCTGATGGATCGGATCCTCCCTCCTCAAAACGAGCTTCGACACCCTCCCTCTCCAGCCCCACACCAGCTCGGAAAGCCCCGGGCTCACGTTCTTTTCGAGCCACAAACACGTTTTCGGTCTCCACTGCGACTGCAGCACGAGCAGCCCAACGCAGGCTGAATGAGCAGATTCCAGATCACGGCTCCATGTGCAAACCTGCGGTCGCCCAGAAAGCCCATCACCACCCTGGCATCCTCGCCACCTTCCTAGGCAGAATAAAGTCGGGCTGACCGGCCCAGGGGCCTGTCAGCTGCCAGATCAGAGCCATCATTCCACTGTCCTGTTACCTCTGCTCGGAAAAAGAGATGCAGCCTGCCACCCAGAAACCCGGCGCGTCTCCCGAGACTCAGCACACGATGTCAAGCTCAAGAACGGGCTTGGGGCCGGCGGCTCCTCCTACCCGTGCGCTTGGAAACCGCATTCAGTCTCTGCACCATTTCCTCCAGGGCCATCTCTTCGTGTCTCAGCCAGAACCTCATTCTCCGCAGCGCAGAACAGTCCGGCAGCGCGGGCTTCCTCTGCACCAGAGGTGCTTCGGGGGAGGGGAGGCGCTGGGGAGGGGGCCGCCCGCGCCGCCTGCCCGGGATTGGTCCCCGGCCCCGGCCGAGGGGGCGCGTGGGGGGGCTGCTCGGCGGAAGCGGAAGCGGTGCGCGCCCCGCGTCTCTCCGCAGCCACCTGGGCACCCAGCGAGTGCACCCCCGCGCGGCGAGCAAGGCGCTCCACAAGTGCACCCCAGCCCCCGCGCGCACCCGCGGATCCCTCGACAGTCCCGCGCGCGCTCCCTCGCGCCGACCTGGGCGCTCGACCAGGGCACCCCGCGGGCACCTGAGAGCCCCGCGGGCCGGCGCACGCCGCCGGGACCTCAGCCCGCAGCCCGGCCCGCCCCTCCAGCCCCGGGTCTCTGCGCCCTCCCCGGAGCGGAGCGGGGAGCCGCCGGGCCGCGAGCACGGAGCCTGCCCGCCGTTACCTCCGGCGGCCCCCGGGCAGGTGCAGAGGCCGCAGCAGCCGGGCGCGCCCTCCCCGCGTCGCCGCATGCCGCCCGCGCCGCGCCCCCGCGAGCTGCTCGGTGGGTTCGCGGTGGTCCGGTGGCCGCCGCCCGCCCAAGGACTCGAGGCGTAGGAGGGAAGCGCGCGCCCAGGCTCCGGCCCCGCGATCTCGCCATGCTTGGCACGAAGCCACCCAGTTCATTCTACACCCGGCGCCCTGCAGAAGCTAGTCATGCGTGTGCCCGGGCCCAGCGCCACTTCCCAGGGAGGCGCGAACCCTGTGTGCGCCGCGGGCCCTGGCCGGGCGTCTTCCCACCGAGGGGCCCGACCTTACAGATGGAGTGTTTGAGGAGCAGGCGCCTGGGAAATTCACGTGGGCAGCTCGTGTCAACACACGGTGTGCCCACATCCCAGGTGGGGGGTGGTTTGGAGAGGAAGGTGGCCAGCCCCCAAGGGCTTGCTGACCCCCGATGTCCAGCTGCAGTACCAGCGCCCCCCGCTCCCCACGCTTCTCCGGCTGACCACCGTTCCCTTCATCCGAGGTTCCCCCTCACTCGCTCTCAGCCTTCCTCTCTGTGTCCTGGGGCACCTTGCTCTGGGGCATTTCAGGGACCCAGCAGCCAACACCGCGGCTTCAGGCTGAGTCTGCTGGCCCCTGTGCCCGGGTGTTTGCTCAGACGGTCCGGACGTCATTTTGAGGGTGTTCTGTAGCCGAGGCGAGTGCGTAGACTAGCAGGCCACCCTCTCTGCTGCAGGTGGGCCCTGTTCAATCAGTTGAAGAGGGAAAGGCTGGCGTCCTCGAGGCAGAGAGGATTCTGCCTCTAGAAGGACCAGACTCAGCCCTTCCCGGGCCCACCCTGTGGCTGCGCTGGACGCCTCAGACTTACAGCCTCCACGGTCCCCTGACCGTCTCTCCCTCCCTCCTTCCCCTCTCCCTGAGTCTGTATCAAACTTCTGCTCTCTCTTTATATTACAGCATACTCGGCACTATCTTGCTGCAGGTCATTTACTGTTGACTGAAGTGTAGCCGTGGTAACAATCCCATCAGACGCAATGGAGCACTTCTGTGTTCCACGGACCCTCCTAAGCAGCCCCTTCCTGGTGTGAACTGATTCAGTCTTCAGAAGGATCTAGGAGGCAGGCGCTGTCTCTACCCTGTTTAAGAGAACACAACTGCACGGAGACATCCAGTAACTTGCCCAGGACACACAGAGGTGCCGGAGGCAGGCTTCAAACTCAGAGGTGCATAAACACAAATCTAAAAAGCAGGCTTTGCTTCAGGGAAGCACTATCATGTACCAGCTGGAATGTCATCCCCCAGGTCTCTTACAATTCAATAAAGGGCAGTTAGGCAATGGCCCAGACCCCACCCCGCAGAGAGGAGCTTCACCCACGTGTCCCAAGGGCGCGGCTCATCTGCGCCACAGCTGGGCCTCCCAGAGAGCAGAGGCGGCGTGGCGCCCAGGTGGCAAGGCAGAATGCAAGATGATCCCTGGCTACCAAACACATCCTCTTAGCAACCGTTCCGGAAAGTCAGCCTGAAAGGGAGGCGAGAAATAGGAGAGCTGAAGGGTGCAGGCCGGGTCCAAGGTGGGGGCTCTGGGGGAGGCGGAGACACCCGCCAGGCCAGGCAGGGTGCAGCTGCGTCCTGCACCAGAGGCTCCCACGTGGGGCCGGGGCAGCAGGGGAAAGCGGACGCTCTGAAAGAACCCGCGGCCTTGGACAGGCAGCGTCACCTGTGACCGCACCTGTGAGCCAGGGCACGGAGCCGGCGTCCCTCTGAGGAGGGCATCCCGGGGATCTTAGGACACACCCGCCTCTCCCAGGCATCTCCCCCCAGGTCCTGATGAGCAGGCCGTGGTGGGTGGGTGGGGGTCCCTGCCCCCCAGGAGTCCCCAGGATAAGCCCCTGGCAGCTGCCTATCCTGTAACTCAGGCCCAAAGATGGAGACGGAACATCCAGAAAAAAGGCAGGATTCACCTGGCCTGCTGGGGCAGAGAGCAGCTGTGGGGCGGCCAGGACAGAGCGTGAGGGCCGCTGGGCGGACGTCAGGGACCAGACCAGACCAGGGGAGGCACCACCTCACAGCTGCCAGAACAACCTCATCAGACAAGTGCTGTGCGGAGGCAGAAAGGGGAGCCCCGTACACTGTTGGTGGGAGTGTAAATCCAGGCAGCCACCATGGAAACAGCAAGGCGACGCCTCAAAAGACTGAGAACTGCCATATGATCCAGGAATGCCGTTTCTGGGCGTTTCCCCCTGTCCAAAAAGAAGCAAGAACATTAATTCAGGAAAGCAAAAGCACCCTATGTCACCTGCTGCACTGTATACGATAGCCAAGGTACGGGAGAAATCTAAGTGTCCGGCGATGGACGAATGGACAGATAGGGCGTGGTGCACACAGCGGAACAGGACTCAGCTGTCACAGAGTGGAGTGTGGATGGCAGTCCCGTGCAGGGACCCTGGGGGACGGCGCCGAGGTGCCGGGCTCCAGCACGAGGCAGCAACACTGCCTCGTGAGGTTCCACTTCGTCACGAGGCAGGTGGTACCGTTCTCTCCACAGAAGGGAGACGGCGACTCGCTCGCTGCGGTGCCCACTGGCACATGTGTGTCTCGTCGTCACCTAAACTCACAGGATGCGGAAGCCAGTTAATTCCATCTTGTACCTCTGTGGGGGCCTGCTCATGAGAGAGCCCAAACGGGCTTCCACACAAAAGGGGCAGGGGGTCCCCCGGCTGAGCTGCGGTGCAGAGGCAGCCACCGTCGAATCGGCTTCAAGTGGGGTCACACTGGTCCCCAAGAGACAGCCCAGCAGGTCACCCACAGGAGCACGCGTGTGCGCCCAGTCCCTGCCCGCGCCCTGCCCCAGGGAGATGCCGGAGAAGAGCACCCCGTTCACCCTGAGAGGGCGGGGGGCAGGTGCAGGGCGGGTGGAGACAGACGTCTGCGATCAGGGCCGAGCCCTGAGACAGGACTGAGGCTGATCTAATGGCAGACACTAACAGGCAGGTGCTGGACTCAGCAGAACATCCCCAGGAGGACCCCCTCTGCAGGGACCGAACGGCCCGGCCCCAGTCCTCAGGCCTGCGGGGTCCCAGCGCAGTTCAGGGGGCCAGCAGACCGAGGCTTGTCTCACGAGGCCCAGGCCAGCCGTCACCTCCGCGGGCTGGGGGCCTGCGTCTCCAGCTTTGCCTTTCGGGGCTGAGACAGGCCCTACATTCCTGAGGGCAGCAAGGTGCCCAGCGGGTGTGGGTTCTAACAGAGAACGCAAAGCTCAGGGTGCTTCCCCGCTGGTAATCTCCCCCTCTGCAATTTACAGGGCCTTCTAAGGGCAGTTCCACAAGAGCCTCTGGTCTGAGAGATGCTCTTGGTCTGGGAGCGGGCAGGTGGGGACGCCCCCCCCCACCCCCCCCACCCCCCCCACCCCCCCCACCCCCCCCACCCCCCCCACCCCCCCCACCCCTCCCACCCCCCCACCCCGCCCAGGAAGGGCTACATCCCAGCTCAGCCCTGCTCTGCAGGGCTGCAGGCGCCCCATGTAGGACAGGACCTGGGGGACCCCCAGCGCCTCCCACTCCTGCTCGCAGGGACCCGGAGCACCAGCCTCCTCGGGTTCTGCGTTTATTCTAAGGGTGTCAGCAGACTGGGGTCCAGCCCAGCTGCCTCCCTGCAGGCACCTTCGGTGGGTCTTCCAGGGCATCAGGCCCTCACGTCTCCTGGGGCCCAACCAGCCGCCAGGTCAGAGAGGCTCCGCCCGTTCAGGCGCAAAGAGGTCGGTACGTCTCCCACGTTCCCCAGGCAGCTCGGAGGCCACAGAGACTTAGCTCCCGCCGTCCCGGGGGCCAGACGCCCAGGACCGAGGGGCCGGGACGGCAGGGCCTGGAGAGGAGCCCCCAGGACCCCTCGCTGCAGCCTCACACAGGAGGCGGGGTCGGGGATGCTCTGGGGCCCTTCTCCAGGGCGCTGATCCCGTCCTCGGGGCTCCACCCTCACGACTCCAGAGGCCCCGCCTCCTAAGCACCCCCACCACGATTTCAACATATGAACTTTGGGGGACACAAGCAGTCTGACCCCAGCACACCCCCCTGGCCCCCAATTCCTTGTCCTCCTCACACGCGCCCTCCCCTGCAGCTCCCCGGCCCCTGCAGGCCTGACTCGTAAACCCCACAAAGTGGGTCTCGCAGCCTTTGTCCCTGGCTATCTGCTTGCATCACTCAGGGTAACGTCCTCCAAGTCCATCCACGCTGTGACAAAACACAGGATTCCCCATTTTTAAGGGTGGGCGACTTAGGCAGGCGTGGCCTGGGGACGTGGGGTGTCTCCTCTGCAAGGCGGCAGTGGTCTTGGCTGCCTTCCTGCCCGGGACGCAGGGCCTGGAGCAGAGGGTGGGAGACCCAGGGCCAGAGGCCAGGGGAGCCGGGGCGGGGGGGCATCTCCTTCTGTCGCTGAGCTGTGTCTGAGGTCGCGGCGGTGAACTCTAAGCCCCCCACCAGTGCTCTGGACGCTGACAACCTCACCAGGTGATAAGACAAGCGTGGGAAAAGCTCCAGGCTGGAAGCAGCTCAGAACTTCCTGTCCACCGAGCAAGGCCAGGCGGGTGGCCGAAGGAGACTCAAATGGTCCTGTCGGGAGCACACTGGGCACAGCCACAGTCCCCCGGGAGGGCGGGCGGCCCCCTCCCCAGCCCTGCCGGTGCCGTCCAGGGCGCAGCCCCACTTCTGCCCGTGTCTGCCACTGAACCTTGTGTCTCTGCAGAGGTGAGCCCTCGAGACGAGCTCACAGCCCTCGTCTTGGACTCCCACAGCCCCCTGGACCGTCAGCCGCTCCGTGCGCGTCTGCTGGTGTTCACCTCCACCTGCCAGACCTGGAGGAGACGGACACCAAGGCCAGACCCCGAGGACGGGGGTCCAGTGGCCAGCCCTTCACCACGGCACAGAGGTCAGGGCTGGAAGCGTCCCTTCCACCAAGACCACACGGAGGAAGGACAGTTGCCGAGACAGGGCCCTGGCCAGGCGCCGCGCCCCCACCCCAGCAGGGAGCAGGGCCCGGAGAGGGGGCACCTGCTCTCCAGGCGGCCGCGGCAGCCGCCTGCCTCCTAGCCGCCCGCGCCCTGCGGTGGAGCTGAGATCCGCAAGAGGAAGCCGCTCACAATAGAGTCACGGGGGGCAGCGATAAGGCAGGCTTCTGGGCCGGGCTGACAACAGGGTCACGGGGGCAGCGATAAGGCAGGCTTCTGGGCCGGGCTGACGCACTCGGTGCTGTTTATACCCCTGCCCCAGGGACTCTGATCCAAAACAGTAAACCCGGGAGAACATGCCAAGCTGTGATCAGGAAGCTGCTTTATTACTCCGTTTAGAAGATTAGTAGCGACAGCTTTAACTGCATCACACATGTTCAGATTCTCCCCACCCAGCAAGCCACGGAATACGAAAGCCCCAGGCGAGGAGGTGTAGGCCCTGAGGCTCTGCAGGGGCTCGGGGGCCACAACGGGGGCCTCAGTGTCCCCCGCGGATGTGGTCACAGGGTCAGCAGAAAAGACGCAGGGAGCGGGCGCCTCGCTGAGGCTGCAGGGAGCAACACGGAGGCTGACTGAATCATACGCAGCGACACCATGGCGCCCACTGGGCAGTGGGGGGGGCAGTGGGGGAGGGGAGGGACAGTCGGGGAGGGGGAACCGTGAGGGAGGGGAGGGAAGGGAAGAGGGGATGGAGGGACAGTGGGGGAGGGGGGACACTGGGGGAGGAGAGGGGCAGTTGGGGAGGGGAGGGGCAGTCGGGGAGGGGAGGGGCAGTGGGGAGGGAAGGGAAGAGTGCAGGAGGGGGGACAGTCGGGGAGGGGGAACCGTGAGGGAGGGGAGGGAAGAGGGGATGGAGAGACAGTGGGGGAGGAGGGACAGTGGGGGAGGAGGGACAGTGGGGGAGGAGGGACAGTGGGGGAGGGTGGGGACAGTGGGGGAGGGGAGGGGCAGTGGGGGAGGGGGCAGTGGGGGAGGGTGGGGCAGTGGGGGAGGGGAGGGGCAGTGGGGGAGGGTGGGGACAGTGGGGGAGGGGACAGTGGGGGAGGGTGGGGACAGTGGGGGAGGGGGGCAGTGGGGGATGGGAGGGGCAGTGGGGAGGGGAGGGGCAGTGGGGGAGGGTGGGGACAGTGGGGGATGGGAGGGGCAGCGGGGAGGGGAGGGGCAGTGGGGGAGGGGGGCAGTGGGGAGGAGCAGTGAGCACTGTTGCTCTCACACAGCCCATGGGGCTCCCGCACAGCAGGAAGCAATCACCTTGGAACTGGGCTGGTGATTTGCCTACACTGAATATTTAAACGCAGCTGATTTAATTTCAGAAATGTCATTTTTTCAAGCCTTAACTTACAGGCAGTATTTTCCAAGGTTCAACAAACAGCAAGGTCACTGAGATTGAGTTAACCTACCTTGACATCTATTTACACGTGTGGATCTGAACCTATAACTCCATAGCAACTATTAATTGAATCCAGTCAAGGTCACAGTCATCTAAAAGGAAATCTCTTCCCCGCCCCCGACCCCCCCCCTTCCCACTTCGGGTAACACGGCGCACGCGCGTGTACTTGCCGGCAGTGAGGGGCTGGGCTGCAGGTTATCACCCTCCTTTTCAGAAGCCGACTGCAGATTCACGTGCAGCCGTAAGACACACCCCCAAGTGACCGGTCCCCGCGGTTACAGCCTGCGGAGCTGCACCCCAGCGCAACGCAGGGCTCCTCATCCCACACCACCCGCCTCCCACCCCTCCTGAGCCCTGGCGACCTCTGCTGCCCTCCATTTCCAAGGGGACTCAGCCCACAACCCGGTGGGATGAGCTCGCTTCACTCAGCCCAGCTCTCTGCAGCTTCATCGGGTGGACCGGCGCCCCTGTTTTGCCCCTGTTCTTGCTGAGTGCTTGGCGCTCCACGGCGTGGAGGGACCACAGCTTTTTCTAGCTGTTCACCCGCTGAAGGGCATTAGTTTGGGGCTACTATGAACAGTAGCGACAGTGTGATCACTCACCTAGAGCCAGACATCCTGGAATGTAAAGTCAAGTGGGCCTTAGAAAGCATCACTACGAACAAAGCTAGTGGAGGTGATGGAATTCCAGTGGAGCTGTTTCAAATCCTGGAAGATGATGCTGTCAAAGTGTTACACTCAATATGCCAGCAAATTTGAAAAACTCAGCAGTGGCCACAGGACTGGAAAAGGTCAGTTTTCATTCCAATCCCAAAGAAAGGCAATGCCAACGAATGCTCAAACTATCGCACAATTGAACTCATCTCACACGCTAGTAAAGTAATGCTCAAAATTCTCCAAGCCAGGCTTCAGCAATACGTGAACCGTAAACTTCCAGATGTTCAAGCTGGTTTTACAAAAAGCAGAAGAACCAGAGATCAAATTGCCAACATCCGCTGGATCATCGAAAGAGCAAGAGAGTTCCAGAAAAACATCTATTTCTGCTTTATTGACTACGCCAAAGCCTTTGACTGTGTGGATCACAATAAACTGTAGAAAATTCTGAAAGAGATGGGAATACCAGACCACCTGACCTGCCTCTTGAGAAATCTGTATGCAGGTCAGGAAGCAACAGTTAGAACTGGACATGGAACAACAGACTGGTTCCAAATAGGAAATGAAGTATGTCAAGGCTGTATGTTGTCACCCTGCTTATTTAACTTATATGCAGAGCACATTATGAGAAATGCTGGGCTGGAAGAAGCACAAGCTGGAATCAAGATTGCCGGGAGAAATATCAATCACCTCAGATATGCAGATGACACCACCCTTATGGCAGAAAGTGAAGAGGAACTCAAAAGCCTCTTGATGAAAGTGAAAGAGGAGAGTGAAAAGTTGGCTTAAAGCTCAACATTCAGAAAACGAAGATCATGGCATCTGGTCCCATCACTTCATGGGAAATAGATGGGGAAACAGTAGAAACAGTGTCAGACTTTATTTTTGGGGGCTCCAAAATCACTGCAGATGGTGATTGCAGCCATGAAATTAAAAGACGCTTACTCCTTGGAAGGAAAGTTATGACCAACCTAGATAGCATATTCTAAAGCAGAGACGTTACTTTGCCAACAAAGGTCCGTCCAGTCAAGGCTATGGTTTTTCCAGTGGTCATGTATGGATGTGAGAGTTGGACTGTGAAGAAAGCTGAGCACTGAAGAATTGATGCTTTTGAACTGTGGTGTTGGAGAAGACTCTTGAGAGTCCCTTGGACTGCAAGGAGATCCAACCAGTCCATTCTAAAGGAGATCAGCCCTGGGTGTTCTTTGGAAGGAATGATGCCGAGGCTGAAACTCCAGTACTTTGGCCACCTCATGAGAAGAGTTAACTCATTGGAAAAGACTCTGACGCTGGGAGGGATTGGGGACAGGAGGAGAAGGGGATGACAGAGGATGAGATGGCTGGATGGCATCGCCGACTTGATGGACATGAGTTTGGGTGAACTCTGGGAGTTGGTGATGGACAGGGAGGCCTGGCGTGCTGCAGTTCATGGGGTCGCAAAAAGTTGGCCACGACTGAGCGACTGAACTGAACTGAACTATGAACAGAGCTAATAGAAGCTTGCGTGTGCGTGAGCCCGTGTGAACGTTTCCTTCCTCTGGGATAGACGCCCAGGAGTGCGCTTTGCTGGGCTGGGTGACAGCCGTGTGTGGCGGTTTCCTGGCGGGCAGTTTCCAGACGGCTGTGCCCCTGAACATTCATCGCCACCGACACAGAGGCCGGCACCTGCACCCCAGCTTCCAGAGCCGCCCCTGCTCTTCAGGGCAGCCCGCGTGAGGGCGTGCGGGGCGGCTCGCAGAGGCTGTGCTTTCCCGAGCTCCTTTCACCTGCAATCAGCACCTCTTCACTTCTGCTTCCCGCTTCCTGCCGGGACTGTCTGCTTCTATGCTGGTGCGCTTTGAGACTTTCTTTGTGGCCTGCAAGTATTTTCTCCTGCCTGTAGGTCATCCTAGCGGGGGCCTTTGGAGAGCATACGTGTTTCATTTTGACAAAGTCTAATTTACCCATTTCTCCTTTCACCCTGTTTTTGGCATCGGGTCTGGGCACTCTTCGTGTGTCCCTAGGTCCTGAATATCTTCTACTATATTTTTTCTGCACTTTTACAGTTTTGTGCTTTGTGCTGGAGTCTGGGGCCCCGCTGACTCAATCTCTGTGTGATGTGTGAAACCGAAAGTCACCGTCTTCTGTTGGGTTGGTTTTCCCTGTGATGTCCGACGGCTCCGGGCCACTTGCTGAAAGGCTGTGTCTCCTCCACTGAGCTGGCTGCCCACCCCCGTCGGGAAGCAGTGGGCTTGCTGTCTGACTCTCTGTTCTCCACTGTCTTCTGTCCCTCGAGCGACTCCTCCCGTCCTGATGGCTGTGGCAGAATAATCCCTGGTGTCACAACAGCTTCTCCTCCTCTCTTCTTACTCAAGACGTCTTAGGTATTCTAGCTCCGCTGACTTCCCACACAAACTTTATGACAGCCTTGTCTATAATTTTTTTGTTGTTGTTGAGATTTTGATAGGAATTCTGCTCATTGGTTTGGAGAGAATTGACGTCTTTACTATATCAAGATGTCCGATCCGCAAGCGAAATGTGTCTCTCCGTTTATTTAAATCTCTCAGTTCCCTTGTCAGCATTTTCTAGTTTCACGCTCTGTTCATGGTGTTTGGAGCTGCACCCAAGCATTTCATTTCAGGAGCATGTGAATGGCATTGTATTTTTAACTTTGCTGTCCATGTTCACTGCTATCCAGAGGAATACAATAGATTTTTCCAGTGTTTATCTTGCATCCTGCAGCCTTGCTTACCTCACTTATTAGCTCTAGGAGCGTTTCTGTAGAATCCTCGGGATTGCATAGTTAGATAATCACGGCGTCTGTAAACACGGACTGTTTAATTTTTCCTTGCCAATCTCCTTGGCCTTTATTTCCTCTTCCTGACTCGCTGCACCAGCTGAACTTCCGACCCGCTGCTGAGAACACAGCTCCCGACCGTGCGGCGGCGAACACAGCTCTGACCAGTGGGTGCAGCCTCAGCTGCAGGAGTTCTTGGTGAACATTTACTGGCAACTTAAGGAAGCTCTTCCATGTTCCTGTTTTCCTAAAAGGGTATTGAATTTTGTCAAATACTTTTTCTACATTGATTGAAATAAGCATGTGATTTTTTCAGTTCATTAAAGGGTGGATTACACTGGTTAATTTTCAAATATTGATTCAGCCTTGCGTTCCTGGATTAAACCCAACTTGGCATGGTAAGTGATCCTTCCTATTCGCCGCTTAGTTCTGTTTGCTAATATTTTGTTATGGGCTCTTGTATATTCATGAGGGATGCTGGCGCACGGTTCTCGCGTGGTTTTGTCAAGTTTGGGCGTCAGTATAACACTTGCCTCATAAGATGACCAGGAAGAGAGTGTGAAGAGCTGGCGTTCTTTAATGCCTGGTAGAGCTCCTGAGTGAGACCATCTTGATCTGAATATTCTTTTTTGAGAGTTTTAAAATTATGAATTCAATGGGTGTAATAGGTTCAGACTACTCAAATTAGCCTGTTTCCTGCAGACTGGCTTGTGATAGTCTGTGCTTTTTAAGAAATGTTTCTCTGCCTCTAGTTTTCAGACATTCGACTCTATGTCTTGGTGTGGTTTGGGGGAAGTTTATTCTAACTGGGGTTCTATCACCTTCTTAAATATTTGGGTCTGTGTCTTCGGCAGTCTCCTGCCTTTATTTGAGTATTTCCAGCCCGGCCTCCTTCTCTCCTGCAACTCCAAGGACGAGAAGGTCAGGTCACGGAGATCCCCTCGGCTCCCCGGGTTTCCCTGCAGCCTCTGTCCTCCGTGGTGTTCAGGGGGTGGTTTCTCTTCAGGTTCACAAATTCTTCTTGCTGTCCTCTCCCTTCCGTCGTTGAGCCCACCGACCGGGATTTTTTCTTTCATTGCTGTATTTTCATTTCCGAAATTTCCATTTTCTTCCATCTTCTATTTCTTTGCTGAGATTTCTCAGTTTTCCCTTTTCCAGCAACGCGTTCTGTGCCGGTGGCTTCGACCTGTCTGCCGGGTGGTCCTGCCGTCTCTTGCGTTGGGTGGCCCTGCCTCTGTTGACATCTCTCGCCTTTTCTCTTTCCGTTTGAGATTTTCCTGGTTCCTGACGTGACAATCGGTTATTGGAGGAAATGTGGGGCTTTGGTGTACGTTATGAAACTCCTGAGTTTCAGAAAAATCTGTCGTGGCTGACTTTCTCTGGGTGCCGGCAGCCTCTCGTTACTGCTGCGGGTGGGGGGTCCTGGTTCCTGCTGAGGCGGCGGTCCGGCCTCCCCATGAGGCCTCCTCTGAGCCCCAGGGTGGGGGCTTGGGGCTCCGCGCTCTGCTCCCCACGTCCCACTGTCCCGGTGGGGGCGGCCTTGTCCCGGGGCGGCGGGCAAGTCCTGGGCCCACGAGGCCTCCTCTGAGCCCCAGGGCAGGGGCGCGTCCAGGCTCCCATGAGGACTCCCTGCGTGGTCTGCACCCACTTCGTGTCGGCGTTGGGACAGGACCTGTCATCACTCACGGGAGCAGGGGGGCCTCGTGCACCCCACCACAGTGCAGGCAGGAGGCTGGGGTCCTCCGCTCCCAGGGCCTGGCGGGCAGAGGGCAGTGTCCCCACGGGGTCTGGCAGGGCGGAGCAGGGCCATCCAGAGGCTCAGCCCTTCCTGCCCGGGTCCTGGGGGAGACGGCAGGCCTGGCAGGGAGTTTCCAGCTGCAGGTCCCCCGGCGCCAGCCTGGACCACCGTGTCCTTCCTGGCTGGTCTTCTCCGTCTCAGAGCCTCTCAACTCCCTCACAGGTGTGGCTCAGGGGTCTGTCCTTAGGGTGGGACCGGGGGGAGGTCCCCCTGGCCCATCTCCCCGCAGTGGGCTTTCGTGGGTTAAGTTTTACAGCGACCTCAGCGCACAGGCATCTCTTCTGACCCAACAGCCCTGAACACACACCTCCTCTGGGCCTGGGTGAGTTCATTGAGAAAAACTCCAGACAGCAGAGGGGGCTGCCTCTCAATTCCCACATAAGAGGGACCCTGCCCTGGGGGGGCGGCTGACCTTGACCAGGGCCCTGACCTCACGGACCTTAAGGAAGCCTCTGGCCCGCGTCACAGCAAAGTCCCAGGAGCTGGGACAGACACAGCTCTCTTCCTCTGAGCGGCGGGAGTAAAGCCGTGACCTGCCTTTCTTGCCTGCTTCTGGCCCGTCTTCACAATGTTCCATTTGTTCCGGCAGAACGTGGGCACTCACACAGACTTACAGTCTGCCGACTCGTCTGCTGGCAGGGTCTCCAGCTAGTAATCAGGCTCCTGCGGGCCACAGCCATGACTGGCTTACTTACTTTGAGAGTAACGCTCCTGTCATTTTTATTGGAAGAAGAAGAAAAATGACTTTAGGGACATCTGTTGGAGGGCGCTGGCCGCTTTCCTTAGAGACAGTTCACTGCGGAGCAGAATGCGGCTGCCTCCATCCTGACCCTTCAGATGAAAAGGGCTGGACTTGGGGTGTCAGTCACGGGAAGCTCGGGAACCTCAGCAAACACAGAGGGGACGGGATTAACGTTTCGAGGAGACGTCCCCTCAGGCCACGATGCCAGGAAGAGAGAAGCTGGCCCCGGGCGAGCTCAGGTCCTCTGCAGGGAACAACCGCAGGTGCCCACCTGGAGCCGCCGGAGGGGTCCTGGGTTTGAAGAATTAAAGACACGGCAGGTACCCGTGTCAGTGAGCCACGGCCCTGCCCACGCACACGCCTGGGCCTCGTCTTCGTACGTCTAAGAAGAAGGTTGGCACCGCCCCGGTTACCTCTTTTAGCCACCTCACGTACCGTGTGTATACTCCTGCCACACGTCTTCCATCGCAGCCTGTGTGCAGGACGAGCCAGCATCACGCCTGCAGACGACCTGCCCACGCAGCGCGGCCCCGGTGGAGACGACAGTGCGGGAGGCAGGGCTGCGGTTCCCGCCTGCAGACACGCCACCACCGCTTCCAACCCACCTCGAAAGAAGAGCCCCCAAAGACAGAGGGCGGAATCACCGCCTCCCACGAGAAGCACTTAGAAGGAAGACTTCAACCTTCAGAGGTTTACAGGAGAGAGGCTACCGGCAGGGCATCCCCGCTGCCCCCCACTGGCGTGGCACCCGCACCGTGACGGACGGACCAATAACGTCGCTGTTACTGTCAACTAGGCCTTCAGTTTTCACCACAGCTCACTCTCCGTGTCGGCAGTTGCTGAGTTTGAACAAACCACGAGGTCACGCACCCACCATTACAGGAGCATGGAAGCCGGTTTCACTGGCCTGGAGCCCTGTGGCCCCCAGGCCGCTCGGATGCCACACCGCGTGATGTGGCCCCTCCTGGGGGACACGGCGGGAGGGTGACCCACCCTCACATCCCGCTTGCTCGCGCTCCATCCCCTCAGTTCCCTGGTCCTAACCCCATACCCCCGATGCCCACGGAGCCTGCTGCAGCCTAAAAGGAAACACAGCCTCAGAAACACACCCATCAGGAAGGCATAGGTGCCCTCCAGCTTCCAGAGACAAGTTCTGTTCTGAGACGCTCCCTGGGGGGTGTCATCAGCCCCGGTCACCCAGGGACTGTGCCCACTTGCCCCACAAGCCAGCCCCGCCGGGGCCTCCAGTGTCCTCGGTGGGGTCAGCGACTTAGCGACTAAAAGCATCAGCAGCAACACCTCCTTTTACTGTGCTTTGCAGACACTGCATTTTTTACAAATTGAAGGTTTGTGGCAACCCTGGGTAGTCAGAGGATAATTGCCACTTTTTAGCAATAAAGTATTTTTAAAGTATACTTTTTTTCATTCAGACATAGTACTATCACACACTTAACAGACTGCAGTAGAGCATAAGCGGCGTTTACAGACACTGGGAAACCAAAATACTCACGTGATGCTCCTCACCGAGATATGCGCTTTGTTGCGGTTGGTCTGGAGCTGAACCCACAATATCTCTGAGGTCTACGTGTATGCAAATTATGCCTAAATAAGCTGGTATGTGCCAAGCTACATTCGCACGCACACTGGCCCCTCCTGGAAGGTGTCCAGCTTGTCACGCGTCACTTTCTCCTACTTTGCCTGCAGCTGACGGAGAAACTCACAGAGTGCTGGGCTCACCCAGGAGCCACCCGGAGCGGAAGGGTGCTCGGCGTGCACACTCTCCCGGGTGTGAGCTCGCCTGCGTGTGGACTCACTCGGCCACGTGTGAAGTCACTCGCTCGCGTGTAAACTCACTCGCCCGCGTGTAAACTCACTCGCCCGTGTGTGGACTCGCCCGCGTGACTCTCGGGTCGGTGCACAAGCCCGTGTCTCAAGGCCTCCTGGGACCCTCAGTCCCCTTGAGCAGGAGACCCGACTCGCTGCTCGGCCAAACTGAGCGCTCAGGCGTCCCGGCCGCTGACCCGCCGCCTCCTGCAGTTTCAGCCGCGAACGCGAGGCGCGGCGGCCCAGCCCGGGCGGCTCGGCGGCGCCACCTGCTGGCCGGAGGGCGGCGGCAGGGGAGCTGGGGTCACGTGACCGCGCCGGGGGCGCCGCGCGGACCCGCCGCTCCCGCGTCCTCGGGACACTCGCCGATGAAAGTCGGGTCCGTGTGTCTGAGCCCAGAAACGCCGCGCGGTAGACAGTGCGTGGGGGTGGGGAGCGACTGCCCGCAGGAGGGCCTGGCTGTCCCGCCGCGGGAGCCGCTGGGGCGAGGGTGCTGCCCGCGGGTCTGTCCCTGCCCCTCCCGCCTGGTCCCCGGGGGCAGCAGCCCTCGGAGCGGAAGACAAGCCCCCTTTCTGCCGTTCAGCGAGGTCCACGGGTGCACGCGCAAATGCAGGCTCAGAGGTGATGCTTTTCTCCCACCTGCACAACGGGCCTGGGGCGGCCTCCCCGCCCCCGACTGGGGCTCCCACCTTCCGCTCCCGGGGCGCCCAGGGCGGCCCCTCCAGGAAGGCCCCCACAGCCCCCCGCCCCTCCGTCTGCACTGCGCCGCGGAGAGAGCAGGTCCGTCTGCGGGACCTGCGGCCAGGCTGCCGCACAAGCCACACAAAGGCGGACGATCCACACGAAGCGGGATACACCGCGATGACAGGGCTGAGGCCAGGGATGCGTCAAGTTTCAAAGGGGCTGTTTCTGTTTAAACAGAGGCCCTTTCCTCCGAGACACTGGTTTGGGTTCCGGGATCTGTGGCCTCAGCCCCGCGCTGGACACAAAGCTCCTAGATCTACAGAAGCAGTCACACCCGCCACCTCCCGGAGATTTTCCAGAAGGGCGTCTGGAAGACACTTCACTCCTCCCAAAGACGATCCCGACCCGCCCGCAGCTTCCCTTCTGTGTTCCCTCCTCTTGACTCCTCTGGAGCCTTTTAAACAGGAGTTTGAAAGAATTAACTTCAGAGAAACAGTGACCTCGAGCAGTAACCGTTGTCCTGCGTGTGGGCTAAGAATTAAATATTTACAGCCTGCATTTTGCAGAAAAACGTGCAAGAAGTGACCTCCTAGGGCAGCTGAATCACAAACATTTTCTAGCAACACATTTCAGATTATTTTCAGATTAGGGGAAACCTTTTTATCAATTTGAGGAAAATGACAAAACGCCCACGAGTTTCCTGCCACCAGGGAATAAACCACATGCCATCCCGTTGCTTCCTTTCCTCTCCCCAAAACACCTTCTTCCAAACCACCAGCATTAAATCGCAGGCTTTCCCCAGCGCCTAGCTGCACTGCATGGCGACCAGCAGGAAGACCACGGAGTCCTGGGGCCCGCCTTACAGAGTCCCACGGGCCCAGCGGCTTTGACAACAGCGTCTGTTCTCTCGGAGCCGCCAGCCGGAAATCCGAGATCAAGGAGCCGACAGGCAGCTCGTCTGAGGCCCCAAGAGGGCTGGCCAGCTCTCGTCCAGCTCTGGGGAGACGGGGCACGGGGCAGGGGAGGAGCCCGCTTACGTCACTGTCTTTGTGACCCCCGTTCACAAACCCCGGGGTCTCCTGGCCCTTGGCTAACAGACGCCCTGCTCCCCAAGTGGCTCGACTCGGCCAGTCCTTCACCCTCTCACTGACCACACGTTTGTAGTGAGTGAGCGTCTGCATTCTCACGAGGTCCCCGCCCCTCAAGCGTCTTTGTCATCTGCACCCACTGAGGTCCGCGCGCTTGTGCTGTGAAGGTCCCTGGGTTTGACAGACATACAGTGTCCCGAGTCCACCGCACAGCTGTGCAGACCGGCTCCCCTGCCCTGGGGTCCTCTCTGCTTGCTTCCTTTCCATTCTGAACAGCATCACCACCCGGACAGACCACGGTTGTTTATCCGTCACCTGCGGCAGGGTGGCACCGAGCCTGGCCGCTCAGCATAAAGCTGCCCTAGGCCCCCGGGTGCGGGTTCCGTGCAGCCATGAGTTTTCGGCGCGACCTGGTGGATACGTAGGCTGTGGGTCGTGCGGTGAGTTTCGTGTTGGAAGAAGCGGCTTTGAAGTGGCCCCAGGGTCTTGCACCCCCAGCTCACTCACCCTGACAGGCTCCCGCAGCTCGGCATCTCGAGGCAGCATCCAACGGAGAGGACGTCAGGAAACTGGGCTCCCGAGGAAAGGCAAGCCTGGCAGGAGGAAGCCAGACAGGCACGGAGGCCGCGTCCCCGCCCTGCTTTCCGGGGGGCGGTAGACACATCCCCCACGAATCCCGACTGGTGCGTGGCTGAGGCCCTACCTGCTTCCCAGGCTCCCGGGGGTTGAAGAGTTAAGCCGGGCAGGAGCTCTGGCTTGGCCCCCCGCTGTTTCCTGCAGAGATTTTGCTAATGCGCCCAAGAGCAGGCGCACAGTGACTGGCAGGTCCGTGTCCCACTTCCCGGCCTCCGGGTAGGCCTGCAGCACAGCCGGCGGCCTGCTGACGCACGTCAGCCAGCAAGGCGAGCGGCCCAAGGTCAGCACGGCGCCCAGCGGCCCCTGCGTCCAGGAGCCGGGTGCCTCCAGGTGCCAGCAGCCCAGAGTCGCTGCTGCAAGGCCGCGTAGATGGCGCCCTGGAGCCGGAGCGTGGCGGAGAGCGGGGAGCCCGCACACACTGGCCGGGGGCCGCTCAGGCCAGCAACCCCCTTCCTGAGGCCAACTCGCGCCCACCCCCGCCAGGCTCTTTCTAACACCCATCGGCTCCTGGTGCCAAGCGCAAGCCCCGAGGCCTGCGAGTCCTCGTCCCACACACGCGTCAGGAAAGGCCGGCGGCGCCACCCCACCCGCCTGCCGCAGCAGCTGAGAGCGGCTGAAGACGCACTCGGAGCAGAGTCGCCACAGCTTTTCTGTTAAGAAGGGAAAAAGCCCCAGAGTTCCTTGAAAGGTGAAAACTGTTCCGTTACTTTCGCGTCTGGTAACTGCTGGCCTGGTTGGACGGGAGAACCCTGGTCTCCAAGAGGCCCCAGGGATACGACTGCACCCAGAACTGGCCCCGACTGAGCTGACCGACCGCTGATGACGAGGGTCGGGGTCCCCGCCATGCAAGTGACGTTCCAGGGGGATCTTCTGTTCACAGCAGAGGCTTCAGACACAGGAGCAGCGGAACAGTGCAAGGCCTCCACGGGCACCCCGCCCTGCGTCTCTCCCCACACGTGTGGTCTCAGGCGAACCCAGACACCCTGCGTTCGTCTAAATGCAAGCACGGGACAGCCAGCAGCTCTGGCTGCGATGCGGCTCACAGCCCTGCATTATTCAGAGGCCAACTCTGATTCGCGCCGGGTCGGCTGGGTGCCCGGCTGCTCCCCGGGCCTGGGGACCTCTCTTCTCCGCAGAGTCTCCGCAGGTCACGAGCAGCCCCTCGAGGCCTGCAGCGCGCCCCTCTCGCACCCCAGGGCCCCGTCCCGCTGCTCCTCGAGGCTATGCTGGGTCTCAGACCCTCAGGCCCTGGGGCAGCCCCCTCTGGGCCTGCTTCACCGTGAGGGCCCTGCTTCCTGGTGAGCCCCTCCGCCCCAGCTCCCAGGTGAGTGCCCAGAGACCCCTGCTCCTGCCCACTGACCTGTTGGAGCTCCCGAGCCAGCGCCTGGCGCCACGCCCCCAGCCTGCAGGTGACCCCTCAAAGGCCCAGGCGAGCCCAGCCCTGCCCACACCAGCGTGGGGCTGCCCTCGGTTCAGAGCTGTGTGCGCTCAGGACGCCCAGTGGACCCCGCCTGCCCGACACCTCAGTCTGTGGACAGCAGGCCCGGCCACCCTCCATGTGGGCTGCAGGGCCCCGCTGTCCTGTCAGCCACGCCCCACGGGTCCCGCTCAGCCCGAGACACGCATGCTCGTGAGTGCCCGTGACCAACCACGCATACGTGCGGGTGCCCGCTCCCCACGCGCGGCTTGTGCAGCTGGTGGCGGGTCAGGGCTCACCCGTGTCTGTGCCACAGGAGACAGGAGAGGCGGCCCCATCGGCTGACCTCAGACGCGAGTCCTGGAGACCCAGCGCCCCCCACCTGCCTCCCGGCCACAGAGGCGGGTGAGCCAGGCCTCCTGGGCCTGCTGGCCGCAGCCCCTTCCCCTTAACCACCCAGCTCTCCAGGGGTCCCGACTGCCTTCCCGTTTCCACCCTCAGAAAACAAAAAAGGTCCCAGCTGCAGGGGGCCAACCGAGAGGGGGCGAAAGTCACGACAGAGACTTCGGCCACCGGGAGGCACGGCGTTTCCTGCAGGGCACGGAGCTACTGGGCCGGTCTGCTTGTTTCAGAAGAGAAGGAACGTGAATGATGAGAGGCCAAGCCCTGCTCCCCGAAGGAGCAGAAGTCACACAGAGACATCACACGGGTTGCTGGCCTTCAAGGCGTGGAGACGAGGAACACTGCACCTCAAACCCATTTCACGGTCCACTTAATTTCACAAGCAAACAACTGCATTTCAGAGTTGCAGGTGGTGCTGACGGAATGAATGAATGCTATTTCCCAGAGCATGACTGAAGACGTCGCCAGGCTGAACGTCCAGATCGGATTTTAAAGCAGGCAAAACAGGACCACAAACAGACCACAGGGACACCGACGCAGTCACAGCTGCCACCGAAGCCTGCAGTTTACGTGCCGTTTTTCAAAGCAAAACCACAGCTTCTAAGAGTTTCGCATGAAAATTGCGTTTTAAAATGAACACTGCAAACCCTGACCAGATGGTCACTTTTGGAATACATAGTTAGGACGACACATAAAGACTGAAAGTCCTGCTGTGTGATTCTTACATTCCAGGGAAATCTTATGCAACCAAGTGGCCTCCACGCACATGGGGAGAGAACAAGAGAACGAGACAGCACAGACCCCGAGCCCACGCCGACGCGGGTCAGACAGAGACCCCAGGGAGGCAGCGGGGCCCGGGGGCCTGCAGGCTGAGGTGTGAGGAGGAGCCGAGGGGGCTCCTCTGGGTGAGGGTGGCACCCAGAGCCAGGGGTGTCCAAGGGCCCCGAGGGGCTGGTGCAGGCGCAGGGAGGCCGCGGGGTGTGGGGGTGCTCTGCGGCCCCTCTGGACGCGGCTCCTAGGAGAATGAAGACCCGGGGGGCAAGGGGAAGACGGGCGCCGGAGTCACGCGGGAGGGGTACAGGGCAAGGGGGCTCGGGTGGGCTCAGGGGGGACACGCTTGGAAAGTCAGTACAATTACCTAAAAACTGGCTTCTGGAAACAAAATCCACAAAATCGATCTGTGAGCTAATCCAGTGAAGAAAAAGAGAAAGTACAGATGCTCAAAATAAGAAATGAGAGGGGAAACAGGCTTGGAATAAGACGAGTTTAACTGTCTTGCAAGCAATTACTTTGTATAACTACGTGATTCAGTTTGAAAACCTGGTAAAGTGGAGCCCTGGGCTCTAAACCCAGATGGCTTCCCGAGAGCTCACCAGAGCCAGCCTCAGCCTCACTGCCAGGAAGGCACATGGGCAAGCGTGCACACTGCCATCTCACCCACAGGCCTGGGCCCAGCAGGCCCACAAGTGCAGGCAGCCCCGGGGAGCTGCCGGCAGCCCCGGGGAGCTGCCGCCCAGACCCGGGATGCTGGTCCCCCAGGAGGCCCGAGGCCCCATCCGATCCCAAGGAGGCAGCTGGCCCTACCTGTGGTCGGGGGCGGCCCGTCCGGCGGGTCTGGAACAAGCCTGATGCTGTCAGGGACATCCACCCGAGGGTCGCTGTCCTCCTCTTCGGCCTCCTGGGACCCTTTCTCGGAAGAAGCATCGTCGCTTCCTGTTTTCTTGCAAAGGATGAGCCTCCAACAGTCGAACATGAGTCTGCAGAGTGAAACACAGACCTTAGAAGGAAGACCAGGTCACGCTGCAAAGACGTCAGCCATGCTTCCTTGAACAAAACCCAAATCACCAGGTACAGCTTTTGGCAGTGTTTACTCTGAAATGGACGCAGGATATTTAAAATCCATTCTTCTCCAGGTAATTTCTACTGTGTCCACGTTCAGGTAAACAAGTGGCCTCCTTTTATAACACTGGAATGGAAAAAAGCATCGTACAAACAAAAATGTTATCTACTTCTGCTGCATAAGAGAAATAAAAACCTAGATTTTCCCTTGACATTTGGGCTCTTGTTTCAAGGACAAAAATGCCCCTGGTTTCAATGTCACAGTAAAATTCACTGAACTGGCAAACTTTCAAAACCAATGCCGCCTGGGCCGGAAACATCTCCAATCCCCAGGTAAAGAATGCTGTCCGAGGGCCAGGACAAACACTCGGGTCTTATTCCTCCAGTGGGAGTCTGGCAAAGAAACTCGAATCAAGTCTTTGGGAGGCAACCCTGGATTTAAAGAGGCAGCGAGTGACTACACCTCGACGGAAGCCACAGGACGTCGTCTGCCAGAGATGCCCGCCTCCGGGAGGTAACCCCCCACAGCCCCCTCGCCACTGTCTTCGGGCATATTCGTGGCTCATTATGGTTCCCCAGGCGGCACCAGCGGTGAAGAGCTCGCCTGCCAGTGGGAGAGATGTAAGAGATGTGGGTTCGATCCCTGGGTCAGGAAGGTCCCCCGGAGGAGGGCATGGCAGCCCCCTCTGGCGTTCTTTTCATTTTAAACCATCGGTTTCAAGTCTATCCTGTGAATGGACACCAAGGATTCCACAATCATGAAAACTGGAGCACACGACTGATCAAAGGAAAGTGAACGCAGCTAGACAGCAAACATACTTACAAACAGTGTGTGTTTACGGACCCCGCCAGGCTCCTCTGTCCACGGGATTTCCCAGGCAAGAATACTGGAGTGGGGTGCCACCCCCTCCTCCCACTCCAGCGCTCTTGCCTGGAGAATCCCGTGGACACAGGAGCCTGGTGGGCTACAGGCCACCAGGTTGCAAAGAGTCGGACACGACTGAAGCGACCTAGCGTGCACGCACGGCCTTCGCTTCCCCTGTTGGCTTATGTCTGGCTGGGCCCCTTCCATAAATTCTGCTTGTGGCCCCACAGCAGCGGCCTAACCTGCTTGGTCGTCAGGGGCGCTCACACCCACCACGCTGTCCAGGGCATCAGGGAGGGAGGCGGGGCTGTCCGGCTGGATTCCGGGGACCGGTGACCCCCAGGGAGGTCCGGTCTCCACCTCCTCCCCATGCCTGTCCCTCCCTGCCCTTTAGGCCCAGTCTGTCGGACGACACCGGGGCCTTTCCCCCGGGAGTAGCCTGCTCTGTGTCCCGTCGCCAGCCCTAAGCTCTGAGTGAGAAACGGACCAGTGAGAAGGAGAACGGCGTGGAGACGCTCGGCGCTGGTCAGCTACGCTCTTCACTGTCCCCACCTGCACCTTCCTATTTGACTTTTTCCGATGTCTGTGGTTGCTCAACTCGGTAATTTGAATACAGTTCCTCGCTTTTGAACAGATCAGACTGAACGCCCCCAGCAGTGACCTACACCCACACTGACGTTACCCACTGGGGCGCAAGCTCTGCAGATGAGCCCTGGGCCACTCCTGGGTCACCTCCGAGGAGCTGCGTAGCGACTGGTCCTTTGGGCTCCGCAGGGATGCTGGGAGGTTCTGGGGGAGGCGTCTGGTTTCCTGGGGACGGCGTCCGGTTTCCTGGGGACGACGGCGCTGCCTGATGCTGGATGAGGTGCTTCTGGCCACAGAGTCGAGGTCCGGCTCTGGGTTTCCAAGAGTTCCTCGGTAACGGCCACAGGGTGTCCAGGAGACTGTCGCGGGCTTGAAGTCCCGAACGTTTTACTTGGGGAGGCCCAGAGGAAAAGGACACGGCGTCCCCGAGGGGAAGGTACCGGAGCACAGGCTCCACGGGTGGCTGGGCGGTCCGGCCGGCCACCCCACGCTGACCACACAGCGTGCCTTCTCTGGGAGCGGGCTTGGCCGCCACCCGCCTTCTCCAGGGAGGAGTGGACCGAGCATCCCTTGAGCGGCTCCAGACCCTCAGGCAGGTCCAGGTTGCGGCTGGCACTCAGCCAGCATCTCCCGCCTGTCAGGGAAGAGCGTCACCCCGGCTCTCGGGGCTCCGGCGAGGGTGGAATGAGTGGATCTGAGAACGAGAGGCTGAGCTGAGTGTGGAGCAGAGTGGTTGTCTCCTCACTGCTCCTCTTCTCCCGGAGCCTCTTAGCAGCAGATCAGCTAGGCTGATGGCCAGGTGCCACCACCAGAGCAGTTTACCCCATTCACACAAACGCTCCAGGAACCTCCCTCTCAACTTCTGGCTTCACGCCTTTTTACGAAAGGTATGTGAGTTCCTAACAGCAGGAAGCTCTTCCGTCCCAGCGACCTTCATCCCGCTTCCAATCACCAAGATGCTGCTTCCCAGGTAAATCTCCCAGCTTCACAGCTGAGCCCCAAATGCAGAAACAGCCTGAATGGTGATCCGGACGCCGATTCCAGCCACAGCCCGAGGTCAGAAGGCGCCTGGCAGTGGCAGGGCTGGGAGGGAAGAGGCTCCGACTCGGGAGAAGGACGGGCTTCAGGCTGCGGATGGGGCAGAGGTGTCCTCAGGGCGCTGAGCTCCGCAAACAGGTGGCCCCTGCACCCTCCTCCTGATCCATGGGTCTCCCGGAGAGAAAGGCGCCCAGAGCTGGGGTCAGTCACGAGGAGAGTGGTGCCCAGGCTTCTGGCGCGGAAGGCCCGCCACTCTCGCCAGCCTTCCCCTGGATCGCTGCCGGGGGGCCGTCACAGGTGGGGGTGCCAAGGCCACAGCTGCGTCCAGGTCCTGGCCAGACGGTGAGCCTGGGGCTTGGGGGGTGCACCCCGCCCTGAGGGACTCAAGTGCTGAAACACAGCCAAGTCCCTCTTCCTGCCCCTCTGGACTGACTCACCCGGAGCACCTGCCCTCCTGGCCGCCCACCTGGGCCCACGGGCAGCATCTGCCTGTCCGGCCCCCCGCCGCAGCGGGTCCAGGAGCTGGGAGCAAAGCTCAGAACTCAGGTCCCCGAACCCGCTCTGGGCCGGCCACTGGGTCAGATCTGCACTTTAGGAGACCCTCCACCGCGAGGTCTCCCTCAGGGGGCCACCCCTCACCTACCTGTCCAGTGGGGTCCCCCGTCCCCTGGGAGGGACTCACAGCTCCAGCGCCAGCACCCCCGGACACACATCTATTTTTGTGGCCTGGCCCCTCCCAGTGGTCACGCATCCTGCGGCCTCCCACGGCCGCCCCCACACATCCTGCCCAGCCTCAGGGTCACCTTAACCCCTTCCCTGTCCAGGGCAGGCTGGAGGTCCCTTAGGGGCAGGGTGGGAAGCTTTAAAGCTAAGAGGCTGCACCTGCTCCAGAAAAGTCTCCTTCCGGCCAGCTGGAGCAGGCTCCTGTTTAAGCGGCCAGCGCTGCAGAGAGCAGAAGGTGGTTTTTAAAAACTAGCAGTAACACCGTTTAGAGCTGAAAGAGCAAAGGGCCTTGTTTTTAAACTGCTGAGTCTCACTTTTCCGCTGCCAGTTTGAAAAGCAAAACAGCCAGACGGGCCGGGAAGCCCAGGTTCAGCCAGCCGCCCTCAGCGGCCCCGCCTGGCCCGGCGCCTGCTGGGGGTCTGGACGCCGGGGTGCGGCCCTGGGAGGGGCCGGGCAGTGACACCTGTCCGCGGGAGGACCCCGGCCCGACAGTGGGGGGCGTCGCGCACGTGGAGCCCGCGCTCCCGCTCTGGCGGCGGCCCCTGGACACCGCGCAGCGGCCCCGCTCCGCCCCGGCCGGTCCCGGGGCTCGCTGGGGTCGCACGCGGGCGGGACGCGATTGGAGCGCGCAGACCGGTCACGGAGGCGATCGGAGCACGCAGACCCGGCACCGGCCTCCGGGACGCTGAGTCCACGCCCCCCACCCTCCTCCGTCGGCCCCTCTCCCGGGCCCTCCCCGCCCCCCCCACCCGCGCTCACCGCCCACGCTTCCCGCCCCCACACACCTGCCGTGGGACGTCCTCCCGGCCCGGTCCTCCACCCGCAGGTGCGCGGACGCCCCTCCTCCCCGGCCTGGGGGAGGGGAGGGGAGGGGAGGGGAGGGGGAGGGCTGCGGGGCGGCGGCGAGGACGGTGGGGGAGGGGACCGCGCGGAGGGAGAGGGCGGAGCGCCAGGGAGGACGGCTGAGGGTCTGCGCCGAGGGAGGGGGCGGGGAGGCGCCCGGCCCCGCCCCGCAGCGTGTGTCCCGATCACCGCCACCCGCTCCGCCTGCACGGAGCAGGCGGTCTGCTGTCTGGGCTCGGGGTGTGCAGGCCCCAGGGCAGGGCCGTGCAGCTGCGGGGGGGCCCCCTTTTTTGCAAGAAAAGGGAAGGGACCGGTCTTCTCCCTTGTGGGTCCCCCTTGTTCAGGGAAACTCAAGTTCCCCAGTAGAACTCGGGAAGTTGAGGTGCGCAGGCTGACACGTCCCCAGTGTTGCTCTAGGTGTAAACTTTATTTTAGCTGGCGCTTTCAAACGTCTGCATTCTGTGGGCGACACCGGGAAATCGGAGGAAGGCCAGCACAGAGCCCTGTCGGGAGGGCAGTAGGCACAACCCCAAGGCTCCAGGGGGCCCCACGCCAGGAGCCCCATACCCGCCCCGGGGGGCCCCTCCAGGCCTGAGGGGAGGGTGCGCCGGCCTCTGCAGGGCTTTCCTCCTCCAAGTGCGGTCCCCACCACCCGGCATGGCCTCCCCGTCAGCCCCCCGCTTAGCCAACGCCCCCCAGGCGGGGCGGCCGGGTCCCCCGTGGTGGGCACGGCTGAGCCAGGGCTGCCGAGTGGACAGGACCCTGCACACGCTCAGAGGCAGGGCTGCCGCGGGGAGGAGGCTAGCCTGAGTGGACAGCGAAGCGAAGGCAGGACCTTCCTCAGATGGACGGCTTCCTTCCCGGAGCGAGCGGGGATGGGAAGGCCCCAGGACCCTGGCAGAGTCAGGGCGGAGGCAGGGGCCTCTCCTCTGAGGGCCGGGTGGATGTGCGGGCGTGGGGGCCTGACCCGCTCGGTGGGGCCTTTCCCGTGACCGCAGGGACCCGGGGTCCTGGGGGTGCTCTCCAGGGGCCGTGCTGAGTGTCGCTGGAGCCCTGAGGGCCAGAGGGGGGCGCCCGGCCGGCCTGCCCGGAGGATGGGCAGCGCTCAGTGACCCCACGACCCCGGTCAGGTCTGCAGGCCCGGCACTGTCCCCAGGTGGGCGTCCCGCGGAGGGTCCCAAGCCCCACCTCGGCCACAAGCACTGGGACCGGAGAGCCTCTCCCACGGCAGGGAGGCCTCCAGCCTTGGGACGTGGTCACTGGCCCAGGAGGACGCGGAGGACAAAGGCCCAAGACGCCTGTGCGCTCAGAGACGGCTGGTGCTGATTCAAGTCTTCCGACTCCAAGGCGAATCCCAGAACAAAAGCCCGGGGCGCCCTGCTGGCCAGGGGCCCAGAGGGCCAGGCCAGGCCTTTGTGCAGCTCTGGAGGCTTGGGGGATCACCATCACAATCAGGGCTCTGGGAGGGCTCTGCGGAGGACCTTCTGCTCCCGCTGGGGTCAGCCCCTCCCGAGGGCGTGGGCAGAGGTGGGTAGGCGGCCTGGAGACCCCTCGGGCCTGGGGCTGCGTCTCTGCCTGGTTACCGTGCCCTTGGCCCTTCAGGGAGTTGGGGACTTCGCTGTTTGAGGTGAATTCCTCTGTGGAAAGCCTCTCGCTCCCACAAAGAAGTCTGTGTTACAGGAAGTAATCCCAAGTGGCTCAATGGGTAAAGAATCTGCCTGCAAGGCAGGAGACTTGGGTTCGATCCCTGGGTTGGGAAGATCACCCCCCCACCGCATTCTTGCCTGGAGAATCCCATGCACAGAGCAGCCTGGTGGGCTACAGCCCACGGGGTCGCAGAGGGTTGGATGGATGGAAGCGACAGAGCGCACATGTGAAACCCGAGTGGGGTGCCACCCCGCTCCCAATAGCCGGGGGTCCCCTGAGCCTCTCAGCGCCTGCCTCTGCCCTCTGGGTCCAGGTCAGGTGGGGCATGCAGGAGGCTGAGGGGGGGCCTGGTCCTCTGGAGTTCTGAGGTGACCCTGGGGCATGAAAGGGGGTTTCCTCCCACGTACCTGGGACCTCAGAGGGGCAACCTGCTGGGGGAGACACAGGCGCCCCAGGCTGCAGCAGCCATGACCTCCCCGCCCGCCCACCCTGAGCTGCAGCTCCTCGGGGCTCGTTTCTTGGCTGCTGGCCGACCCTGCCCCACGGCTTTCCTCTGGGAAGCCAAAGGCAGGGCCACCAGGTGGCCCTCCAGTCTCCAAGGAATGCTGCTGGGCGGGCGGGCGGGGCCCTGAGCCTCCAGCCTGGGGTTCATTCAGGCAGCAATGTGGCCCCAGGCCCACGCCGGCCGCTGCGCAGTTCACCTTGTCCAGGCGGGGCCCCGGGGCCCCCCGGAGCTCACCCCCACTGTGGAGTCAGGCTGTGAGCACTAATGAGACGGGGAAAGGAGGTGCTTAGCAGCCGGCCCAGTGTGGGCAGGACCCCCGGACCTGCTGGGCCATGGTGGACCACTGTCAATTAGCGCCGTGCAGCCCGGGGTGGGGATGTGGGGCGGGGTGGCTGAGCTCTGTCCCCAGCTCCCCCTCCCGCTGCCCCCCCTCACACGCAGCGTGACGGTTTCTGCCCTGCAGCAGGGCCCCAGAGCAGACCATCGGTTGAATTGTGTCTCCCCAAAAAGATGTGTTGAGGTCCTGACCCTGGTACTCTAGAATGTGACCTTTATTGACACAATTTATCTGAAATAAGGTCATCAGGGCGGGGCCCTCACCCAAAGTGTCTAATGACCTCGAGGAGAGCGGAGGCTGAGACAGGCAGAGTGGGCGGGGCCTGAGGATGGAGGCAGAGATGCGTCTTCAGGAGCCCCGAGGCTGGGAGGCTCGAAGCCCCAGGGAGCCAGCTGACCTCCGCCTGCGGTGCCCGCTGGTGCGGCCCAAGGACAGAGCGAGCAGACGGCAGGAGGCGGCTTTACCTGCAGGCGGGAAGCGGAGCTGCGCTGCCTGGCAGTCCTTTCTCTCCGTCCTGTCCATGGGGAGCGACCACCTCTTCCCTGTCCTAAGACAGCCTGCATGGGCCACGGTCACAGCTCGTTACCAAGTTTTCGCAGGGACAGAATGAAGGGACAAAGTCGGTAATTAAATAGCGAATCTCACTAGGGGATGGTGAGTAGGAAAGTATGGGCAATCCCTGTAAGCTAACGACCTCTTGATAAAGCTCCACCACAAGCCCCCAGCAGAAGCCTGAGGCCCAAAGCAGTGAAGCCGAGGTGCACGAGCCCCACTTCCTGCCCAGCTCGCCAAGTTAGTGGCCCCTGGGCCATGCTCTCTGCACACCTGCAAGGCGGTGATTTGTGGCCCTAGCTCGACCACAGAGGGACAAGAAAATGCCCCTTCCTGGCGTCCCGGTCTGGAGGAGGAGCTGATGGCAGCGTGACATCTACTCGGGAGAGACAAGGGGGTCCTCCCCTCCTCCCCACTCCTCCTTTGATTACGAAACTGTAGCCCACTAAGTGCTCGGAGCCTGGCACACTCACCCGGCCACGTGTAAGCCTCACGAACATCCTGTTCTAGTAAATCACGTGTCGACCACGTTGCTCTCACTGAATTCTCCTCGGCGCTGAGACCTAAAGGACCGTGGTGCCGGAGCCCTCACAGCCCCCCTGAAACGACACCGGGCCGTTTCAGCTCGCTACGTTCAGCGTCTGTGGTCTGCATTTTAGCCTTCTCTCGTCCCTAGCACACGTGTAGGTTCGTGCAAAGGTGATCGCTGCTTTACATCGTTGACATCTGCTGCTTGATATCGGAATACATTCTTAATAAATGTGACTGTGATACGTCATTTTACCACGTATTTCTCGATTTATGCTTTTTGCTATCACCTTCTTACTTGCTGTTTATTTTGTATTTATTTTAGACTATGGAAATGATGTTAGACAAAAAAGCAAATTCCAGTGATTTTCTTGAGTTCAAAATGGGTCACAAAGCAGCAGAGACAACTCGTGTTTGGCCCAGGAGCTGCTACCGAACGTACATCACAGCGGAGGGTCAAGGAGTTCTGCAAAGGACACGAGAGCCTTGGTGAAGAGGAGCTTGGTGGCCATCAAAGCTGACAAGGACAGCTGAGGAAGCCGTCTTTGAAGCGGATCCTCCTACAACCGTTAGGACCAAACTGAAGCCAGGACAGGCTCTAGGGGGCAGGCTAGGCCTGAGGTTTACTCTCTAAAAGAGCTGAGGCACTGGGAACTCCCGCAGGCAGTGTAGCTCGACCAATCAGAAAAAATCCCTGTAGACCCCACCCCCCTCCCGCCCGCGCCAGACCCGAGCCAGTCCAGATAGGGATGCGAGGTTTAAAAGTCCCATGCGCACCTACGGTTTAACCAATCAGCTCTGCTGCTACAGAAACAAAGAACCGTCTGTATAAAAGTAAAGGGGATTCAGAACTCAGGGCCCTTGTCGGATTCCACTGTGCTGGATGAGACGTGGGCCCTGGCTCGAGTTAGCAGTAAACCCCTTTATGCTTTTGCATTGCTGTGGACGTCTTATTCTCTGTTTTGGGGACTCGGACTCTGGGCATAACACAACTGCACGAGAAGTTGCCCAAGGACTCAACAGCCACCGTTCTGCGGCCGTTTGGCCTCTGAAGCAGACTGGAAAGGTGAGAAGCCCCGAGAAGGGGTGCCTCGTGAGCTGACTGCAACTCAAAAAAATCACTGTTTTAAAGCGTCGTCTTAGTCTACACAGCAACAGCGAACTATTTCTCAATCGTATTGTGACGTGCAAAGAAAAGTGGATTTTATACGACAACCGGGACAACCAGCTCAATGGCTGGACTTGAAGTTCCAAAGCACTTTCCGTAGCCAAACTTGCCCCGGAGAAAGCCACGGTCACTGCTTGGTGGGCGGCTGCTCATCTGACCCACGACAGCTTTCTGAATTCTGGCTGAACCATGACCTCTGAAAAGTAAGCTCAGCAAATCGAGAGGATACACGGAAAACTGCAATGTCTGCGGCCGCACTGGTTAGCAGAAAGGGTGAGCAGAGGCCACAGATGCAAGCAAGGGACGGGGGCCTGGCAGGGCAAGCTGTGGGCCTTAAGGGCGTCAGCTTCTAAGATCGGCTTAGGCCTGACACTGCCCACTAACTGGGAGGTCTGGTCTTCGTATCTGATTAAAGACGGGTTTCACTGCGGTTCTGTCAGGCTTGATTAGGGCTCATACCTGTGTCTGGATGGTGAGTTAGACACTTGCCGTCTGACTGACTGCTCCTAAATTACTCCGACTGCACGAGATGAACATGTACCAAGATGAGTGTCTTCCCTGCAAGCCGACACGCTGGTGCAGCCTTAGGGGTGAGCTCTTAGTGCAAGAAGGAACTGACAAGTGTGTTTTATTCCCAAGATTTTTCCCTGAAAGAGGAAGCTTAGTAACTGCAGATGTTGATCACACTGGGACACGGCCCAGTGGCATGAAGGGCTGTGTTCACACGCACACTGGTGGGAGCTGGCTGTTCACGCCCGCCCGCACAGCCTCGGGCCAGGGTGCCCTCACTCACTTGAACGGCAAGCGTGCTTCTCCCGGCTCCCAGGGTCGGTGTGGCCACAGGTCCGTGTCACCCGAGGCAGACGTGGACGCTGGACCCCAGCAGACAGCAGCCCCGGGACCCGACTCACCTGCAGCGTCTATTTCCTGTAGACGGGTGTGCTCGCTGCTGTGTGGTGAGGCCAAGGGCGCCCACTCAGGGTGAGTTACTTGTCTTTGCTGTGTGGTTTGGGGGCGGGGAAAAAGCCCCCAATTTAGAATTGTGCCCGGTGAAGCCAGAGGCCTTCCAAGGGACCCGTCAGCCTTGGAGGGGCCGCCTTGCCTCGGCCCAGCAAGGCCCTTTCTCAGGGTCCACCCTGATCCCCCAACTGAGTCAGAAGCCCAGGGATGAGACTTTGTGAGCATCTGTGGAGTGTCTGGGGGTCAGTTTTCAGAGATGGGAAGTGCAGGGTGGCAGTGGCTAGCAGAGGAAGGGGGCAGGGCTGGGGGGGCAGAGCCACCGGGCCCCGTGCTGGCAGGGCTCTTGGGGCCTGCAGGAACCCCCTGGGGCAGCATGGGGCCCTCTCTGCTAACTGCCCAGAAGCCCTGGGGCGTGGGGGCCGGGCTTTGGACAAGAGGCGGAGCAGAGGAGACTCTGGGGGTCGAGGTCTGGTGGACAGTTGGGGAGCAGCTGGAGCAGGAAGGACAGCGGCGCTGAGTGTCCTGTTCCGGGCCCTCCGCCCTGGTGCTGCAGCCGTGGGCCTGGGGCCACCCTGTCCCACATGACTCCAAGAGGCTGCGCCCACAGCTTCATCGCAAACAGAGACACCAGCTGGGAGACTGTTTACCCGGCAGCTGGTCTTAGCAGAAAATTAATACCAACTTCTATCATCTTTTTAATTTATGAAGAGACTAAACCAGAACTTTTTCTTCTTTATTGCAAGCAGATTCAGGTCTCCTGCCTAGATATTCTGCAGAAAAGCCCAATCATAATTAATATTATGAAGCTATACTTTTCTGAAATAAAAGGTAAAAACAGTAGCATACAAAATAAATTTTACAGAAATTTAAGATTTGGTTTAATTCACCGTTTAATTTTTCAAAGCAGATTAATAAATTATCAATTAAACATTACTGTTCAGAGGTTGATTATCTTAAACACACCTACTATATTCAATAATTTAAAAATAAATTCCAGTATTTATGATGACAATACCCATAGATACCATGTGTTAAATATATTTTTGAAGATTCTCTTTATCACATTACATAATGAATGAACATTTTAAACAGCGATGCAGACACACGTAATTTTAAGTCAGAGACAATATATGCATATTAAAATTCTGTGTATTTTGATAAGGTAAAAAATAAAGCTATATAAACTGATCTTTAGATTTTTTTTCTGCAAAAGTAGAATCACACTTTAATAATACTCTGACACATCTTCATTAAAGCTTTGTTTATAGACATCAAAACGATCCTCACCCCCATTCACCAACCCTCTTACTAAAAAAAAAACAAAACAGAATGGATGCATTTGCCAGCTGACATTTTTCCTGTTTTTAAAGTTAGAGATGGGAAACTTCCAAAAGAAAGTGCATACCAAGCTGTTACACTGAGTTGTTAAATAAATACCATTAATTTTAAGATAAGCAGAAGTGGTTGCATTAGGTTATTCATAATCAGTGCAAAACAGATGGACTTAGTGGTTTAAAAAAAAAAGGCCGGAAACTTCCCTTAGGTTGCCCTGAACTTTTGGTTGATGCCCGTGAATTTAAGAATAGTTACACTGTGTGCGAGGCATTGCTATAGTTCAAGCTGCAAAGTCTCACAAGGCGTACTAGGCGTCTGCGACCTGTTACTGCGGAAGCTCCGCCCCCAGCGAGCCTCGCGGCCGGAGCCCCTGGGGGTCGTTTGGTCTGTGTCCGCCCGTGGAGTCAAGGGCACAGGAACAGGCTGATTGGGGCTCTAACAGGAGTGGCCGAGGGCGCGTCTCTTCTCCCAGCCGGGATGTGGCTGCAGCTGGGAGGGCCCGGCCCTGGTCCTGAGGGCGGGTCCCCTCCAGTGGGGAGGCTAGCTCCGGGGGATGGCGCGCAGGTCAGGGACCAGACGTCCGGACCAACTCAGGGAGATGTTAATGCGTGGTTATTGTGCAGCTGTGAGTGAGATTTTCAAAACTAACGAGCATGCTTCAGTTACTTGCTTTAAGGTCAGTGTAAGGCAAGCAAGCACTGCCCACCGCCAGGTGGGAGTCTCACTGTCCTGTCTGAAATGTCCCTTCCCTGGTTCTCGTCCCTCCCTGGCTTCTGGTCTCATGCCCCTGGTCCATCTCACACTGTCAGGCGCAGCCACTTAGGAACTTCCCAAACAATTTTAAGAAGACGTATTGGGGTGTGTAACGGTCAGTAGCTGTCCTAAGGAGACTTGAATTATCCGAGGTAAGTGATAACCGTCTGGATACAGGCAGAAAGAGGACAGTGAACCGTCAAGAAGCTTCTATTTTAAGGCTGAAGGATAGAAAAAAAAAAAAAAACCTAAACAAAAATTAGATGAAATTGCAATGAACGGTGAAGAAAGAGCAGAGCAAATGATCAGACTCTAAATATGCCTTGTAACTACTCGCTCCTGCCAGAAACACCAAAAAGAAGGCAGGTGCAGAGAATGAAGTCGAATCTGAAAATTCACATTCATCAGATATTGAGACATTCAGCCAAAACATCCACCAGAATTTAAATGTAAAGCGGCCAAAATGTCTTCAACTTAAAAAATAAAAGCTTTAAAAACATACTTTAAAAATTAGATATGGTACATTAACGAATGAACGAATCAAAGAGATATAAACAGCTATGAAAATACTTCAGTGCAAAGGCCATTTCAAGATCTCTAAAAAAATACATTACAAAGAATTTGTTAACTAAAACATACACAGAATCTGCCCCCCACAGGTATGACATTTATACCCATTTTAGGTTCTTAAAAACGGCTGTAAAAACGCACACACCGTTGTTTGCAGGGCCTAGTGTGGGCCTCGCGCAGGACGCGGGCGTGAGTGACAGCGAGGGGCGGGGCCCGCGGGCGGACGCCCCACCCCAGCCTCGGCCCGGCTGCACCCCTCTTTGGTATGCTTGCCCTTCACCTGCTTTCTCCGCGCCACCTGGGTACCCTGTTCAACTCCTCCCCTCGTTCAAACAAATATCCCACAGGTGAGCATTTCGGCAGCGACCCACGCGCTGAGCGCCTCGGGAGCAGACCCGGGGGGCTCGGCACCGTCCCGCGGTCCACAGGGCATCCAGCGGGGGCGACCTGCAGCTTCCGGGTGACCCTGCCCTAAGACGCCGTCAGCTGTACTTCTGCAGTGTGAACCTCAAACTGAAATGTTTTCCTTACGGACCATTAAGGCTACGTCGATCGGGTTATTTCTAAAACGGAGATTCCGTTACAGGAGAGCGACAGGGTTTACTGCTCGGCTGCCTGCGGGCCGCGGTATTGCTCTTAGGGCTCCGGGCCGCCTCGGCGACCCTGGGCCCGGTGTGCATCTGGGGGCCCACGCGCCCGAGAGGCCGCTCCCCGTGGGGCTCTGAGCACCGCAGCAGAGGCCGGCCCCGGGTACCCAGGCCCCCTCGCGTCCCCGCAAACCCCGAAGCACCCTTCCCGCAACAGCAAACCGCGCCTGCGCCCTTGGAGCGGGAAGGGGCGCCTCTCGGAACCTGTGCTTTACGGGCCCGGCCCCCCAGAGGCAGCGGGGGACGGGGTGGGGGTGGGGGTCCCCGAGCACCGACCCCGGAGGGGCGGGGTTGGGCCAGACGCCCCCGCGCCCAGCGCCACCACGCGCAGGTCTGGACGGCAGCCGTGGCCGGGGCGGGGGGCCGGTCCCAAAGCAGAGGGGTCGGGCTCAGGAGGGTACAGCAGACCGGGCCCCAGCCCGCGAGGCTCGGCCGTGCTCCCCGGAGGCCCTGGTGGGGCGGCCGAGCCTGGAGCGGACCGAGGCCCTCAAGCAGAGGGCCTCCCGTCGCCACGCGGCCGGGGAGGGTAGCGGGCTCGTGCGTGTCCTTCCCGGCCGCCACTCAGGGACGCCTGTCCCATCTTCCTCCTCTCCGGCCGCAAGAGCAGCTCACGCCACGCAGCCCTTCACGGCTGGACCCTTGTGTGTGGCCTCCCCTGGGGCCGCGGGTGGTGCGAGGGCTGAGCAGGAGGGGCCCGGCGTTCCCTGCCTTCCAGGGCGCTGCCCGGGGCTGGAGACTACAGGGGAGCAAGTGGGTGACTCCCCAGAGGCAGTCCTGACACGAAGCGCGAGGTCTGCGGAAACAGAAAGGACAGAGTCAGTCCCGGGACCCCGCGCGGACCCCGTCCAGCGCCCGTCGGAACCCAGCACAGCCGCGGCCCTTGCTACCCCGAGCGTAGCTGGGCTAGACACGGGGCGGCGTGTGGACCGCCGGCCCCTCCTTGCGTCCACCGTCCCGCAGAAAGGTGTGTAAACACGAGGCCCCTCCCCAGGCCCCAGGCTGAGTGCGGCCCCTCCCACAGCGCATCTCACTGGACCGCTCCGACGGAGGCCCCAGCTGTGGGAGGCCCAGGTGGTCAGACTGGACGCGCAGGGAGGGGGCAAGCCGGCCAGGAGATGCCCGCTCTGGATGCTGAAGGCGCAGCTGGACGCCTGCCCCAGCCTGGCTCAGAGCCCTTTGTTTATTCTGAAAGGCGGTCTTTCCTGGAGGAACTTTCAGGTGGAGCCATGCCCACCACCGCGGATGAGAGTGAAGGCTGAGTTCTGGACGCCGAAGGACGCTGTGGGCCGGCGCACCGCACAGATGTGTGTGCACACACGCTCACACGCGTGCCTGGGAGTGCACCCCAGGCAGCCCCAGTGCCGGCCTCTCCAGTGGGCCACTTACCGGGGACGGACCCCACGTGTGCGCAAGTCTTTGTCACCGTGAACCTAACAGAAACGGCACACCACGGCAAAGCTCTGGAGGAAACCCACGCGGTCCGCAAGAGCACAGCACACGGGCTGCCCGCGGGCGGCCGTTACCTATCCTCCGGCTACTCGCGCCTCGGCCGGGGCTCAGGGTCCGTCAGCAGCGGCCGGTCAGGGCTCGGCGCGGCGTCGGCCGGGGCTGGGCGGCTCGGGCTCCTCTGCAAGGCGAGGACAGACACTGAGCCCGCGCCGCACGCCCGGCTCCGCGGGGCTGGCCGAGGGGGACGCGTGCGGGAGGCCCCGCTCTCGGCGCAGCAACGCCGATGGTCGGGGTGCGGGACCCGGGGCTGATGGCCCTGCCGCTCACCCCGACCTTCCGGAGACTGCGCTGCTCCTGAGGGCGTGCAGGCGCGAGCGAGGGGCTCTGCACCGGCCGCTCTCTGCCTGCCTGTCCGTCTGTTCCTGCCTGTCCCTGCGTCCCCGTGTGTTCTGCCTGTCTGCCTGCCTTCCTGACCCTCTGTCCCTGTCTGTCCCTGTCCACCCGCCTGGCTTCCTGTCTGTCCCTCAGTCCCTCTGTGCCTGCTGGGCCCTGTCCCTTGGCCCCGTCTCCAGTCAAACAAAAGAATCCTGGCCTGAAGCTAGAATCCGGAGGTTTGGGCGTGGCAGGGCTGAAGGCCAGCGAGGCCGCGCTTCTCTAGTCTGAACACTGAGGCTCTCCAGTCAAGCGGTGTGAATTTTCCAGTGGCTCGGAAGAAGGGAACTGCAGGAGCCGGAGAAGCGCGCAGCTGGAGGTGCAGATGCCCCCTGGGCACACGCGAAGTTGGGCAGGCAGATGCCCTTGGCTAGGCTCGATGTTGGGCACGCAGATGCCCCCGGCTAGGCGCGAGGGGCCGCGGGCGAGGGGTGAAGCAGGCCAGCGCTCAGGTGGCTGCTCTTTGCGCGAGTGGAAACACTCACAGCCGTGTGCGCCCATGGGTGTGGACAGAATCAATGCACACGTGCATACAGATGCCACACGTGTGCGCATACACGCACACGTTTATACACGAGACCTGGTGGCCTCTGTGGTTTTCACTTTAATAGGGCGGATGAAGAGAAAAAGCCGCCCACCCCAAATGCAGCGTGCTCCATGGGAGCACTAGCCAAGGGTCCGTGCCTCCGAAGCTTGGCCGGAATTGGCTGGTCTTGCAGCAACACCGCGCGGACGCCACGTGTGCTGGGCACCGGCTGCAAGCGCCTGTGAGGGGCTGGCCGGCCTCGCGGTCAGAGCCGCGGCCACGGCCACCCAGAGCTCAGAGCCCTTCACCAAGCAGCAGAGCCCGGCTTCTGCAAAGGCTTGGAAGCAAACCAGCTCTCAGTAAACCCCATCAATCCTCAGAGGATTTATTTTCAGTCCAGAGTTGGTGTGATTTAACTGGTTTCACGAGCACCTCCTGTGACTTATTAAAATGTTCCTAATAATTTCATCCTAAATGTCTTCAACTGTGTAAACAGCGAGAATTCTGTAGTTTATTCTGACAAATTCTTGTGCTCCAGGTTAGAAAAATATTGATTGCCAGTAATTACTTGAACTTAAAAGATGAACAATTATTAAAAGAAAAAAAATGGCCTTTTTTTTTCCTTGAGGCATTTTCCTATTAAGCACGCTGCCTGGTAAAGCAGTAACACCAGGCACAGGCCTTCAACGTGTGCCCAGTGTGGGACACACAGCGGGGCATCGGGACACAGAGGACTGAGGACAGCTAAGTGTGTCCTTGAAGCCTTGGCTCCAGGCAAGAAGCCTCCCATCCTGGGAGGCACAGAAAACGGTGTGCTCCTGAGAGAGAACCACAGATGCCTGAGGCACAGGTGGAGTCTTTTCCCAAAAACAATCATCCATTTTAAAAGAGATGAGAGGGACTTTGGTGAGACAGCTGACCCCAAACACGCCTGAAGTCTAGGGGCCCCGCCAGAGGCCGCCAATCCCTGGGCGTGGTCCCGCCAGTCCCTCGGGCCCCACACGAGGGACAGGGAGGACCTGCCTCTGGGCCCCAGGGCAAGGCCAGCGCTGACCCAGAAGCTGCCCCTGCCGGCGGGACTGGCTTCACAGCTGCTACCGGGCCAGAGGGGCGCTGAGGCTCCCCAGGGAGGCGCCGCAGCCTTGTGGGTGGAGAGAGCCCGGCGCCCGAGGCCCTCCATGGTCCTCCGATCAAGTCCCAAACATGCAGAAAGACAGAAAAGCGTCACCTTGTTCCGTTAGAAAGTCAGACTGCTGGAAGTCTGAGAAAGCATAAAGACGGTGGGCTGCTCGACAGAAAGGCACTGGTTCCTAGTCTGCCGGTCCCAGAGGTCAGAGGTCAGAGGTCAGGAGGCCATGCACATCATTTGCAAACAAGATTTGGGCAAAGAGGCCGGAAGATGAAAGGAACCAGGAAGGGAAGAGACAAGAAAAGGCAGTGAGTCGGGGGTCGCCCTTGGAGCCCCTTCGGCCCGTGGAACCCTCCCGAGCGCTCCTGCCCCGCCCTGGGATGGCCTGAGGTCACAGAGGCGCTCTCGTGAAGCTGCCGGTCCGGGCCGGCTCTAAGCCCTCTGTGCCCCCTGGCTGGGCGCCGCGGGCAGCAGCTGAGATCAGCCCCAGGGGTCCGAGAGCTCACCTGCCTTACTGGTCACCTGCACGCCCCGCCCTCCTGTCACTCACACCTGCGGCCCGCCCTCCTGTCACTCACACCTGCACGCCCCGCCCTCCTATCACTCACACCTGCGGCCCGCCCTCCTGTCACTCACACCTGCACGCCCCGCCCTCCTATCACTCACACCTGCACACCCCGCCCTCCTGTCACTCACACCTGGTGCTGCAGGTGGGCAGGGCATCCTGCAGGACGGCCTGCTGTGGCCTCTGCCTCTCAGAGCATCCCTCCTCCTCCCACGGGAGAAGGGGTGCGGGGAGGGGAGGGAGGGGGTGCAGGGTCACAGTGGGGAGGGGTGCGGGGTCACAGGGGTGTGGGGTCATGGGTGGAAGGTGTATAGGATCAGAGGGCTGAGGGTATGCGGGGTCACCGGTGAGGAGTTATGGGGGTGAGGGGTCACAGGGCGAGGGGTGTGAGTCACAAGAGGAGCGGTGTGCGCAGGGGGAGGAGTGCAGGGGTGAGGGAGTGAGGGGTGCGGGGTCACAGGGGTACAGAGGTGGGGATGTCCGGCCCCTGCAAGCTCTCTGGAAACTCCAGGTCACATCTCTGTTTGGACCCGCTGGGCACCCTTAGCGTCTCACCCATCTCCTGAATCCAGAGTTCAGCTTGTTGGTGTCCCCTCGGGAGCACGGAAAACCACCACCCTACCTACTCATGACCAGAATTTCCCAAAATGAATGAAGTTTGAGCCACATTCCCACCCCTAAAAATAAAGCAATTCTACCTTCGAAATAAGGATTAATCAAAAAAACTTGTTTAGGCTCACACAAAATAATTTGCCTTTTGTATTGGCTCAATCTTTTTCTCTTAATCTTTTCCTTATTTCAGGGACTGCCTGTTCAAGTCTAAGCACTGGACATTTAGTTCAGGTGTAAAATCACGTGTCACCGTGGAATCCGTTAGTAACACTGGACGGACCACCTTTCTTGCTGCCTCCCTGGGGCCCCCCACGGTGCCCCCCAGGCTGCAGGCCCCCCCCACGGTGCCCCCAGCTGCGCCCCCCGCCCCGAGGGTACCTGCACTCTCTCGATGGCGCTGGGCCATAGCTGCCTGCACAGCACCTTCTTGAGCACGTCGGGCAGCAGGCTGACGGTGACCAGCAGGACGATGGCCAGCCAGGCGGGGCCGCTGGACAGCAATTGTATGAACACGTAGTACATCCTCTGATAACTGAGGAAGGGCCTGCAGTGTCCAGGGAAAGAAAACCACAGCACGGTGGCCGATGAGGAGCCGGCGGAGACCCCCGCGCCCCGCACGCAGGGCCGTCGGCCCTGGCGGGGTCCATGTCCATCTCTGACGGTCACCGTCCACCCACTGCGCTCGCCACTGGGTCACCAGGGGGGCCTCTCCCCATAGCGGTGCGTGACTTTGCCCTGAAGGCCGGGTTCGAGCATGAGACGAGGAGGGGAGGTCTACGAGGTCATTCCAAGTGGGGAGCAAGCCCCAGAAGCTCAGCTTCAGAACAGCAGGGAAGACGTTTACACATGAAACAGGGGGCTTTGCTCAGTACCTATTAATACAGAGAACACCATGTTCTCATCAGCAGAATGGCTAAACACAAGCTTACGCCAAAATAATTTTTAAATTTTCTATAAAAATACAGAGAATGAAATGACTTCTCTGCCAGGCGGGCTAGGAATGCCTTTGGAGACGGGCAGTGAAGTTAAATAGTCCTGTCTGACCCTGTGTGACCCCATGGCCTGTAACCGGCCAGGCTCCTCTGTCCATGGGGTTCTCCAAGCAAGGATACTGGAGCGGGATGCCATGCCCTTCTCCAAGGGATCTTCCCTACCCAGGAATCAAACCTGGGTCTCCCACACTGCCGGCAGATTCTTTACCCTCTGAGCCACCGGGGATGCCTTGGAAACGGGCAGTGACCGCACTAAACGTGAATCTCAGGGCTTCGTGCTCCGAAGCGTCCAGGCCCAGGAGCTGGCTGGGGGGTTTCTGGGGAGTCTTTCTCATACACAACCGCTTGGAAAGCTCACTAGAGCCGCGGGATCTCTGGCCAGGAGTCGGGTGGCTGGAAATCCACCGAGAGCAGGTCTGGTTTGGCCGACACGTAATGCGCCGACTGGCCACTGGGGATCAGCGGTGGAGCGGGCCACCGGGTGGACGTCCACACGGCAGCCTCCACGCGGGGACCGGATGGACTAGGGGCCTCTCCCTGGGGCTGGGGGCCGCCTGCCCTTCCCCTCGAGCCCTGCACAGCAGTGGGGAGGCCAGGTGGACAGGACACTGCTTCCAGCCTCACGTCTGGGCGGGCCTGGGCCTGGCTCACCGCCCCCAGCCGCAGTCCTGCTCGGAGCCCTGCACGTGTGTGAGAGGCGGGAACAAGCGCCCGGGTGCCAGGTGGACATGCCCGCCTGGGACGTGACCTGGGGGAAAGGCCGAGGAGCACGGTGGGCCCCGGGGTTCTGAGGGGTGAATAGGAGCCCACCAGGCCGGCCACTTAGATGGGACACCCTGGGCAGAAGGGACAGTGCGTGCAGAGGTGCGCTCGTGACAAACGCAGCTGCCGCCTGCCTGTCAGGACCGACCGCTGGGCCAGTCTCTGTCCACCCCCAGGTGGACGTTCAGCTGGCAGCACGCTGACCTTCCGAAAAGTGCAACTGGTCTCTGCGGCTCCTCTGTTTAAAACCTTCCACGGCATCCTAACGGTCTCCGGGGGAGCCCTCCTTCCGGGCCTGCCTTGGGGCACCTGCCTGCGGGGCTCCCTTCCTTAGGAATGACGCTGCCTCAGCCCAGTGCCCCAAGCACTCACACGATGAGGTTAGCGCTTTTCTCCCAAGCTTCTGTTTAAATAACAGCTTTTCTGGGGAAGCCGTCCCCGACCTTGGATTGGTCCCTTCCGGAGGGTTTGGCCTGTTCGTCCCCCGTCACGCTCGTGAGGCAGTGTGTCTCCCCTGGGGGAGGGATCGGAGACCACCCCACCTCATCCCTGTGGGTCCTGGGCCCTGGTGTGAAGCCCCTCCTGCACACGGCAGGCACGCAACCCAGACCCGCACGCGGGAACAAGGTGGTGTGGATCTGAGCTTTCGGGCCTCGGTGAAAGACGCCGCGGGACTGGTGATGTGGCGGTGCCTGAGAAATCATCAAATCCGTACCAGACGACTCCTCCCCAGAGGAGGGAAAAGACGACGTAGAACAGCAGCGACCCCCAGATGACAAAGTGGTTTATCCAGGTCCAGTAGTGGGTGTCCAGCGCCAGCTAAAGAGAGACCAGGCGGTCAGCAGTGGGGCCACAGGGCCTGTCGGCGTGAGCCCGGGGAAGGAAGCCGGGGCGGGGACAGGAAGCAGAAACAAACCCCTAACTTCAGCCAGAGCATCGGCAGGGGCCTGTGTGGGAGAAACAGCCCAGATTCCAGAGAAGGGCTCCCCAGGCCCACCCTGCCCGCAAGTACCCGGACCCCGGCGTGGGGCGGCCCCTGCAGGAGGTGCTACTGCCCAGGACATGGCTCTGGGACTTCCTTCCTCACTCTCCAACCCAGGCTGGCAGGATTTGGGACCTTCATGACGATACTCCACGAAGAGTCTGACTTGACTTTAAAAACGATACCTTTCCACAATACCTTTGTTTCAGTTAAAGTGTCCTTTGACTATACTAGGGGTGGGGCTGCTTGCCACGTAAAAGCAGTCTCACTCCAGTCCTCTCACACAGAAAAGGCTGTGGAATTTCCCTCCTCCCCTGCTGTGTAATTCTGAGCTCGCCCCTCGGGGCCGAGGCCACGTCAGTGGTGGGGAGAGGACCCCGGCAGGCCAGGGGCAGGGGCGGGGGCAGGGCCACCGGGTGGCCGGGTGGCCTGGAGGAAGCATCTGCACTCAGGAAGGTACCTTCAGAGTGACTGTGAACACCATCACCGTGAACACCAGGGTCCCGAACGTCCAGTTTCCAAACACCTGCGGAGAGAAAGTCCAGTCACCTCTTATTAATACAGACTGCCTCTTCCACACTCAACACAAGCATCCGAGCATCCCACCCACCCATCGCCTGCTCGTCCAACCCCAGAGACGCAGGGACCTCCTGGTGTCACCGCGACGGGGGTTAGGCCGCACCCAGGCCTCTGGCCCCCGGCTCCAGCAGCATCTGTGGGCACCCAGTTCTTCCTAGGCCGCCCGAGTCTCCCCCTTGGCGCCCCACGAGCCAGACGGGACGCCCTGAGAGCTGAGTCCTGGTGTGCACAGCACCCACCCTGCTCCTCCAGCCACGCTTTAAGCAGGCGAGACCTTCAGCCCATCGCCCCACTCGACTTGCTCTGCGTGGCCAAAGCGAGCCTTAGTGGGATGCGTCTGTCCTCGATCCAACTCAAAACCCTGAGGGCTCGGCCGACAAACCACGGTGGCATTTTCCTGGGGCGGCATCACTGGTCGGGGGGTGGCCCGTGGGACCACAAAAAGGGAGAGCGGAGATAGGACGGAGCTGCACAGAGGCTGGGGCAGGTCCGAGGCCAGAGCGGCCCCGGGGAGACGCGGGCCCAGCCAGCGGGAAGGAGACAGCCGGCTTCTCACGCAGAGACACAGACGCAAGCAGAAGGAAGCGGCGGGCACGTAGAGTCTCTATCCCGGGGACAAACCAGCCTCTTGGACACGCTGCCTCTGGAGAGCTGGCAGGCCCAGGTCCCGTTTGTCAGGTCTGTGAGCTGTGCCTCTCAGAAGAGCTCCTGCTCTCCTTTCAGGAGGCACACAGCTGCACGCCATAAAGCGCGAGAAGCTGGGACCAGGGTCCATTCTCGACCAAGGAAACATCCCTACAGGTGCTCACTCAAGGTGAGTGTGTGGGTGTGCGGTTAGTGAAGCAGAATCCACTTACAGAATATTCTAGAAGAAAAACCGAAGCATTAGGACTTTTGTAGGAAACGGACCTAAGGACCCTCACCGCTTGATTCGTCATCGTGACCAAAACTGGGCTCAGTGGCTCTTGCCAGAGGGGCGTCTATCACGAGCTGGGGACGCCTGCCACGCCTGGGGACCTGGTGGACGGTGGGGGGGGGGGGCGGCGGCGGGGCGGGGGGGGGGGCGGCGGCGGGGCGGGGGGGGGCACTGGCCTCCAGCAGGCAGGGGCCGGGGGTCTGCACAGCCCCCACGGTGACCTGCCCAGGCTGGGAACCCCCCCAAAGATGCGCTCTGCCTTCAGGGCTTACTGCTGGGGGCAGGAAGTGAGGTTGGGCGGGCCGTGCTGGGCGCGCCCAGCAGGCAGGAGGACGAGGCGCCCGGGTCCTCTCCCCGGAAGCTGCCGTTTTCAGCCGAAAGCAGAGAGTGACGGTGCAGGAGGCGGCAGCTCTGAACCCCCCGGGACCCTCCCCTGGGCAGCCGGAGCCCTGGGTCCGGCCCTCCGCCTCCCTACACCCCAGGCCCAGTGTCCGTCACCCGTGCCGGGTGGGAACCCTGAGATCCCTTGAAACATCAGAGAACGGGCGGATGGGCCTAGGGACGTGGGGGGTGGCCGTCGCAGCTCACGGGGACGTGGCCACGTAACGCTCCAGGGGCTCGTCCAAGCTCCCTCACCTATGGGAGAGCTCGGGCCCGGATGCTCAAACCATCTGCCCTCATCTCCACGCTCTTTAGCAGGGGCCCCACTGGGGTCTCAAAGGGTCGTCCAGAGGAGGGGACTTTCCCAAGGGAGGTCGGTTCCCCAGTCCCCAGTGAAGCCCTGCGTCTGGTCTGATTCCCTAAGTAACACTGTGTCCCCTGGGGAGGCCACGCGGGTGACGCTGCCACCCACGGGCGTCCCGTCATCCCTGTGGGGGCGCCAGGACCGTCGGGGCCGCGTGGGGAGACGAGGCGGCGCCGCCCCGGCCCCGCCCGCCGGCCCACCCCCAGCCCCAGTGTAATCCCTTTTCTGCAGGCTCTTTTCCCTCGAGGCTGAGGACTCTACAGGGAACCTTCCCGCTTGCAGACGTTCTAAGGCCCAGACTGAGTCAGCTTTTATGTGTAAGATGATTCCGCGACAACACGTCCTGTTTCCTCAAGATCGCAGTGCCAGGGCCGTCTCTCACGCTCGTGGGCCGTCTCTCACGCTCGCGGAACGCCTGTCATGCTCGCAGGACCGTCTCTCACGCTCGCAGGACCGTCTCTCACATTCGCAGGACGTCTCTCACGCTCACAGGACGTCTATCACGCTCGCAGGACCGCCTGTCACGCTCGGAGGACCGTCTCTCACGCTCGCTCTGCGTGCCAGCTCGGGCCCCTGTGCAGCCCCGGGCGGCCCTGTGCTCAGCCGCCAGACAGGGCTCCTGGGCCGGCCCTGGGAACTTCCTGGCTTCTATTACTACGCACCCTGAACTTGCAAGCAGCCACCTGGGAATGTCCTGCTGCGCAACTACAGTAAAATCACTGTCTTCTGTTCTCATCTGCGAAACAGCGTGGCTCTTGTCTGTCAGGAAAATACTCCAAACTTGACTTTCTCTTTCAAAGGTCGTCAGCGATTCTATCGTCTTTTCGATAGATCCACGAACATTCCTGAGTGGAAAGAGGTCTCAGCGGTCACCTCCTGACCATCCCACCACCAAGACTCGGCCTCCTTGGAAGGGCAACTGCCGTCACCGAGCACCAGCCGCCCGAGGTTGCGCCGGACTCACAGCTCTGTTTGCAGCTTAGTTTGAATGACACAGAACCAGCTGATAACATGTTCTCAGTTCTGTGAGCGATCCAACCCTCCCACCTGCCGGACACACAGGAATCATCTAAGAATCAGCAGTCTGGAACAAGAAGCCACCTCTGGGTCCAGACTCCGACCACGGACGCCCTGCGCACTCAGCTGGGCCTCCGAACTCCTGGGGACAAAGGTCCGCCCTGGACCCCGCGGGCCTCATGCCACTTGGCACTGGTCTCGCTCTCATACCTCTGAGTCTTCAGGTTGCTCACAGTCCCCTGAGCACCAGGAACCCAAGGCCCAGCGGTGGACAAAGGCCCACGTTCAGCTCCTCCTTTGCAGGACTGTCCTGCTTGCTGCTTGCTGACGTCACTGTGCATCTCAGGGGCGTCTCCCGTGACAGGCGGTGCGTGACTCACGCAGGTTCTATCCCCCGGGGCCTCAGTGCTTGGGGTCTCCACCGACTGGGGGCTTCTCTACCTCCGTCTCCCTTCCTGTCATCGTTCCAGGTTCTAACCAACACTTCTGTCCAAGATCAGCCGAGCAAAGGCACTCAGCTGCGGCGGGGAGGGAAAGGTGCTTGAGAATCTCAGGAGAGATCCTCTGGACGCTGGGATTCAGGTCCTGGAGTGGCTCAGCGCACCCTCGTGAGCGAGGGGCAGCGAGGCAGGGACTAGCAGGAGGCCTGGCTCCCTGGAAGGACCTCAAAGCCAGCCAGGCCGGCACCTCTGCCCACAGAGCAGCCGGACGACACGCAGCCCCCACCCAGGTCTGCACCCGAGGCTGCCCGGCGACCCACGTCCATGTCCAGGGAGTGTGCCCTGCCCACACACACACCCGCTGTCTGTGGGCTTGCGGGACTGGGCTGACCACGTCACCTCCTGACGTGAGAGCCGCGCTCTCGGCAGCCTCATGGACTAAACACGCACCCCAGCTTGCTCTAACTCCCCGCCATCACCCCGCGTCTGCCTGAGCATCCGTCTGCTCGACTGTAACTCCAGGAAACTGTCCAGCGGGAGGGGCGACTGCAGGGGGCGAGGGTGATGCCCGGAACCCGGACCTCGGTTCTCGGGACACGGAGCCCGAGCTCTGTGAGATGCACACGGGTGCGCGCTCAGCGCTGGCCCCAGGGATAGCTCCGCGAAGACGCAAAGAACCGGAGACAGCTCGAGCCAGCCCCACCGTCGCTGGTGGCACCCGAAGACCACTCAGCTAAAACCAGGAGGACAAAGGCTCTAACAACGGAAGATTTCAGAAAAGTGCCAAAAGGCTCTGGAAACCCTCAGTTTAGTAAACGCTGGTCTAAGTCACAATGAGAGACAACAGCCCTTTTCAGCCACAAGAAAACAGGAACAGAAAAATCAATGGGCCAACAAGTTGCCCAGGACACACAGCAAGACTCAGAACTTCAGGCCAAACACACAGAGGGAGAGAGAGACAGAGAGAGGCGCCCCGTCCAGCAGGACGAGCAGGGGATCCCTGCTCAAAGCCCCCTTCTGTTTCCTTGTTCCCGGGACACTGGACTGGAAGCGGGACGCCCGGGGCCACGGCCTCCCGACTCCAGGCAGCGAGGGGTTGGCCGTGTTCAGAGCATTCCCCCCACCCCCATTCCGCCCCGGCCGCACCCGCCTGTGTGTCTTCCTACGCATTTAGGGCAAGAGAAGACCACACAGATCCAGAAAACATCGCTGACACGGCGGGCGATCCCGGCTCGGAAATACAGGGAGAAGTGACCCAGGTAGACACACACGGCCTCTGGGCCGGCCTTGCTCCTACAGACACGGGGGGACTAGCTAAAGGCGTCTCTACTGACAAAGCACACAGAGGGGGTCACGCTGGAAAATATTTTCGAGAAATATTTTATTCGCACTCCAGAAACAGAGAGGACACACCCACAGATGTCTTACCACGTGTGTGTTGCTGGTCATTATCTGAGAGTGGGAAGGGAGCCGCGGCAGAAAAAAAAAGCGAGATACAAATAAAACAACCCCCAGAGATTATGGAAAAACCCAGAGAGCTGCCTGTCTATCAGAAACGACACCGTAAACTGCTCATCGCTAAGGAAACAGAACTTAAGCTAAGGACGTGAACAAATGCTAAACAGGGTTAAATACCAAATTATTTCCCAAATTAAATAAGCACGTCTTGATGACTGAGTTGGACCCCTAGATAAATAACTGACGGTGAAACAAGCTATAAAGGCTGGACCCCGCCCACCCCAGAGGGTGTCCCTACAGTCAGCAGGGCCCCGCCATCAGGTCTGCCCCATCTGCGGCGGACACCCAGACGCCGACCCCGCGGGCCGTGCCGAGCTTCACCCCCAGAACCTGCAGCCCTGTCGCCGTGGCCCAGCCCGCACAAACCTGCCCGTTGCTGGTCACAGTCGTGTTTTCAAACATGAAGTAAGCACCGAAGAAAAACACCAGCGCGTCGAACAAGCCTAACAGCGTCCAGTAGATGAACGCGCGCCAGCGGAGGAGCGCGTTCTTGGCGATGTCCCTGGGGGAGGAGAGGGTGGGGACGCGTTAGGCGCCCACCCGGCGCCTCGCCGCGACCCGGGGCCTCTGACCCACTGAGAGCCTCGGGACGGCAGAACCAGGGGTCGGGGGGCGCCAGGAGGATGCGGCCCGACCAGCACCCACTCGGCCAAGCTCCAGCGTGGGGCCTGTGAGCCCCTGGGCCTCCCGGTCCCCGCCCGTCTGTCCCGCTCTCGGCAGACCCCGACCCCACCCGCCCGCTGACCGGCATACGCTGTGAGCCCGCGGAGCCGAGGGGTGCAGGCGGGCCTGAGGTCTGCACACCCCCAGGCCACACGTCACACTCTGTGACTGCTGGACACACTGCCTGCCACTGCTCTCAAGACCACACCTGGCCCCGGGAGAGCCTGGGGAAGCTCACAGCATGCAGCTGTCCTGGCTAAAACCACCGTGGTTGGAGCGACCGTGCAGGGAGACGGGAACGTCCCAGCTGACATGGGGGAGCGGCCAGCAGACACTCGCTTGAGCGCCCCGGCAGCAGAGGCTTTTCAGATGTAGCGCTGCGCTACCCAGGGACCTTCCTGGACAATTCCTATTTGAATGTTTTATTCCTCAAAGTGGACTGGAGGCTGCCACGGGCAGAAAGAGGGCAGGGCCCACACGCCTGCTTCCGGAAGTAAGGACACAGGGCGCGAGGCACCCTGGCACCCACTGGTGACGAAGCGCGACGGGCCTCCCTGCACCTGTCAGCTCAGCTCAGGAGGAGGCGTGCAGGACCCCCCCCAGCAGTGCGTCTGAAACGGGCTGAGTTCGCCTATTCCCTACACTTCCTCCCGTATCGCCAGGTGCACAGGACGATCCAGGCTTGCTCTTCTCTCACCTGCAGGGATGACCGGGACAGCAACACTCCCAGATCTCACTTAATGGCTGACCTCTCTGGCGAAGGCCATGGGCCTGGCAAGGTGTCCTGACTGTGTGGGTGGAGGGCCACACACGTTCACAGAAGCTTGCACAGAAGCGCACACTCACGTGGGCACACACGTGCACAGAAACAGGACCAGTGACACCCGGGCAACACCAGTGAGGGGTGGGGTGGGGTGTCGGGACCCAAGCTGCGACCCTGTCCTGTGCTTCCGCAGGTGGCCAGTCAGATGTCCCCACGGGGGACTCCAGATAAAACCTCCAGGGAGCCTCTCTACTCTTTCTTACAACCACGTGCTGAGTCGCTCAGCCGGGTCCAACTGTGTGCGACCCTCTGGACTGCAGCCCATCAGGCTCCTCTGTCCGTGGGACTCTCCAGGCCAGAATACTGAGTGGGTTGCCATGTCCTCCTCCAGGGGAATCTTCCCGACTCAGGGATGGAACCCTGGTCTCCTGCTTTGCAGGCAGATTCTTTACCAACTGAGCCACCTGGAAAGCCCCTTCCAGCCACACGTGCATCTAAAGCATAAAGCGTCTAATGTAAAAAGCCACAGTAAGAGCAGCACGTTGACACAGCCAGAGACTCTGGGGCGCAGCTCTAAAACAGCAGAAGAATCTTTTCCTTGTTATAAGAAATACTTCTCAGCAGAAAAGAGCGCCCTGAGATCAGCCCTGTTAACTTTGTTGCTCCCTGAATGGAACCTACTTGACTCTGCCAGGATCCACCAGGGTCAAGGGGTTAGACACTGTCATCTCAACTTCCTTCACAAGGATCACAGGGAAACACACACTGGCTTAATGTGTACATTTCAAATGTAGCATGAATCCTCTCTGTCTAAATTTGGAGAATATTCACTTAAGCCACAGTGCTTCCTGTGTGAAGGGAAGACCCTTCTGAGGAATCGTGTGTGTCGGCTAACTTTGGATGGTCTGGGGTTTTGTTTTTATGTTTCTGGTCTTAAAGGACTTCAGCCAGGTGCGATCTGCACGCTGCCTGGTCCTTCTGGCGTCTCTGGCGCGGAGCTCCCGGTACCTGTAGAGGGCAGGGTCCCTCTTGAGCGTGTCCATGGCGACGTGCTGCTCCATCAGGCTGTACAGCAGGATGGGGAGGGAGGTGAAGCTGATGTTGTACAGCGTCAGGTAGGCAGTGTCGTACAGGGTCTGCGGGGCCGAGAAGCGTGTGAGATCAGCGCCCCAGCACCTTGGCGAGGTCTTTGGGGAACTTGTTTAAATATGCACATGTATTTTTCCTCTGGAGAGGCCCACAAACTTGAGAATTCTCAAATGCACACAGAGCCACTCTTTCACAGAGACTGAGGGGCCAGGATGTTTTCCAAAGCATCACGATGCCGACTGGCCAGGGTAAACGGCCGGCCCCCCCGTCCTGCCACTGCAAACGTGCAGCAACAAAAAGACGCATGCAGGTCTGCAACTCGGCCTGCATCTTCAAGCTTCCATCTCCTCCGGTCTGGCTGCCTCAGGTGAAAGCAGGTCAGTGGTGGGATGGGGGTCACCTGGCCTGCATGCCCCGCCGTCCACCCTCTGCCCACCATAGCCACACTCGGGGAGAGTGGGTGAGGCTCAGGGGAGCTCGACCTCAGGCCTGACGACTCACCTGCTGTGAAAACCCACAGAAGAACTGGTATAAAAACTGAGGGAAGATGAAGCAGACGTTCTGAAAGACAAGCCACGTGCCTGTTAGTTCAAGGGTGCAGCGTAAGGGGTGTCACCGGGTGCCTAAGAAGCTGACCCGTGACACACTCCACCCCGGGCAGAGCACCCCTCATCCTCCAAGATGGGCAATGACTCTAAAACTCCTCTCACTTCAGGGGCCCCCATGGTGCAGCCGGGACCAGGCCGGTCTCCCCGAGATCAGAGCAAAGGGGAACTCCTAACAGAGAAAAGAGGAGGCACCCTGGGCATCAGTGTGGACAATGAGGAGGAGCTCCTTCACGGAGAATGGTCCTTCCTCAGTCTGCCATAGTGCGGCTCTCAGTGGTTCTACATCCAGCTGAGAGAAGAGGGCCGGGCGCCTCCTCCTGGGAATCCTTCCTTCTACTCGGGGACAAGTCACCCCTGCAGCCTCGGGGCATCACGGTTGGCCAGCCTTTCACCCAACCCATCACACACCCAGAGATGGTGAGAGGAGCGGCGGTGGGAGAGCCTAAACAGTGGGAGAGCCTTCCTACCTTATAAAAGAAGTATTGCACAAGCTCGGATATCCTAATATAATAGAAATGCCCGTGAACAAGCAGCATCTTCTTTAAATGCTTAAACTTGGGTATCGCGTAGTCGCTGTTCCTTGCAGCCTGACGACCTTCCTTCCCAATGACGCCTGCAAGAAGGGAGCGCATGCGCTGCATCAGCCCTCCTCTGCCTCTGGCAGGTGGACACGGGATGGGCAAAGCAGGGCTAGACTGAGCCGTTGCTGCGGGCTTCCAGCCCCGAGCGCTCTGCATCACAGGTGTGCCTTAAGCGTGTGTCTGAACCCTGCGGTCCTGCCTTGTCTGTGTCCCCGCTGGTCCAGCTGAGGGACAAACCCTGGCCACTGTGAGAGGCAGGGGGCAGAGCCCAGGGGCTCACCGATGCCCACGTGGGCCTCCAGGATCATGCTGACGTCATTCGCGCCGTCGCCAATCGCCAAGGTGATCGGGTGCTCTTTCGAAAACTTGATTAACTTAACGATCTGGAAAAGAAGTGAACGCAGACTTTCTTGTCTCTCTTTTATTTTTGCAAAGGTCAACCACTAACTAGGCAGAAAGGACAAAGATGCCAAAGTTAGTCAAGGAAGATGAAACAATTAAGTGCTTAAAGTGAATTATTATATTCAGTACATTTTATCCATACAGGATAAAGTCTTTTTCACGTCAAAAGTGAAACATACTTAAGCAGCTAAGAAATGAATGCAGGAAGATGAAAGGAGAAGGCTGAGGGGGAGGCTGAGGACAGAGCCAAGAAACCCACGGAGCCATTTTCAGGGGCTGCCCCACTCACTCAGATGTGGGGCAGGCAGACTTAAATTCGGGCAGGGGCAGTGTGTGAGCACTGCACTCCGTTAGAGGATGGTGCTATGCCAAGTTGCCTTGTATCAAGCATCTATTTTTGAAAATAAACTGTTCTTTCAATTTTCAAATTTGTCATGTGTGCAAAACCAAATCTGATAGCTCAATGAAATGAATAATTTCCAAATTCTTAGTCTGTTTCTTTACAGTCTTTTTTTTCCTATTTATGTGCGTAAGTACAATGTTCCATGATGCAAGACAGAAAAGATGAGGGGCTACGGCTTGTCTTCCTGATTCAAGACTGAGACACTGGCTGGTATAAGATTGAGAAGTCACTTAACCCAAAAGGTAACATGTGAAGACAAAACAGCACCCTTTGTTCCATTCCGGACATCACTACACAAGGCTGAAGCCCCGCCCCCGGCACACCTCCTGCAGCCCCGCCCCCAGCACACCTGGGCCTCCTGCAGCCCCGCCCCCAGCACACCTGGGCCTTCTGCAGCGGGGCCATGCGGCAGCAAAGCACAGCGCTGCAGTTCCGGCAGATGTCCAGGAAGAGCTCGCGGTAGTTGCTGGAGCTCCCGTCCTCCCGAGGCTTCATGATCAAGGACAGCGCGGCTCCGTCGATGATTAAGCCGTAGTCCTGCATGTCGGCCGAAAGTCTGTCAGGCCACAGAAACCAGAGACGTCTCTCAGTAACCAAGTCCAGAGATTTGAGGAGACTAGCTACTCTAGGGGATACCTATCCATGCTACAAATTCAGGAACAAGGATGAAGAAAGTGGGTTTTCTTCTTTTGTCAATAATAAGGCAGTCTAGACTTGGGGCTGCAAGACCTTTGACTACATTTTAAAACTGTATGTGAACTTAATGTTCTCACTTCACTAGGGCAAAGCAAACAACAGCTACAACTCTGGATTCTTGGGCAGGTCGCGGTACAACAGCGGGAGAGCGTCTATCCTGCCATCCGGACAGATCGTCCTTTTCTCCCGACCCCCAGCCACCTCAGCCCCACAGTCCTGATGGCCACAGCTGGGAACTCCTTGCTACTCTGCCTGTCTTGGGAAGAACGCAGTCATGATACTTCTCTTTGCTGGGTTTCAAAATGAAAAGGAACATCTCTAAGCCCCAAAAGGAATTCTGCAGACCAGGTAACGGGAAATAGCTTTGTACTATTTATGAATGAATAATTTTAAATTCGTGTATGATTAGAGAGCCCCATTTGCTTCTGCTAAGTTAATGAAAATTTAAGTTCAAAGAGAGTCTTATCTCAGGTCGCGCATCGAAGGCCAGCAGGGAGAATGTTGGTAGAATGTGCATGAATTGGTGAGCATTCTTGGGGAAAACAACTCTTGTGGACTGTTTTGTCTTACTTGACAAACGACCATGTGTCATTGTCCCCCCACCCCAACTCTGGCAGAGGCCCCGAGGAATCCACAGCGTGGCCCCCGGGTGGAGCAGAAATAGGTGGGCATCGCCTCACACACGATAGTGTATAAGTCAATGAATCAAGCCTCCGTGTATCCTCTATCAGCAGTCTGCAAGTGAGCATGGGCGCGCGCACACATACACCCTCGACGCAAAGACACATCACAGTTGCTGAGAAGACAAGGCTCTGGTCAGGATCCTGACCACGGGACGCTGCCAGGGGCCAGAGGCCAGACCTGTGTCCACACAAGGGAGTGCCGGCCACCGCCCTGCCTGTGGAGGCCGCCCCGCCCCTGCGAGCGCCCCGGACGCCCGCCTACCCGGAGAAGTTGTCCCGGGTGAGGCTGGCGCTGCAGCGCAGCACTGTCTTGCTCAGCTCGAAGAGCACGTCGTGCAGGCTGTGCTCCTCCAGCCGCTTGGTGGTGACCTCGAGCAGCTGCGTGTTCCTGCGGAAGAGCTTGCAGGCGTAGCAGGTGGCGGCCGCCGTCTCCATCTTGTCGCCTGTGAGCACCCACACCTTGATGCCCGCCTTCTGCAGCGCCTCGATGGTGTCGGCCGCCTTCTCCTGCAGCCTGGGGGCGGGGGGCACGACACACCGTCATCAGCACGGACCCGCGAACCAAGCTGGAGAAGTCCAAGGACTTGGGGTCTGCTGCCCTGTCTGATTTTCACCCCAAAGTTAAAAAGCTCCCTGGTGCTGACCTGTGATTCACTGTGAAGGACCTGGGGCTATTCCCAGGTGGCTCAGATGGTAAAGAATCTAACTGCAGCACCCCAGGCTCAACCCCTGGGTCAGGAAGGTGCCCTGGAGAAGGAAATGGCTACCCACTCAGGGAGTCTTGCCTGGAGAAGCCCACGGACAGAGGAGCCTGGCGGGCTACAGTCCACGGGGTCGCAAAGAATTGGACATGACTGAGCGACTAACACTTTGACTTCCACTTTTTGCATTAGCTTTTTACAACAAAGCGCTTTCTGATCCCAGATAATCCACAGGGCCGAATACTAAGGAGCAACATGGCATTTGCTGAGCACACACTTTTCTGTCTGGCAGGACTTTCTGCTCAGAGAAGATCTGGGGCAATTATAAGGAGGCCCCTCACAAGCACCAACCAGGAACAGTCAGAACCAGGGAGAACGGGGCCTGGCGAAGAGGGAACGTGCGCCCCCTTTTCTCTGCGCGTAAAATGTCCTGATTTTGCCTGCTGTCCAACTGGAGCCCAGGGTCCCCTAAAGAACGTGAAGCGGGAGGATGCCGGCCGGGCCCTGGGACTGGCGGACTGGCGTCACAGGCTCCCTCAGTGCCAGGCGCTGCAGGAAGCACTTGCCTGAGACGTCCCGCCTTTGCCGAAACCTCCCGGGAGGAGGAGCGTGTGATGACCCTGTTCTACACGTGGAGAACGCAAAGCCTGCAGAGCTCACACCACACGTATGAGGATGAACGCCCTCTTGGCCTTGGTCAGGCTGTCCTGCCGTCCACGGCAGTCTGACATCGCAGCCATGCCTGCCTCATGGCAGGGCTGGAGGTGGGGACGGCAGGCCTGGCTGCTGACAGGCGTGTCTCAGGGGTATCTCATGCTTCTGTCCAGCGCCAAGAGGAGGAAAGGAAAGGATTCTAACTGGGATGATCTGGGTAGAACCCGGTGGAAACTTCCTACTGTTCTAGACACAGAAAAAACATCTGTGATTTCATCATTGTTTTAGGAAAAAGTAAATGAGGTCCAAAGGGATCTATAAAGGTGCTGGCTAGAGATTTTAAAGAAATAACTTGGGGTCAAAGCCACCCCCTCCTACATCCCGGGGGTCCGCCCTCAACGTCCTGAGGTCCCAGCTCCCCACCGAGGCCAACAGCTCCCACAGCCCTTGAGAGGCCCTCGGCTGGCAAGGGTCCCTCCGCCCCTGAGAGCCTCCCCCTCCCTCCTACTTCCTCCAAAGACCAGTCCCCCCTCCCCAGACAAGCAGCCCCCTCCCGAACACCCTCCTCATCCTCACACACAACCCGTCACCAAGCCGTCCGTGACCGCAGCTGCTCTGTGCTGAGTGAGACGTGCTTCCAGGAGCAGAGGGGTCAGGACTTAAGAGCAAAACCAGCCTGTCGGCTAACTGTCTGCTGAGACCGAGGACCCAGGGAATGCCGACCCCCAGGGAAAACCGAGGTTTTTGAGACCAGGATCTAAATCCTGGACCAGTAGAGACCTCCAAGACTTTTAAACTGAGGGGCTTCCCTGGTGGTCCAGGGGTTAAGAATCCGCCTGGCAACGCAGGGGCCACCAGCTGAATCCCTAGTCTGGAAGATGCCACATGCCGTGCCGCAACTGAAGCCGTGCGCCACGGCCAAGGCTGTGCCCTGGAGCCCAGGAGCTGCGGCCACTGAAGGCCCTGCGTGCAGAGCCCGGGCCCTGCGACGAGAGAAGCCCGGATTCATGGCGGATTCATGTCAATGTAGGGCAAAACCAATACAGTATTGTAAAGTAAAAAAATAAAAAAAGAACCACACACCGCAAAGAGAGGGCAGCCCCCACTCACTGCAGCCAGAGGAGGCCCTCGCGCGCAGCCACGAGGACCCGGCACAACAGAAGTAAGTAAGTATTAAACAAACACTTTCAAACTTGATAGGAAACAGAAGCTCAGTAACCTCCTGAAGTCTCTGTCCCATGCCTTTAAGTTGCAGGGTTTTTTTTCTTTTCTTCAAAATAAACTATAATCTGTCCCTTTCACTGTGCTCTTCAGACAACAGTGGACAGAGGGGTCTTTCCTGTCCCCCGTGCAGAGCTGGGACAAGTCAGTCCTTCCTATGCAGAATCTTGAAAATCTGTAGCTGGTAATCTGAGCAGCTATTATGGTGAGTTTTTGCAATCTTCTACTTAATTATTTTAAATTTCTTCACTGACTCATGACAAAAACTGTTAAGGTCTAAAATGTTTACACTTGAATTTGGAAAGAGCTAGGGACTCATTTAGGAAGAGAATTAGTTATTGATTCCAATCTAAAGAAGAACTGAAAAACAGCCCCGTATCTTGACTGTTCATAACTAGGTGTGGAAATGCTGGCATTCCTGGTTTCTTCTGGAAAAATGTGACTTACAGGCCTCTTACTGGTGGAAAGTCAGGCATCACCCAGGCCTGACCCCTGCGCGCTGTCACCCAGGGCAACTGGAGAGCCTGCCCAGCCTGACGGTGCCCCCATCTCCGGCCCTGGCAGCTCCCTCTCGCCCTTCGCACGCTCACGGTGTCTGAGAACAAGCGCGGGGCGTCTTTACCGGTCCTCCACGGCCGTAGCGCCCAGCAGGACCAGATCTGTCTCTATCTGCTCGTAGACTTCTGCTAACTTCTTATCTCGGTCCTGAAGCGCCACCTTGGCGGCTTGCAGCAGCTTGCAGATGCCTTCGTACTCTTCCGGGACGAGCCTCTTGTAGGCCACGCACAAGGTCCGGAGCCCCTCCTGCCGGACACACAGCAGCACTGACCGTGAGCCCAAGGGTCACTCCCGGAAGCCCGAGGGTCACTCCCAGAAGCGTTCCCAACGTCCGCTCTCCAGCTGAGGCGACACACCGGGGAACCGGAGAGCCCCACCCACAGCGCCAGTCGTCTGCAGCTGAACTACTCACGCGCACGCTGAATACACACAGTCAGGATCGACCGATCGACTGGGAAGTGTTCAATCAGACTAGGAAGCATGGGAGCACGTAATGCAAACCAGGGCCACCGAAAGGCAAGACTTCAGTCATAAAAGATAAGAGGATGACAATCCAGAGTTGTCCCAGAATGCAGAATTGGAGTGAACAGTCAGCTGGAGCTTTAGAAATAAATAGAACCTCGTTTGCCTAAGCAGATATGGGACTTCCCCACATGGAAACGTGGGGTGGAAATGCTCTTCTCTACTCCTCCTGCTAAGCACGGATACTGCTGAAAGCCTAGACACTGTTTATAAAACAACACTGAAACCCAAAGCCAGACAACCATATTACGAGGAGAGAGAGTTAGGCACCATCTCTTACAAAGACGCAAAGGTCTTCGACAGAATTTCAGTAAACGGAATCCAACAGCATGTCCAAATGATTCTTCACACGACCAAGTGGGATTTATCCCCGGAACGCAAGGCTGATTCAACACACGAAAATCAGCATAATAGACAACACAGATGGAGGAGTGAGGACGAAGGCATGTGATGAGCTCAACAGACGCGAAAACAAAAAGCAGAAAACCAAACCCCAGCATCTGACGAAACCCAAGCCCTCTGCCTGATTCCTGTTATTTTTCAGTCACTCAGTCGTGTCCCGCTCTTTGTGACCCCATGGACTGCAGCACGCCAGGCTTCCCTGTCCGTCACTCTCTCCCGAGTTTGCCCAAACTCATGTCCATTGATGACTGGCGATGTCATCCAAACATCTCATCCTCTGTCGCCCCCTTCTCCTGATTAAACCACTCAATAAACTAGCAGGGAAGGAGCTTCCTCAACCAGATAAAAGTCACACCCGGAAACTCAGCCAGCATCATACTCAGTTGGGAAAGAGTGAAAGTTATTCCCCCTAAGGTCAGGGACAAGGTAAGGATGACTGCTTTCCCACTTCTATTCAACATGGTATTGGCAGTCTTAACTAGAGCAAACAGGCAAGGAAAAAAAGGCATCCAAGTTGGAAAGAAGGAAATAAAGTTACCTCTGTTCTCAGGTGATAGGATTTTATATGTAGGAAACTCAAAGGATTTCACACACAGAAACACTGAACTAGTAACCGACGAATTCCATAAAGGTGCAGAATACAAAGTCAGCATCCAAAACCAGCTGCACATTCCACACACTAACTATCCAAAGAGAAAACCACCTAGGAAGGAAGCTGAGGAAACAATTCCGTTCACAATAGCATCGAAAAGAATAAAATACCTAAGAATGAGCTACCATGGGGGTGGGTGAAGGGCTCGTAGACCCAAAACTGCAAAACGTTGCTGGGAGAAGTCACGGAAGACCTGAGCAGGTGGAATTCCAAGACGGTATTCCCACGACGGCAACACCGTCCACGTGGACTGCAGGCTCTGTGCAACCCTGATCAGGGGCCCAGTGGCATTTTGTGGGAAAGGGAAAACACACCCGAAAATTCACCTGGAATCCCAAGGGACTCAGACCAACCAACAATCCTGTAAAAGAATAACAAGGCTGAAAGACGGACTCCCGTTTCCTGGTTTCAAAAGTCACGGCAAAGAGATACACAACCAAAACAGTGTGGTCTTAGCATCCAGACGGACGGAGACCAGCAGAGCAGGCCAGGGAGCCCAAAAGGGGACGCTTGCACACGTGGCCACGTGACTTTTCACAAGAATGCCAAGGCCGTCCAACAGGGAGAGAACAGCCTTGTTCAACCAACGGTCCTGAGACAAACCTCTGACGTCCTAAGAACAGACTGTACTCGCTTCAGGTGACATGTGGAAGGAAACCGAACAGGCGAGGTCACAACAGAAAGCGCCAGTCCCTAGCGGTCCTCGGGACGAAGGTCTCCTCTCTCCAGCAGCATCACACTGCGCTTGTCATTCTGGACGCAGCGCACCCCCTCCGGCCACCAAACGCCAACGGAAGGCTGCAGGGGGGCGGCGCCCCACTGGAGGGGATGCGGCTGGGCCCCCCGCAGTGCGCCCTCCTGCCGCCCAGCATGCCCCCCACCCCCCCGCCACGGGAGAAGAGGCACGAGGACACCCCCCCCCCCCAAATCCCCGGCGTCTCACCACCGCGTTGCGCTCCACTCTGGATCGGATCTGGTCCACTTTGCCTTCTATCACTCGGGGGAATATGGAAGAATCTGCTCCTTTGCAAAACAGGTAAATTTCTCCTAGAAAACGAGGCGAGAAGACTTTCATTGACTCACACCATGGGGAAGACAGAGATATCCTTCAAACGATGCTTTTATCAAAAACAAAACCAGGGGCACCAGTGCCAAGGCTGTTGCAGAAATGTCGACGGACCCGTTGACCTGTCAAGCCGGGAGAACGGCGAAGCCACGGACTCCCGCCCCCGCAAAGCCTCATCTTATTCCAACAACCCCAGCGTCCCAGGGACATCGGGAACAAGGACACTGGCTCCGGGCAGCCTTCCTCCCGTCACTTCCACCAGCTCCCTGGCAAGGATTCGAGTGAGGGACGAACCGCCACAGGACCGGGCTGGGGGGTTGGGCGTAAAGACACCAGGGCGCAGCCGACCCCAAATGGGCAGTGAGCTGCTGGGGCACCAGACGTGACCATCGGACCATCCTCTGTGTGCACGAGAATTACGAGAAGCATCTATGATGCTATCCCACTTCACACGTCAGTGCTGGGGGGCAGGCTCCTCCCCCTCGAGGTGGAAGGCTCTCCCTTAGTCAGGTCGGGATGAAGGGCACACGGCCTCCACGCCGACCCTCAGGCTGCTGGCACCGGGGCTCCTCTTTTTCGAGGAATCTCTTGCCTGCAAAGCACACGGCTCTGCTCATGTAAACACCGAGGGGCTTGTCCCTGGGACCTGGGTCTCTTCCGCATTTGTCTTCAGACAGAAATCTCGAACGCTAAGGAGAAGCCTGCACACTCTCGGCCCTTGACCCAGGACTCCTGGTCGTGCGCCTGCCAGCCTGGCACGGAATCCTTGCGGGCGCCAGCTGTGGTTTCCACGCAATGCTCATGCGTCACATGACCCAGAACAAGTTCTGTGCTGCAGCCAACTCTGCGTATCGATGCAGTCTTGAACAGTAATTCTTTGTCCTAAAAAAATCCCAGCGGACTCACGGTAATGGCTTGTGAACGACTGCGATTTCCCACCGTGCTGACCTGTCTTCCCTCTGTACCCGCTGGAGTGTGAGATGCGTTTAGCCTAAAGCTGTGGTCAAGCAGACAGAGAGCGTCCAGCAACATGTAAGGACCGGAGAGACGGCACTGGGCAGCGGCTTTAGCCCCTGCTGCTCTGGTCTTGTAAACGACTGGGAGGTGACGCCTCCAGAGTGGTGCACACACACGGCTGTGACCGACTGGGCAGGCACTGGGGTCAGGCAGCGCCCGTGGCTGCAGCGGCTTCCGGGGCGGGTCGCTGAGCTCCGGGCCGAAGAGGCCCTGGTCTCCGCCCTGCCCAGGAGGCCGTCACTCTGTGTGGCCGGTGTCAACGCCGGGGAGGAATCACTGCTTAGAGAACAACTTCCTTAATTAACAGAGGGAATGGCAACCCACTCCAGGACTCTTGCCTGGAGAATTCCACGGACAGAGGAGCTTGGTGGGCTACAGTACATGGGGGGGGGGGGGGGGTCACACAACCAAGTGACTAACACGTTCACTTTCACACTTTCTTTGATTAAACAGTCAGTGTCCCTGTGGAGTAACTGCTGCCGCGGAGGGCTGCAACAGCCCGGCCTCTCGCATGAAGCCCGCAGAGGTGCCCCAGGAAATCTCCTCGAGGAAAGGGCTTTCAGCAGCTCTCGGTTTCCGCACCCCAGCGCCTGCTCCGGGCTCGGCCACGCTGTTCACGGCTGAAGTGGAGCTGCTTCTGCAGATGCTGCGGTGCAGCCCCGGGTGTGAGCACAGTGCTCCGGGCGGCCCAGGAGAGTGTGTGCACAGGGGTGTGAGCAAGCCCTGGGTGTGAGCACGGTGCTCCGGGCGGCCCAGGAGAGTGTGTGCACAGGGTGTGAGCAAGCCCCGGGTGTGAGCACGGTGCTCCGGGCGGCCCAGGAGAGGGTGCGCACAGGGGTGTGAGCGGGAGGGCGTCACTCTCCGCCGCAGTGGCCGTGAGGGCCGGCTCACAGACCGCCCCAAGACGGTTCACCTCCTAGACCTCACATCTGTTCAGGGGCAGTCACAGGACAGGAGCGTGACGGTGTGAACCTCGGCAGGCAAACACCTTTGCCCTGGATGAGCCGAGTGCTCCCAGAGGCAGCACAGGCGACCGGGCACTCGTCTCCAAACATGATGGGTGGTGTGTTTCCCATGTCCCGTTGACCCTGTGGCCATGTGTTACAGGACTGTTGACATAAAGCACTTGAGCTTTCGCGGTGCTCACTGGTGTGAGTCTCGTGGGTGGAGCTGTCACGCCCGACTACTGGTTGGAGGCGAGGGAGCCATGCGGGTCGGAGAACCAGCCCCGACCTGCCCGTGTCCCCCAGGGCATGGCGCATGGATCCCGGGGTACGGCTGAAGGACGGGCTTCAGCAGCCTCCCTGACGTCCCCACAGCTCGGGAGACAGAGCAGGCACTTCCGGTGAACACGGTACCAGGACCCCGTGACGTGGAACCCTCCCACGGGCCCTCGGACCGCCTTCAGGCTGGCTCTGTTTACAGTTTCAGGGCAGCGGCTCCATCTGCCTGCTCGCCGGGCAGGTTTGCAAAGAGAGAAACATAGCCTGGTATGTGGTCTAGTTTCAAGAAACAAAAGCGAGTAGGACCCCACATCTCTTGGTAAGATGCCACGGGAAATGGAGTTAGCAAGCCGAGTCCAGCAGTATTCGCTGAGCGCCAGACACTGCGGGGGCGGGCACGCTGTTGACCGAGCGTAGTTTCCTGCTCAGGACGCCTGCAGCCCAGAGAGGGCGGGAGAGCTGACGGTTTATCAGGCCGAGGAGGCCACCAAGGCCTCCGACAGGTGGCCACGGAGATGTCCTGGGAGAGGGTCTGAGAGGGGAGAGTCCAGACCGGGGGAGGGTCTGAGGGGAGAGAGTCCAGACCAGGGGAGGGTCTGAGGGGAGAGAGTCCAGACCAGGGGGAGATCTTAGCGGGGAGAGTCCAGACCAGTGGAGAAGAGTCCACACCAGTGGAGGGTCTGAGAGGGGAGAGTCCACACCAGTGGAGGGTCTGAGGGGGGAGAGTCCAGACCAGGGGAAGGTCTGAGGGTGGAGAGTCCAGACCAGGAGGGAAGAGTCCAGACGAGGGGAGGGTCTGAGGCGGTAGAGTCCAGAGCAGTGGAGGATCTTAGGGAGGAGAGCGCAGACCAGGGGTTAAGAGTCCAGACCAGGGGAGCCTCTGAGGGCAGAGAGTCCAGACCAGGGGGTGGATCTGAGGGGGAGAGTCCAGACCAGTGAGGAAGAGTCCAGACCAGTGAAGGATCTGACTGGGGAGAGTCCAGACCAGTGAAGGATCTGACTGGGGAGAGTCCAGACAAGGGGAGGGTCTGAGAGGGGAGAGTCCAGACCTGGGGGGATCTGAGGCGGGGGGTCCAGCCCAGAGGAGGGTCTGCAGGCGCGGATGGGGTGGGGGACCCAGGAAGCAGGCTGCTTTGTGTGTTTACTGAGGGGTGGGTGAGGAGCTGCCTCGGGACGGGTCACCGGACTTCCCCTCGAGGGAAATCCCAAGGATGACTCAGCCGGCCTAAGATGCTGGGGCCCAAACAGGGCTGCAGGTGAACGGCTGGTGCAGATTCACGTGTTTAAAGGGAGGACAAACGGTTAAGCCCTTCGAGCCTCACAGGCTCCAGGCGCCAGAATGAAGCACAGCCACAGTGGGCCATCTGACGAGTCAAAGGGAGAGAGGTGTCTACCTGCAGCAGACTTGACAATCACACTCATCCGCCTTCTCACCGAGTCGAAACTCAGAATTTCCAGCAACTCAAACCTGAAAGAGATTGGAAACTCGTTTGACGATCATCTCGCTCCGTGAGTCACAGCATCTGGGTGACGGCGAGCCTCCCCTGCCGGTGACACGGCCCCTAAAGGAGCGGGTGGGCGTCAGCCGGGCCCGGCTGTGAGGCTGCCCAGGAACCCCTGGCGGCAGCAAGTGGTGCTGATGGTCTGAGAGCTGCTCTCACCCGCCTGCCCCGCTGGAGACCAGGAGCTGGGCAGCAGGGTCATGCCCTTCCAGGGGTCACACCACGGCGCCCGGAGGCCCCCACGCGCTCTGGGGAGGAGCCGCGGCTGACCTTGGCTGGAGAACCCAGAAGCCCCTTCTGGAGTCAAGGGTTCACCACCTCCCCCACACCCTGGGAGTCTACTTTTCCCGAACAGAAATTTAAAAACCCCTTTCTTTGAGATCGTCACCAAAGGTTATATTCCTTACCAACTGCGCCCTCTCCATGACAGCCCACTAATGCTTATTCACCAAGGAGAGACGGACAATCTCATCATCCAAGTCAAAATCGAGACACACCACGTGTCCCGGGACCAGCACTGTCAGGCTGGACAGTGCCTGAAGGTCGCTATGGAAAGTGAACCCCCCCGCCCCCCGCCCCCGGCCATCCTGCTCAGTGTTTCTACAGGACCCTGCGCTCCACAGCCTAGAACAGGCTCTGAGGACGCAGGGTCCCGGGGCCACTCCGGGGGGAGGGCTGACGTCTTCCCTCCTGTTGGGGTCAGAGCATGGCTTCGGGGTGTCAGAACGGACTAGAAGGTTCCCGAACTCCAGCGGTAAAACGGACGCAGCATGGCTCCGCCCAAGCCTGTCGGACGCTGCACCGCCACCCAACCTTGCCTCTAAGCATCTGAGTCAGACTCTCCAGGCGTTCTGGCGAGGCTCTTGGGGTCGTTACAGAGAAGAGGGAGGAAGAGACATGGGGTGTACAGAGAACTTGGTGTTTTCCCCGGTGAGAAAACGCTGGGAAGACAACGCTATACTCCCTCCCGTCCAGGGGCGCCCTCACCTCTCGACGTCATTGTCCCTGTTCAGCAGCTCCATGTAGTTACCCTTCAGCCTCAGGTACGTGAAGCCGAACCTGCAGGGCAGAGCAACCCGGGGGTTAGTGTGGCCCTCTCTCCTCCTCACAGATGTCTCTGTTTCTGACTTTGAGGAAGCTTTCCTTTCGGAGGAGAAATGCTTCCAGTGAAACGGAGGCTGCAAGCGGCGCGGCGCAGTCAGCGCTGAGTCCAGCCACTGTCTGAGAAAACTCTCCACGAGCTCAGGGAACGGGACGTGGGAGCGGCCGCTCGGCGCGTCGCATGAGATGAGCTGCTTCCTACTGGTGACGCTGAAGGGCAGCAGGTCTGGGGACTGGGCCCTGTCTCTACTATCAGGGGGACCCTTCAGGGGTCAGTTACGACGTCAGAATTAGGACTCTGGGAGCCTGTCAATCTCCAGGCGGACGCTCGGTCTACTGACAAGGAAACCACAGCCCAGCTCAACACGGGGCCGCAGGGCACTCGGCTCGTGACCTCCGTCCAGCACCGGCCCAGCGACGGGCTGGAGGAAACGGGCCCGGCTCCTGAGGCAAGGCGCTCAGGGAGGCGGATACACACTCGAGCACCGCAGCAGCCCTGACAGTACGAAGACGCTGGAGCCCGTGGGTCGGGGCCCGCTGGCCTGGCGGGAGCCGGCTGCTGAAGGAGAGGCGGCTCGGGGGTGGTCCCTGTGACTGAATGTGCCTTAGTGCCTGAGCGCTCGCTTTCCAAGAAGAGATAAATCTCACTCGCCTTGAGCAATCTCCCCTAGGTACACAACACACACACTGATATCACTTTCAAATTGCAGGGGAAGATGCAGCGTTTAGTTCACAACAAAAACACGGTTCCCGTTAGACCAGGGGTGTCCGATGCCCGTGCTCCGGGGGCAGTGAAGGGGAGGGGAGTGCCCTCACTGGCTTTCTAACTGAAGGGCAGTTGGCTCACGCTATGGCGTGAGTTTCAGGTATACAACGCTGTGACTTGGCACTTTCTGCAGCTCATATTCTGCTACAAGTTATTGTGAGGCTTGGGCTTAGTTCCCTGTGCCGTGTGGCGAATCCCGCACCTTCAGAGTTAAACCAGGGTCATCGGCGATGAGAACAGGAAGACGTGAAATTACACACCTGGAGAGAAGTGTTTTCCCAAGTGTTTGCACAGAGCCCCAAGTCACAAGGCAGCAACAGCTCCCAGTAAAGAGTCCTGAAGGGGCTGGCAGGACAGGACTCACAGGAGCGAGCGGGGAGAGAGCCCCCGCATCCGGCCCAGCCCTTCTCATGCTGGGTGACTCTACGGAGGTTGCTTAACCTCTCTGGACGTCAATTTTTTAGGATGGAAGAGGAAGACTGCATCTTAAAAGTGTCTGCGAGTGTTTGCAATGGCCTCTAGTTTACTGCAGAAGTCAGGAGGAAAACTACTGTCTAAGACAGCAGGAGGAACCCGCATCCACCGCCGTGGGGTCAGAGGAAGGCCTGAGTCCAGAGGCAGGGACCGCCTGGCCCCCACCCCAGCAGACGCCCCAGGCCCAGGGGCCTGGTCAGGAGGCTCCCAGGACACGTCAACGGTGACGGTGGACAGTGCCCAGAACACCCCGCCTCTAGGACCGGAGTCGCCCGCCACGCACCTCTGGATGCCCTCGACCAGGGCCACCTCGTCGGGCGAGGATGAGATGTACGCGGAGCGCTTCCCTGAGTCCGGTGACTTCTGGGGCCCATCCACCTCCTCGTCGTCCTTCACCTGGATGGTGTGGCAGAGACAGAGGGCCCGGAAAAACAGCTCCTCCCGCTCCTGAAACACAGCACAACCCACAGCTCTAAGCACGTCCGCTTAACACAGAAGGAGCCCAAACAAGACGACGACCAACACAGCAGGGCCTGCAGCCGCCGGGGGCGGGGGTGCCAGCGCTGCCTCTGGGGGTGGCAGCGGAGCCCAGGCCAGACGGCATGGACATGACCTCAGGGAGGCAGCAGGCTCAGGCTTCTGGAAGGGCCTCCTGGGTGACCGCTGACGAGGGCAACGGCGCCCCCGGAGCCGCAGCAGCAGGCTGTGTGTGTGCGTGTCTACGTGCGAGCGTGCAGAGCTGTACAACTTGCGTGAGCACGCATGTGTGCCTGGTGTGCAGGTGTGTCCGTGTCTGTGACTGGGTCCCTGTGAGTGTGTCCGTGCGTGCCCTGCTCTCAGCCCACAGTGACCCAGCTCAAGTGTGACGTGAGCTGTCTCCAGCCCCGACGCGACGGCCGGATTCACCGGGGACGCCTGCACCCACGTCTTTTCTTCCTACATGTCACGGGAGAGTTGGTTCTGTCCCAGACCCTGGGACAGGAGGTGCCCTTGCTGTGTCCCGAGACACGGCCGTGGGAAGGGAGGGGGCAGGACTCGGGCGGGAAGCACAGTCACCTACCCGCCCACTGGTGCCTGGGGAGGCGTCGATCATGTCCGTGGCGGAGGCGTCGGGGAGCGCCTGCCCGTTGCAGACGGCGTGCGGCGCGCACACGCGGCCCTCCACGCAGCACTCCCTGAACTCCATGTTGTTCTCGGTGAGGGTGCCCGTCTTGTCCGTGAACACGTACTCCACCTGCGGGCGCGGCTCCGATGCCAGTGCTGCCCCGAGGGGCTCGGCCCCCACCCTCCGCGCCCTCCACGGGGCTCCTGCTTGGGGCTCCCACCCACATGCCCTCTGCAGGGCAGGTCCTGGCTATCACGCCCACTCAGCAGGTCCAGACAGCGCAGAGCTCAGGCCCCAAGCTGGCAGCCTGGAGCAGCTCCGTGGAGGGGTTTTGAACTCTCGTTACACCAGAGACCGAAGCTCAGGCTCACTCTGCCCACCCTGACAGTGATGACCTCGGGCCCTGAGGCCTGAGAGGACGGCTGGGGGAGCTGAGGGCTCACTGCCGATTCACCCCAATTCAGGCCCTCGAAATGCGGACTCAGAACCGCTTAGAAAGGCCACGGGTGAGCCGGTGTTGTGAGTGAACGTCCCGAGTCTGCCTAACTTGTCGACACAGAAGCATCCCCATTGTCACACAAGGCGGGGAAGCCGCTCTGCTGCCGTCTTTCGGGTGTAAGTCATATCTGCTCGGGGATGGCAGCGTCCCCCTCCGAACACCCAGGGCGTCTGCGGCAGGCTGAGAGTCACGTGCCTCTGGAAACCCGAGGAGGCAGGCGCGAGGGCTCCCCTGCCAGCCGGAGAGAGGAGACAGCTCCGGAGACACTGACCTGCCCCAGCTCCTCGTTCAGATCCGAGGTGTTGACCAGCGGCCCTTCCCCCAACTCCTCGTCAAACATCTCGTTGTCCCAGGTGATGAAGTAGGAGCCCAGGAACTTCTGCATCTCCACGGTGACGTACATGGACACGGGGATGATGTAGTTGAAGAGGACCATGAAGGCCAGGAAGTCCGTGAAGGCCCTGAGGAACTGAGGCGGCGCGCGGTCACCGCCAGCTCTGCACAGCCGCAGCTCAGCGCAGCCTGCACAGCCGCAGCTCAGCGCAGCCGGCCCAGCCGCAGCTCAGCGCAGCCGGCCCAGCCGCAGCTCAGCGCAGCCGGCACAGCCCAGCGGGCGCCGGACACAGGTGCTTCAGAACCAAAGGTGAAGCCCACCTGGGGCGTCAGGGGCCGCCTGCTCTCCTCTGTCCGCCCACTGCGCCCAGGCCGGGAGCGGCCCCACCCTGTGCTGCTGGCGGGCGGGGTGGGGGGTGGGTCACTCGTGAGTCACACCTGGAGGCATGGGGGCCTCCCACTGAGAGCCCGGAGGACACCAGACAGTGGGATTATTCGGTTTCCTCTGAGACTCCGACAAATGACCAAGCTTAGGTCTGGATAAGCGGCTTCTGTCTAGTTCCACCCTTATTTCTGAGCCATTCGGTCCCCTGGGAGGCTGAGCAGAGGAAGGAGGTAGGCACCCAGGCTGGGAGATGGGGTAGGCCCAGCCAGAAAACTGGACCATTTTAAGCAGAAGTGGAAGTGGGAGGGAGTCGCTCGGTCGTGTCCGACTCTGCAACACCATGGACTGTAACCTATCAGGCTCCTACAACCACGGGATTTTCCAGGCAAGAATGCTGGAGCGGCTTGCCATTTCCTACTCCAGGGGATCGTCCTGACCCAGGGATCGAACCCGGGTCTCCTGCATTGCAGGCAGATGCTTTACCATCTGAGCCAGCAGGGAAGCCCCTAAGTAGAGGAGATTTAATTAAATTAACACACTGGGGACTTGCCTGGTGGGCCAGTGGTTAAGACTCCACACTCCCAACGTTTAAGGTTCGTCCTTATGAATTTAGGATGGAAGCTACTTTTCCAGACCTGAACATTCAAATACGCAAAGAAGGCAGAGCGCCGGTGCCTATGGGGGCGTCACTGTCTGCACCAGCAGCTCTTCACCCCGTGCCCCTAGGCGTCCACGGCGCCTGCCGCAGCGCGCCCCGCAGTACCAGGCTCCTCTGCCTCTCGGCCTCCGTCTTCCGGCTGTACCACGGCTCGTCCTGGAACGGCGTGCTCTGCCACACGTACTTCAGGACGGTGTTGACCAGTGCCTTGCTGATGAGGATGCACAGGTACACAATGAGGAACGTGTTCATCGACCTGAAACGCAAGACGGTCGTGGAGGCTGAGCGCCTGCTCCCCCAGGACCCCGCGCTGGGTGTCGGACGCCAGAGTGAGCACGACGCGAGCAGACAGGAGCAACACAGCAAAGGGTTTCACGGGGAACCCCCCCGCCGCCCCCCGACCGACCGTCAAAGCGGAGACGGCGAGCTCGTCTGCATCTGAGGCCACTCTGGGCGCTGGCCTGAGTTTGGGGCCACAGGGACAGAGCAGGGGGCAGGGAACCCTGGCGGACAGGAGCGCAGGGCACGGCCGCCCTGCTCAGGGGGCTTCCACGTGGTCTAGGGCTCTTAATTCACACAACCCCCGGGAATCAACGTCCTCTACCACGAAGCATCAACCAGCGTGCTCCCAACCCGGAGGGAGGCAGGAGGGAGCGAGCAAACGCCTTGAGTAGGAAAACCGCTGAGTCCTTAGCCAGTCCTCAGGAGCCTGTGAAGGAGGTCTGGTTTTCCAGTATCTGAGACCTATTTCTCAATCCAGACATCTGGAAACTAAGCATCCTTCCTCAGTAAGAGCCAACGGCCCAACTCCACAGATGAAGCAGCCACAGGTGGGCAGAGACCCAGGACCCCACTTCGAGGTCGCCTTCCCAGCAGCAGACAGTGGTGCCCCGACCGCCACCCCCAAATCACTAAGGAGCCAGTCTCTCTTCAGTTCACAACACGTGGTCACTCAGCCGTCCACCTCAGGCTAGGGACACACTGTATTTTGTGAGGCAAAGACAACGCCCCCTGGGCCACATCTTCTTACAAACCCGACCCTGTCCTGACTTATCATCAAAAGGATTTTACTGTTTAATGAAGGCTGTTGGCTCTGCTCACACTTTCCTCAGTGAAACCACATCAGAAAAGCGACCTAATTTCAACTTTCTCACAGGAGGACCAGCATCGGCAGCTGACCTGGACCCAGGTGTCCGCACTCAGGTGGGAGTTACAGAGGTGGCTGGGTGCAAGGCATCTCCAGCCCCACGAAGTAAGGTAGTCGCTCTAGGATCTAAATCACCGGCCCAACCGTCTGTCAGACCTCACGAAAGAGCTGCTGATCAGACCGAGAGAAATCCGATTCCACAGCTGCCGGGGTTTGCGGCAGTCAAGTCACGGATTTGTGATGATCCCGATGAGGTCGGGTGCATTAGGCGTTTTACGGGTTTCAGTCCATGGGATGCACGAGCTTACTTCTCAACAGCAGAGCGCTTCTGGGACTTGGACTGGTAGTTCAGCGCCATCTTGGTCTCCATGCCCGTGTAAATAGCGACGCCTGTAAAGCAGAGAGCGGCTGGTGGAGCGACGGCTCAGCTGTGCGTCTCTCTCTGCACAGCAAGGCACATGCAGAGGCACTACCGGGTTCTGGACAAAGCAAATCACACTTTACACTTTTCTAGGCCAGCCAGCTGTTCAGAAAAAGTCACACAGAAAGATTCTTTAGACCAGAGACTTTTTTTCTCCTGCATACATAGAGAGCAATGTGTACTTGTTTAAAAAAACGTTCAGATTTTAGTAATTCGGGTTTCCCAACAATAAGACACAAGTGCATTAGTTGTGTATCAGTTAAAACATAAAGTATCACTTGTGTATCAGTTAAAACATAAAAATTAACCCAGTGGAAATGGAAGCTAACAAAGAAACAGCCGTGAAAGGAACTCCCTGCAGAGCCGCAGTGAGCGGATTCTTTCACAGGCACGACTTCACGTTTGGGTCACAGACTGCAGGCTCTCAGTACGCAGGCAGCGACCTGACATGTCCCTGTTGCGGACTGTGGTCGTGCGTGGAGACTGGTTTTCTCAGTGAGGATGATTTTCACCACCATAAATCCACAGAACCTCAAAGCACAAAGAGACACTCTCAGGGTACCTCCACGGATTTTACCTGCTTACGGGCCCTTAGCTTTAGCAGCTATTGTTAATAACTCACTAATTAAAACATTTACCGAAGATTTTCTCAGTGTTCTTTAGCGTGGCTCCTCTAAGAAGCAGGTTTTCCGATCCTAACGGCCTGCAAAGAGACGGACGATCAGAAACAGGACACTGGAGAAGCAGCTCACCGGCTCGACACCGCATTTCACGAGGAGACCATCTCAGTGCAGGTCCGCCTGTATCTGGACTATGAACTCTAGCTGAGCCCCAGGAAAGGCAGGCACTCTTTCCCTGGGGACAGTAAGAACCGTCTGCTGGGAGAGTGCCACAGTCAGCTGCATCAGGGCCCCGGCCCCGCTGGGCGGCCCCCGGGGCTTTGCCGCCACTCCATTAGAGACAGCGAGGGTCTCACCACCGGCAGCACCAGGGCCCCTCCCAGAAGCGCCACCCCACAGACCAGCCCGGAAACCCGCCCAGCAAGCTTCACATCTGAGGCTGGCTGCGCAGGGGATGCCAAGCGGTGCCCACGACTCACTGAGCTGTTTCTAGCCCATCCTGGGGGAGTGTCACACACATTACCACAGTCTGGCTTTCAGAGGGCGCTGACGGCTCAGCGAGGCACCCACAAGCACGCAGCCAGGCCCCAGGCCCTGGACGCAGCTGGCCTGCGCGTCTGCAGTGGCCCGCGCACTGCTGTGCTGGGGCAGCCGAGGAAGTTGGAAACCACTCGTGTGGAAACAAGCACTTGGGACTCAACGGTGAGTCGGATCACCTGAACAGCCGACAAGCTCTCTGCTTTAGGGGTGCGGGGCCAGTGCCCCGCTCTGTTGACCGAGTAATCCCGTTTCCTCATTTCCCAAGAGCGGAAGGGGAGTAAGAAGCAGATTCAGACTGACTAGCTTCGCTGCATGCAACGTTCTCCTGACTTTCTTCGGAGAGTAAAGGGGTTTGGGGTAAAGGGGAAAATCTGCTGAAGTTTGCTTTCCATTCAGTCAACATTTGATCTCCTTTTACCGAGGGAGGCTGAGGACTTACTGAGCACTATAAACTTAAACGCATCCCGTGTACTCAGCCGACCTGGCTCAGGACCACATCAGGGAGAAGACGAGAAAGAGGGACTGCCCAGGGAGGCGCGCTGGCTGGGGCACCCTGACCCCAGTGGTCTGCCCAGGGGTGTCCGTGGCCTCAGGGCATGGCCCCCAGCCGGACAGCCACGTGGGACGGGGCGCCCTGGGGCACACATGCTGTCCATTTCTGTTTCAAGCACTGTCAGCCTCTGTCAGCAAACACGACAGCTCACGTCCAAGGTGTTTATGGAAACAAACAGCCCTTTATACAGTGTCTCTGTGGAGTCTAAAAATAACTTACTTTAAAAAGTACTTTGCTCCTGGTTTGGACCGGAGGATGAAGAAACATCACTCAGAAAGGGTCCAGAGCTTGGATATACAATTCATACCTGCCCACGCCACAAAGTTATAAACACCTTTAAACATCCAAATATTAAAAGTCTGAGGACTTTAGTATAAATACTAAAAAAAGCGAAACTAGAAAAAGTATCAAAATACAGTAACAGTGATTCTCTCTCAAGAGACTCAGCCGTCAACTCTGCACAAATATCAAATAAGGAAAACCGGCAGTGCTGACTGCTCCAGGTTCACCACTGCTGCTGTGCAGCCAGCTGAATCTATCCACCCTCCTTCAAATACAAATTAACCCTCACGAGGCACAGGAATACAGGCTGTTTCTCCTCACTAACCAGTCATTCACTTTGAGAACCATATGCATTTAAGAAAGACCGAGGCAAGGCCGGCAGAGGTTCTGGAAAGCACTTGGTAACCTGCTGATGAAGAATGGTGATGAAAACATGCCAAGAGGGTGCCAACTGCTTCCTTAAAACAAGTAACTCCTGGAACCTCTCAAGGAGAGAAGCCCCACAGCTACTCATCTGACCCTGGTTTCCATTCTCTCTTCTACTTCCGGGCCAGCGTTTTCTTTAATACACACAGTGACGCCAGAACACTGGCGATCTGGAGACGTTTGAATTGGAAGAAAAATGATCTCAGGCCAGCGGGGTTTGTGGAAAAGGAGCAACTTCAAAGGCAGTCCCCTCAGTGTAGACCCCGACCCCTCGTGCGGGTGAAACGTCCCCAGGCCTGGGAAGCGGAGGCCGAAGAACCCACGCCCGGGCTGAGCGGGGTCCGAGGCCTCGGGGCTGAGTCAGCTCCCAGCCGCCAGCGGTCTGGCTGTGGACGCCCACCTGGGACCTGTGCTGGTCACGGTGCACCCCCTGCAGCAGGTTCCCCATCCCTGGTGGGCGTGAACCCGGAACGGGCCCTTGGGAGGCACGTCCCCGACGTCCAGGGCAAGAAGGTGCCTGGAGACGACCACGAGCAGATTCACGCAGCCGATCTGACGGCCTCCAAGTCAGAAGCCATTCGGACTCATAGTCTGTTCAGCTACGGAAGCTGTTTCTAATGGGGAACCGCACCCTCCCCATCGCCTGCTTGAGGAGGGGGGATCCTGCCCTGCCCGGCTGTGACGGGGCCCTCAGCAGACTCTCGGGAGAACATTCTCCACGGTGTCGTTAGTGTGTTAACACATCCAGACGTAGGCACGAGAGAAACCAGCCACGGGACAGAGCCCAGACTCCAGTCGGAAAGGAGCCCTTCAAACCCCTTAGAGGACAGGGCCCAGACTCTAGTCAGAAAGGAGCCCCTTAAACCAGCCACGGGACAGAGCCCAGACTCTGGTCAGACAGGAGCCCCTCAAACCAGCCACGGGACGGAATCCAGACTCTGGTCAGAAAGGACCCCCTCAAACCAGCCACGGGACGGAATCCAGACTCTGGTCAGAAAGGACCCCGTCAAACCAGCCACGGGACAGAATCCAGACTCTAGTCAGAAAGGACCCCCTCAAACCAGCCACGGGACAGAGCCCAGACTCCAGTCAGAAAGGACCCCCTCAAACCCCTTAAAGGACAGGGCCCAGACTCTGGTCAGAAAGGGCCCCCTCAAACCAGCCACGGGACAGAATCCAGACTCTAGTCAGAAAGGAGCCCCTCAAACCAGCCACGGGACAGAGCCCAGACTCCAGTCAGACAGGAGTCCCTCAAACCCCTTAAAGGACAGGGCCCAGACTCTGGTCAGAAAGTGAAAGTGAAGTCACTCAGTCGTGTCCGACTCTTTGCGACCCTGTGGACTGTAGCCCACCAGGCTCCTCCATCCATGGGATTCTCCAGGCAAGAATACTGGAGTGGGGTGCCATTTCTTTCTCTAGGACCCCCTCAAACCCACTGGACAACCACCACGAACAGCTCTCATCAGGAAAAGAGCCACATTTAACTGAACGATAGACACGAAACCCCCAAAAGCCTTCATAAGAAGCAGAGGACTCACCTCACCACAGGGTCATTCTGATCGTTGTAAACATTTATGCGGCCGACGAACCTGGGGGCGGGAGGGTCAGGTCACTGCCGTGGCAGTGGGCGGGTGGGGGGTGGGGAACAGGACCTGAGACCCTGGCTCCTGGACCGCCCCCACCCGGTACCTCCCTCTCTAAGAAGGGCTGAGGTCCTCCCGGGAACACAAGGCTGAGGGGCTCAACCATGCTTCTTCCCCGCCCCGCTTTTACTTGCCCTAATTAGCCCACAGCTGCAATGACTTAAATGACATTCCTTAAAATCACTTCCTCAAAGCACAGAAAATTCATTTTTCTTCAACACATTTATTCCAGGAAGCCTTTTCAAGCATCTGTACAGAGAGCTACAGATTGGAAAGGGGCTAGACTTCCGCGGTGATGCACACACACTCCCAACCAGCTGGACTTCCGCGGTGATACACACACACTCACCCCCAACCAGACTAGACTTCGCGGTGATGCACACACACCCCCAACCAGCCAGGAGCCAGGCCCTGGGGGGCGGGGAGGCCCTGGGGGGCGGGGGCGGGGGGGCCCCGGGCGGAGGCTGGCTTACTTGTAGAGGTCGGGCTGGGGCTGCTCACACTCAATGGTTGCGTGGAGACTGTCGATGTCTTCCTCCGAATGGAACCCCTTTGTGTCCTGAACCGCATAATGGGTCTGCAGACAGACAGGACATGGGAGTCACAGCCCAAACAAGCAACATAATCTCCCCGCGGTGGGAGCCCCGTCCTGGGGCAGTCGGTCCCCCCGTCCTGGGCAGCCCCGGTGTCTAAGTGCTTATGCACATAAATAAGGCTGAGTACAGAGCCTGGCTACATATGAGACAGCGTCTGCAGACGTAAAACGGTTACAAGACTGTAGGTACCACCGTGCGTGATTCCTGCATCTGAGACGCGCCAGCCAAGTGTCCTTAGCCAATGTCCTCAACTAACCCAGTTCTCCTCCAAAAGCAGACATTTGGGTTCATCTGTCCAGACTAGAGGCCACGGCCCCAGCCCTGCCCCAGAGTCTCCGAGGCCGACGGTCTGGGTGGCGCCTGAGAACCACGCTTCTAAGCGGATCCCAGGGCTGCTGGTGCTGCTGGTCTGGGACCCCATTTTGCGAAGATGGGCCCTTAGGGCACCAGGAACGGTGGACAGGTGGGCTGGCTTGGGAGGACGCCATCTCCTCCACAACCCTGACGAGTTAGCTCGGGCAAGCGGGTGAGGAATCAGAATGACGGGGGCGTGATCACAGCCTCCGGCTAGCGTGAGGGCCCTGGTGTGTCCTGCGCTGGGGAGCTTGTAAACTGTCCTCACGAGAGCTCTGTCCACATCTGAAGGACAGGAAAGCTCCGCAGGTGAGCAGTGCAGGGCCCCTCCTCTGCTCGAGGAGACGGCTCTGGTGCCCTAAGCCCAGGAGCCCAAACACAGACGTCTGCCACGGGCCACGTGTGGACAGGCGTGGCTTCACCCTGACCGCAGTGATGCACCGGACGCTCACAGCATCCGCTCCTGGGAAGGGTGGCCACGTCTGGGCAGGGACGTCCTGCTGTGGGTGGGGGGTGTGGACGGCGCACCTGGGCTGGGGAGGAGTGGACACGACCCCTCAAGCTCCGGCAGCCACTAAACACCGAGCACCTCCACCCAAAACTGCTCTCCGTACAGACGACTGTGCCGCAAGGCTTCCTCCCCTGGGATTCGGGATGTAGAAAACGCGAGAGCGTGTGGAAACCCCACAGGCTTCATGTGATGAGACTGTGGTCATCCACAGGGGAGGAGCAGGGTGCCCTTCAGGGCTTGTCCCTCGGGGAAGCTCCTGTGTCCACGGGAGCCAGAGCCTCAGAAACGCTGGACCCATGGGCCAGGCTCACTTTCATAACCTCCCTGCAAGCGTCCGTGTTTTCAAAACAGTGAAAACCTTAAAATTAATAGCGATGCGCTTTTCGTTTGTAATCATTAATTAAAATTGTTCAGTACCAGCTGCCAGTACAGAACTCCACACTGAATGTAAGAAATGAATCATAATTTCTGAAAATCCTTACTAAGATACTTTAACAAAAAGATGCTCATTGGAGAAGCAGTAAGCGGGCAAATCGAGACTCGCTTTTCATACAGTTCCAGTCTAGTGAGGTCACTGATTCTGACAGGAAAAATGAAAGCCTCCAAATTCTAACAGTTTCTTCCTTACATCCTTAACTGGGTGCCCTCGCTAAGCAGCAGCTAAAAAGGAACATGGACTTGCTTCTGTTACCTGGAGAGGCTGAGGGTTAGGGCACTGGGGCGGGAAGAAGGAAGTGGGGATCGAGGAGATGCAAAGAGGAAACAGTCCCTGGTCTCCAGGAACGCAAAGCCTCACTCCCCACGCAGCCTCAGGCCACAGGAGCACAGATCCCGGGGGAAGGAGGGGGTCCCACGGGCAGGGAGCAGGCGCGTTACTTTGTGGCTGGACTCCCCATCCAGGCTGGCGGTGGTCACGTGGCAGGTCCCGTCCGCACGGCTGCTGGACAGGAAGATCAGGTCACAGGGGAAGGTCTCGTCCTCCTTGACCAGGACAATGTCCCCGACCTGCAGAACAGACGGCAGACGGTGCTGTGAACCGGGGCGGGCCCCGGGCGGGGCTCCCACGGACACCGCACAGCATCACCGGCAGGAAAGCGTGCGGATGACGCGGCTGAGAAGAGCCGCTTCCGGGGCGTGTGGCCCGAACCCAGGCGAGACCAGGGAGGTCGATGCACCACTGGACGCTCAGACCCTGGAGGCTCAGACCCTGGACGCTCCACAGGGCGTGCTGACAGAATGTTCTGCAACATTCTATTTTGCTAAGATAGAAATATTTTGCAATGTTTGAACTCCATCCAGGAGGATGAGGTGAGTGGTCAGCCTGTGGACGAGGCCGGGGACGTGGCCACAGTGAGGAGGACTGTGTGGTTCCAGCAGAGGACCGGCACAGACCATCACAACAGAATGGGCTTAACGGGCTTTAGAAAAAGGGGGAGGAGGGACTCGATGGAGGAGGGACCGCCTTCCCCACAGACAAGGCTGGAGCGCTAGGGCAGTCCTGGGCAAAAAGGACTTCCACGAAAAAGGAACACAGAATCGACAAGGAGTGCAATCCAAAACTATAAAAACTTTAAGAAAAAAAAAAAAAACAGGAGAAAGTGTTTGGCCACCACGCCTTGGCCAAGAGCTCTTAACTCGACGCTAAAAACACCATCCACATAAGGAAAAGCCAGTGAGCTGGAGTCAGCTCTTCATCAAAATGAAGAGCCTCTGCTCAGTGAAACGCCCGCTAAGGTATTTCTGGCAGACGACGAGCGTCCGGAATATGTGAACTCTCAACATTCCACAGTAAAAACCCTCAGTGAACCAAGCAGGAAGCGGGCAAGGGCCACAAATCCTAAACCAGTCCATCCTAAAGGAAATCAACCAACCCTGAATATTCACTGGAAGGACTGATGCTGAAGCTGAAGCTCCAATACTTTGGCCACCTGACACGAAGAGCTGACTCACTGGAAAAGACCCTGCTGCTGGGGAAAGATTGAGGGCAGGAGGAGAAGGGGACGACAGAGGATGAGATGGCTGGATGGCATCACCGACTCAGTGGACATGGGTTTGGGTGGACTCTGGGAGTTGGTGACGGACAGGGAGGCCCTGGCGTGCTGCAATTCATGGGGTCGCAAAGAGTCGGACACGACTGAGCGACTGAACTGAAGTGACTGACACCCCAGAGAAAAAGAAGTTCTGGGCAGAAGGGACATCTGCTGGGATAGTGAGGGACAGGGGGGCTCGGTGCGCTGCAGCCCACGGGACCACGGAGAGCTGGACCTGGCTGACAGGACGAACAGAGGCACCAGCCGCAGGAGGAGATGTCTCAGGAAGAAGGTGTCCTGAAGGCAGGCAGGCAGCCGTGAGCCGCTCGCTGGCCACCAGGGAGGCGCACACTTAAACCACACGGAGGTCAGGGCCACGGAGGCAAGAAGCAGCGACAGCACCAAGCGCGGCTGGGGATGCTGAGACACAGAGCTGGCGGGGTCGGACAGGCAGGGCAGGCTCCCCGGGGCGCGGCTGGGGATGCTGAGACAGAGCTGGCGGGGACACACAGGCAGGGCAAGCTCTCTGGGGTGCGGCTGGGGATTCTGAGACAGAGCTGGTGGGGACGGACAGGCAGGGCAGGCTCCCCAGGGCGCGGCTGGGCTGCTCCTGCTCAACTAAGAAGGGGTTTCCCATGACGACCCACCAACTGAACTCCTGGCTTTATACCAAAGAAATGGAAGCTATATTCACATAGAAACCTCTACACAGATGCTCACAGCAGCTTTATTCGTCACGGCCCCGCCCCGGCCCACCCCCACGGACTCTCCAAGGAGAGAAAGGTGTCCAGATGCCCACCCTCGGCGCGCCCCAAGGGAATGCGACTGTGAGAGGAAAGCCAGCCCGGCGGGTACAGGCTATGTAACTCCATCTACGTAAAGACATGTCCTGGAGGTGGACCCACCTACCGCCCAGGTCGCTGAGGCCCTAAACCTGCTCTATAGTCGATTACAGCGTTAAAAATTGACCCACAGGAGAAGGAGGTTGGAAACGGTGGTAGGAGCGTGCCCGAAGGGAGCAGCGCTTGGGGAAGGGGCGGTCTGCGCCCAGCGACTAAAGCGACCTCCGACAGAGGCTTTGCCGCAGGGCCGCCGGCCGCGGGCACTCACCCGGAGCTTCCGGCTCTGCTTCCGCACCAGCCGGCCGTGCTGCACGAAGTGCACGGGGCACTGGTTCATGGCGTTGTCCGCCTTGTGGCGCAGCCAGTCCTCATAGCCCTGCGGGACCCAGGAGAGACGCCTGTGAGCCCTCGCCTGCTCCGGCCGGGCGGCCACGCTCAAGGCCTGCTCCGCGCCCGGGGGAGGCCGGGCGGCAGTCCCCGGGGAAGGGGCTCTCCACGTGGAGCGGGGCCAGGACGCCCAGCAGGGCTGAGGGGGACGCGGGCGGGCAGCAGGCGGCCCCGGAGCCGGGCCCCGGAGCCGGGACTCAGCCCGGAGGACTGCAGGGCGACATGCAGGCGGGGGGCTGGCAGGCCGCTGAGGGCCAGGTGGTCCCGGAAGGGCACAGCCCCGAATCCTCCACCTCCTCAAGCCCTTCGGGGCTGCCGGCGGGTTGCCGCAGGTGGAGCAAGGGCAGACCTGGGCTGCAGAGGGCAGTGCCCCCACCCGCCTGGCACCACGTCCTGGCCGAGGTGTCAGGAAGGTCTCACCCCAGGGAGCCGCGGCCACTGCCCTCTGCTGAGCACCCGCCTGGCCCCCCACCCCCAGGAGCATGGCCGCAGGGCAGGACGCTCCAGGGCACCCCCTTAGGGATGGGGACGCCCCCTGCGCTACGGTCTTTCGGCTTCGATGGCACCACGCCTCAGGGCAGAGCCCGCTCAGGTTAGGACTGGGGTCTCCGGCCCCCGGCCTGGCCCTCAGGGGCTCACACAGGGTGTGTCGAGTGCACAGACCAGGCTCCGCTCGTGACACGGGTCCCTGCAGGCTCGTCTCAGGCTCGTCAGATCCCCCCCACAGTCCCCGAGACGGCCCGACACGCCCCATCAGCGTGCGTGGACGCCTGCTCGGCCACATTCTCATTCCATCCGCTTTCCAGACTTCCACATTCAAAGCCAGTTTCATGGGCAACGGGTCAAATCATAGCGCCGTTCAAATCTGTACATGCCGATCACTGGCAAGTGGAAAGCAAAACCCAGACGATCCCAGGGGAAGCCTTCGATGCCGCTCCCGTTCTGGATCAAACGCTGACCAGTCCAGACGCTCACCGCGGAGGCCGGCAGGGCACTGGCCTCACACTCACGAAGGTGGCCCTGAAACTCGGCTCTTCATGTTCTCTTGGTTGGGGGGAGTCGCTCTGCCGTGAACGCCCACCGCTCGGGGCAGCGCGTGCACCGCGCCTCCTGTGACGCGCCTCCAGTGCTCATTCAGAGACTAACACAGAGCACGGCTTTCTCAGCAGCGTGACCACCAAGAATTCAGATGCTGCCTTTCAGGAATTATTTCAGGGCAAACATCGTGTTCAAAAGTATGCAGGAGATACCTGCATCTAAGGGACCTGTATCTGGAACACAAACTGTCTCAGGGGTGAGACACAATCCAGCTTAAAAATGGGCCAGTGACTTGAAGGTATTTCTCGAAAGAAAAGTCACAAAAGGCCAATAAGCTCATGAAAAGATGCCCAGCATCGTTATTTACGAAGGAAACGCAAAGTCCCCGCGGCTGCCACTTCACGCCCACTAGGATGAGCCTACACCAGGCAGATGGGCAACAAGCCTCAGCGGGACCGTGGAGGAGCTGGAAACTCAGGCACAGCTGATGGGAAGGTCAAACGCCTCGGCCACTTTGGAAAATGCTTTCAACATTAGAGTAATTCTCTTCCTCTGCATGCATGCAGGGGAACGGAAAAGCTATGTCCACACAAAGCTTCCATGTGACTGCCCGGGGCAGTGTTCTCCAGAAGAGCCGGAATAGCAGGAGCACCCAGATATCCATCAGCGGATGCTGGATAAATAAAACGGGGTCCGTCTGCACAGCGGAGCATTGTTCATCTACGAGTGAATCGCTGACACACATTACAAGTGGATAAACCTTGAGAACATGCTCAGTGAATCAGCCAGGCGCAAAAGGCCACCAAGGTAAGATTCCGTTAGTACAGAACGCCCAGGGTAGGCCGAGAGTGGACTGGCGGTTGCCAGGAGCCGGGGCTGGAGGAGGGGGCTGGACAGCGAGGCTCGCGGCTTTCTTCCAAATGGTGGGAACCGAACAGCGCTGATGGTTAAGCGCTAACCACCAGTGAACAGATCACGGGAATAGCAGGTAAACTGCTCTCCCATCAGTCACTGGCTCATCAGTCAGGGCTGCAGAGGACGGCAGGCTCCACACTGAGTGAGGAGTCACGCGGCTGAGCGACGTGTGGGGCCACATTCAGACCCTCTGCAGGAGCGACTCCTCGGGGTCCGGGCAGCGGGGGACGCAGCGGGCAGGCAACTCAGGGGCCACCTGCACGCAGTTCAACGTGATAACGACAGGTTCCTCCTCGAACTCTCAGGGCAGCAAATGAGCACTGAATTATACAACCTGCCTTGTTTCAACTCAAGAATCCATCTAAACCAGTTACAAACGTGAACTTTCAGAGGTGAGCCGAGCGTCCCGTGAACTGGCTGAAACAAGTCAGCAGACTCTGCTTTGGACGACACGCAGCCCCCGTAGCAGAGCCTCTGTGGGACCCTCCTCCTCTCCATCCACTTGCGTCTGCGAAGCTCACCTGCTTGATGGCCGTGACCGTGATGACGAAGAACAGCGGGAGACCGCTCGTCACCGGGCTCGTGGGCGTGTCGATAATCAGCTGTGGGGAACAGAGGGTGGGTGAGTCGGCTTCGGGAACCCTTCTGAGGGGCTTCAGATGGACTGCTTGGCCCTGGACACCTCCCAGCATCTCCCTGAGGTTTCCACTTTCTTTCTTTTAACTCGCTTCCTTTCCATGTTTTTTTTTTAGGAGCATCCACGTGGTTTAGGGAGATCGTGAAGGACAGGGAAGCCTCACGTGCTACAGTTTTCGGGGTCGCAAAGAGTCGGACACGACCTGGTGACTGAACAACAAGGTCGTGATGTGGGGAGTAGATAAGTGCGATAACGTGGAGCTTAGCGAGTGCGTCCCCCTAAAGGTTAGGAAGCTCCTGGCCTCCCACCAGGACTGGAGGATGAGGGCAGGAGGCAGCCGGACCGGCTCACACACACAGGGCCCACACCCATGGTCTAGTGAACAGGTCTCTCTGAACCAACACGCTTGCTCTTGAAGAAAGAAGGTGACGGGTCTGTAGATAAAGGGGCACCAAGCCCGTGCTCCTCTTTATCAGCAAACCAGTCAATCATCCAAGAGCAAATGCCACTTCTTTATATCTACATTCGGGGCAACAGGAAGAGGCGGCCAGCCTTACCTGCACCAGGAATATGATGAGAAAGTAGAAGTTGGCTACTCTTCTGAATTGCTCAAATAGGTTCTTGGGCACGAAGTTCCAGAACGTGTACTGCAGAAAAGAAAACCAGGCGGGGTCATTCGGGTCACACTTCACTCTGCACGGTACTATTCCGCCCCATGACAGGCCGCCCTGGATTTAAAGGGAAAGATGACTAGGTTCTGATACAAAACAAAGCTGAGAGTGTTTGTAGACTTTTTATCAACTTGTTGACCGTACAGAGAAACTGCCAACACAGAACACGGACTCCGAAGCAGCGTATTTGAATTACCCAGTCCCAGATAATTCAAGGCAATGCAAGGTAGCTCAAGAAGAGCTTCACTGCTAAAATGCCTGAGTTCTACCCTTTCTGTCTGTAACACGATCAAAAGGGCAGCGTGTGTCAAGGACTACTCTGACGGTCCAGCGGTTAGGACTTGGAGCTTTCACTACAGGGAGCGTGGGTTCAATCCCTGGCTGGAGATCAAAGATCCCACATGCCGCCCAGCGAGACCAAAAGAAAAATAAAAGAATAGCCTGTGCCTTAAAGGAATGTGGTGAGGACTGAAGTTCGAGCCCAAACTGGTCTCAGAAATGACAGGGTCGTTGAGATTCTATAACTTGAGAAAAAGCACAAACAAATCAGTCTTTGAAAGTGTTTGAGAGAGATGAATTTTGTCTTAAGTGGGCCGTAAGGAGGGCTTCCCCGGCGGTTCAGCTGGTAAAGAATCCGCCTGCAATGCAGGAGACCCTGGTTTCACTCATGGGTCAGGAAGATCCCCTGGAGAAGGGAAAGGCTACCCAGTCCAGCGTTCTTGGGCATAAGGAAATTATTTTCCCTAACTTTGAAAAGGACCTATTAAAAGAAACATAAGACATGCCATACCACATCTGTACCTCGTTTTTGTGGTTCTGTGACCAACCTAGAATGATCTTTCAGTCTTTATATGCTCCCTTCCAAGAGAGCCCAATCCCAAAGTGGGATTGCCCTCCAGGCTCCATCCGGTGAAGCCCACCCTGTCTCCAGGACCCAGACCAGCACACTTACCACCCAGGAAGTCAGAACACGTCCCCACCTCTAACAAACTCTCAGTGCAAAGTCACATTAGTGGGAAGAGTTCCTACTCAAAACCCCATCTTTTATCTGCTGAAATATTTACAGACGGAAGTTGTACATCGTTTAGGATTTGCTTCAAAATGGTCTCAAGGTAGAAAAGAGACTCATAGACGACACAGTGGGCCGCCTGCTGGTGCATGCAGACAGCGGGCGGTCGGGCGCAGATGCCCACGGCCCTCCTCCCCACCTCTCCTGATGTGTGCACACAGCGGACGGTTGGGCGCAGATGCCCACGGCCCTCCTCCCCACCTCTCCTGATGTGTGCACACAGCGGGCGGTCGGGCGCATGCCCACGGCCCTCCTCCCCACCTCTCCTGATGTGTGCAGACAGCGGGTGGTCGGGCGCATGCCCACGGCCCTCCTCCCCACCTCTCCTGATGTGTGCAGACAGCGGGCGGTTGGGCGCATGCCCACGGCCCTCCTCCCCCGCTTCTCCTGCATGTTCGCAAGTTTCCACACTAGAAAGCGCCACGTATTTATCGCAGAGGGCCATCTTCTACCACCTTCCAAATGTGCAGATCAGTATTAATCTATCTCAATGTTGCTGTTTCAGGATGCCCTTTCCGTTTCCTAAACCCTAGTCTACCAGGGAACCACACAGATCTGGAACTTAAAACCACCTAAATGATTACTTTATTCCTACCGGGTGTAGGAGGCCTGTACTGCAGCTTAGATGTTATGTTGTGTGATCCGCATATTTTACGGAATAAATGACCATCATAAGTTATTACTGGTGATTATCAGTAATATGGTGGGAAAAGGGTTGTTAACCTCTGACAATGTACAGCATGAAAACTGAAAGTCCCGTGAGACAGTTTAAACAGCCAGGACTGCACGGATCGTCAGCACTGTGTGGATAAAATGAAACGAGGTCTCTATTGCACACACGAGAGCTGGCGAACAGACCACAGCGGGCCAGTCGTACGCTTCCGACCTCTGCTAAGTCGTAACGGTCTAAATACTTGCTCTGACACTTGGGCCACAATGTAAGGTAATACTTTGCATAAAAGGCACAGTGACCCGCTCTGACCCGCACCTGCCTGTCAGGTCCTGCCTTCCGCTGATGCCATCGTGGGACAGAACCTAACCCCAGAGCCCTCGGTACTGAACCCCAGAGCAGGACAGCACGGAACAAAGTGGGCGCTTTCTTGCTGCGCTGGAGCTGAGACGTCTGAGGCGGGCGGAGCATCGCTTTCCCGTCAGACAACTCGGGGAGTTGTGAGTCCAGACCACAATCCCCGCCTCCTGTCCGGTTCACACCACAGCCCAGGGGGGCGTCTGCTTGGGCGTGTGTCATCAGCCGCGAGCTGGCCCTGGCTGCTCTAGTCCCCTCTGGGTTCTGTCCTCACCGTGGGCTCTCCTCTGGGCTCCGTCCTCACCGGGAGCTCCCCTCTGGGCTCTGTCCTGACCTGGCTGCCCCCTCCTCACATGGTGCCGGGGAGACGGGCGGCCCAGTGCGACTCTGCTTTGCGGGCCGCAGAGAGGAAACCCAAAGCGTCCGGAGACCGGCGAGGCGTGGCCGTTTGCGCCTCACTGGGCTCCGGCGCAGGTGCACTCGGGTGCCCTAAAAGCGCACAGTCTCCCGGAAGGCAAGCCCGGAGGCCCCAGGGAGTTCAGGCTTCTGTACGGGGGAAGAGACCGCACAGCCTGAGCTGCGTGTCTAATGCTGTGGCGCCCGAGGGCAGAGCTGGGGCCACACGCCCTGTGTGCCCAGGCACCGAGTTGTGAACTGGTGGCGGCCCGTCGTCCTCTGAGTCTGGGGCAGGGGGTGTGCGGCTGAGGTTCCTGAAGGCCCTGGCTGGGGGGCTCGGTGTGAGGTCAGAATCAAAGGGAAGGGATCACACATCTGGGGTCGTTTCTTGCTTTTCCTTCTTCTACCGTGTTCTGTTCCCTTTGGAGCAGAACACGGATCAAACACTGATCGCCAACAACAGATCAGGCTGGAAACCTAACCGAGCTCCGGCGTTTGTGCACTTCAGGAGTCACTGCTGACAGTCTTTTAAGGTAGAAATGAACATTTTCTTTCCAGGAAGACACAGATGCACCAACAAATTTACAAAATTTATTTCTCACAAGCTAAGCTGTATTTTCCACAACCTGAGCTGTTTTTAAATGAAAATGATCGTGCGTCTAGCCTTCAGCATCACCCGGTCTGAATCCACAGAGGTCCAGCGCTATGGACTCAGGTCCCAGGTCCCCGTCCGAGGGCCTCCTCTGGACCACGACCAATCAGCACAGCGAACTGAGGAGGACGTGCTGTGACACCCTAACAATGTTCTGGGGGGCGGCCAGGGGGTGGGGCGATGAGCGTGCAGCCTGGCAACTCGGGGGCGGGTGGTCCCAGCTTCAGGGAGCTCTGAGTGCCCGAGGAGCCGCGCGGGGGAGCCCCGGGTGGACACTCACCTTGGAGGAGACGATCCTGTTGTCTGGGTACCTCTGGGGGATGTAGGCCTCGGCGCCCGGCGGGGGCTCCCGGTGGCCCACGTAGACCGTCCGGCTGTCCACCCAGTCCTCCTCCCCGGCACACTGCGGGTGGGAAACAGAGCCCTCAGTGTGGGCGGAGCCTGGGGGCAGGGTCTTCCCAGGGTTGGCTTCCATGCTGGTCTGTGTGGGGGCCAGAGGGGGGCAGCTCGACCCACTTGCAAGGTCGATCCCTACTCCCCACCTCCACCCCTGCACCCATTCAGGAACCTGTGCCCCCACCCCACCCCCCAGCTCTTCAAGGAAGAGCCACCTGCACCCCCACCGGGCGCAGACTGTCAGTGACACAGCGGGCCCATTTAAACACAAAAAGCGACAGCAAAGCCCTAAGGCTTCCAAAGAGAAACCACAGTGAGTGATCCTAGGATTTGGGGAAAGGCCTCTGAAGAGAGAGCGTAAAACTGTGAGCTCAGACCAGAGGGTCTCTCGGCCCCGACACAGTCGCACGAACGAGACCTCCTGGAGCGCAGACGGCCTGCGTCTGACCCATCTCTGCGTTATTCTGAGTGCTGTGCCCCGGACATTACTGCCGCCCAGGAGAGCCTTCTAGAACACTCAGCTGGGCTAAGTGCTGTCAGCCCTGAGAGCCCAGGACACCGCAGCCACGGACGAGAGACTACAGCGCAGCCTCGGGCGGCGGGGCGGGGCCTGGGCCCCCAGACAGGCAGCCCTGGCTCAGGGCGGGGCCTGGGCCCCCAGACGGGCAGCCCCGGCTCAGGGCAGGGCCTGGGCCCCCAGACAGGCAGCCCTGGCTCAGGGCGGGGCCTGGGCCCCCAGACGGGCAGCCCCGGCTCAGGGCTCTGCCCCCTCCCCCCACACAGGCAGCCCTGGCTCAGAAGGTTTCTCAAGGCCGGTTCCCTCCCTGGGCACAGGCTGGTTTTAGTGTGATCACTGGACGCCTCGAATACAACTCCTTGGTGCTGCCCTAACCGTACAGGCCGGGGCACAATTCCTGCTCCTGGGACGAGGTCAGGAAGCAAGCCCAGTCACAGGACTCGCCCCCTGCAACACAAGCTCCTCTGGGAGGAGCCTCGTACCAACTGATTCAGCCCCAAAGGAGAGAGGAGCCTTGGTGCTGGCCCCTGAGGAGAGAAACAGGGGCGACAGCCCCCAGGGGCCCTGGCAGCTCCCTGAGTCCCTGAATAGGTCAGAGAGCAAGGGACAGAGCGGCGTTGGGGGCCTCGTGCTCGCCGATCAGGCCGCAGCGGCGCCCATGGAGGGTGCCCCCTGAGGTCACGGCGGCCAAAGAGCCTCCAGGCAAGACAGAGAGTTTCGGATCAGCCACTGGGGAGCCCACGGGGGTCAGAGGCACAGGTGTGCAGACCCTGAGTGGGCTGGACTCAGCTCAGAAGGCAGAGGCAAGACAGCAGACGGGACGCCGGGAGCGCCTGTCTGCCGCGGCGCTGATGCGGACAGCTGTGCGCCTGACAGGCCACGCAGCGTCTGCGTGTCCAGCCCGCCGGAAGTAATACGAAGGGAGTCTGGGTCTCTGCAGGCTCAGCAATGAAAACAAACTTGGCCTCTTAAGCAATTTCTTAACCCCGCCTACTGTAAACCAAACAGCAACCACAGCGTCCGGGCGACGCACACCAGAGGAAGTCAAGCCACACAAAGCTCTAAGATGAGTCACGGCTGGTCACGGAATCTCCCGGGGCAGGGCGACAGAGAGGTCTGCGGCAGGAGGGAGCCGGGGCCCTGATTCTAAGATGCCCAACATCTAGTTTCACAACAGGCAGCATAAGGAGCAGGCAGCTCTCGGCAGTTTCTGAAAGTAAACCCCTAGGACTAGACCTAGGCGAAATTAGCTTCCGTGGAAGTTGTGTTCACACGTGGGTCACAGCAGGACCGCTCGGCCCGTGCTCTGGGCCCGCAGCCCTGGCCTGTCAGCTGGCGGAGAACATACACCCCCTTCCCTCTGGAGGAGGTTGGGAGGCGGGTGGGATCTGGCGTCCCCGGGGAATCACAAGACGTCCTGCCAAGACGCAGGTGAACTGGAAGCCAAGGCTTCGCCTGCACAGCCCCCAGGGATGCCCCACAAGGTACTTGCGAGTCATGCTTGCCGAGGGATTGTTACCTGGGATAGACCAGCCACCACAACCAATAATAAAAAGGCAAGTAAGGCGGGGGGATCTGACTGGACATTTCTCCAAGAGATGCAAGGGCCAACGGGCACATGGACAGATATTCAAAGCCAACAGCCCTCAGGGAACTGGAGGGGCTAGACACGGAGGACCAAACACTGGGCGATCCGTGTACACGGGAAGTTTGCAACAGGCAGATCCGTGGAGACGGAAACGGCACCGTGGCTGCCTGGGGCCAGGGAGGCTGCCGCTGGCGTACTGGGTTTACTCCGTGAAACAAAGATGTTTTAATATTCGATCATGGTGGTGCTCCATGAGTTGGTAAATGCACTAAGAACCACTTCTTGAACAGGAAGATTTTAGGGTCTAGCAATCTTGTTTCAGTAAAGCAGTGCCTCAGGGCCCCCACGGGATCGCCCGTCGCATGCCTGAGTTGCTGCGCCAGACCCCGTGCAGTCAGTGCAGGGAACCTCACGTCTCTGAAGCCGCTTCCACCCCGTCTTCTCACTGCTGCGTCACCAGAAAGCAAGACGCTTCCCATTTTAGGGAAAACAAGGAACATCCTTAAGGCTGGTTTTCCAAAGACAGCAATTCCTAGTGGATAAAACTGAGCTCGATAGACTTCCCAAGGAGACAGCTAAGACTGAGAAACTCGAAAAGAAGCGAGCACAGCGAGGCAGGATGGGATGGACGCAGCCGCAGAGCACCCCAGCTCTCTGCGCCCGGGCTGAGGACACCCCACTTCCAGGGCTCTCGAGGGCGCCGGCACCTCGGGTGCGGAGGCCAGGCTCTGGCCTGGGCCGCGGGGCCCAGCAGTGAGGTGCGAGGGATCCGCAGACATGCCCCGCGCAGATGCTGCCCACCACCTGTGCCAGCACGCTGCTTCTGGACTCGGAGCCCACCCTCTCCCCGGCCCCCGAAGTGGCTAAAGAACCAGCGGGCCACGTGTGGGCAGCGGCCTCGCCCTCAGCGACCTCGCCCTCGGCCGTGTCGGGATCTGGGCAGGGCGGTCTGAGCGCTTAAGTCAGAAAGCTCATGAGGACGGAAGAGAGTCTGAAATAAGCTGAAAATCGATCTCGGCCAGCGGCAGTCACTAATGGAAGTTTCCAATTTCAGCTGAAACAAACACAACCTATCAGCTGAATTACACGGCCAGCCCGGGACGAAAGCATGTAACCTAGCCTCAGTTCACCAGCTCAGCCTTTGCAGAGGCGGTCCCCCCAACAGCCGTTTTCAGGACAAAGCAATCGCTTGTTCCGTGGTTTGTTTTCAGCTTTAAAGCCAACAATTCTTGTTTGATGGGTAAGGAGGCGTTTCTGAACACCGGCATCTCCCACTCACGTCCCCGGCGTTCCAGCTTCTCGTGGCGAGTGTGGTGTGGCTCCGTCTCCAGTGCCCACACCCCCCACCACAGGGCGTCTGTCCACCCAGGGAGCTTTCACTGTCCTCTGCAGGCTTCCTCGAGAGCAGTGATTAAGACCACGCTCCATGAGCTGATCAGATCAGAGTCCTCGGCGTCAATCACCAGCCTTCCCGGGGCCTGCGAGCAGAGTCGAACCTCTGGGAGGCAGGGACCCAGGTGCGCCCATCACTGAACCTGCGCCCTTGGCCCCTGCGGGAGTGGGAAAGACAGGCCCTTCCTCCCCAAGAAGACGGCAGCCCGCTGCAGTATTCTGGCCTGGGGAACCCCACGGACAGAGGAGCCGGGCGGGCTACGGCTTATGCGGTTGCCAAGAGTCGGACACAACTGAGCGACGGAGATTTTCCTCCTCAGGCAAATTCTCGGCCTCCGCGGGGTGCTCACTGGCGTTTTTCTGCCGTGAACATATTATTAAACACAGAATCATCTGGGTCACAGAAGCACCAGTGACGGTCCACCTCACTTGGTGACGCTGACCATCTGGAAAACTGTGAACGCTGCCAACCTAAACTGTCGTTTACTGGGTCCAGAACCAAAATCAAACTAAAACTTCGAGCCACACATGACTGGGCTGCCCTAGGCTCGCCCACAGTCACAGGCGGCAGAGCCCCGCGCTGGGGTGCCCAGCGGGAGGGGGCAGTGGGGTGGATGGACAGAGCACTGGCCACCGCTGCCTGGCCCCGGTGAGACGCACGGCAGCAGAGACAGCAGCGAAGCCCGTGACGGCGGCGCTTCCAGGCGAGGCTGCGTGTGAAGCCACTGACGCCACTCCCTGGGCGTCGGCGTGAGACGGCAGGGGTGATCGCAGGGGCCCTCTGTCCAGTCTCCTGTAGACCCCTCGCAGCGCGCGTCCTCAGTGCCCGTGCAGAGATGGAGCCTCGTCCCCCACCCCGGTCCTGGGGGGGTCAGCCCTCCGCACAGGGGACGCAGCTTCGAGCTGAACTCATGAACCTGTGGGTCACCTGTTGCCACCTGTCCCATGGGGGCTGCGCAGGCCTGGCTCCCTGGAAAGCAGGCCGAGGCGGGTCCCCTGGATACTGGCTGGGGAGGCGGGTCACCCCTGCCTGTTGGGGGGTGGCCTCTGTGCCAGGTGTGGGGGCTGTATCCCCACATCAAAGTCAGGAAATGGCCCTACAAGAAGCAACAAGTCCAGTCTAAGCTGGGGGCGAGGGGGGGACAAGATGGGCCAAGTGACCAGGCGGTGAAACAGAGCTCTAAGACGGGGACGAGGCTTACGCCCGCTGGAGAAGACCCTCAGCCTTCCGTCTCAGCGGAGAGCCCGGTCCCCTGCCTGGCCGTCTGAGGGGACCCAGCTTAGCGTAGGCCCATCGGGGAGACTGTGACGGCTGGCTCCAGCTCCCCCGCCTGGCCGTTGGCCACTGCTGCCCAAGCCCTCAGCTCCTACCCCAGAGAGAAAGGGCAGGGAGTCCTGAGCCCCCACAACCAGGGGCACAGCACAGTGAGCCCAGGCCCCCTCGAGCCTGTGCGGGAGGGGGGCAGGTCAGAGGCTGGATGGGCCCCACGCTGGAGGGCGATGCTGGTGCTGGCGGGGAGCGTTTGTGAAGAAGGGGCCGAAAAGGGCACCAGGTCCCCAGGAGGCGGGGAGCTGCCAGCAGCCTGGCGGAGTCCCGTCCGGTTCCCACCCTTGCCCCTGCCCGGCCAGGCTCAGCGGGAGCTGTGGGCTCCTCTCCAGACGCGCCCCCTGGAAACCGCCCCTCTTCGTGATGGAAACCCATCCTGGTGGGCCGCCAGCTGGTCACGAGACGACGCACCGTCAGCAGCCTGTGCAGCGCAAACGTGGCTGAAGAAGCCAGAACAATCGCAGAGAGGAACCGGCCGAGCACTCGGGCAGCGGGAACCAGGGCTCGAGGCGGGTGGGAACCGGCCCGCAGGAGAGACGCTGAAACGCCACGCAAGCAACCCCCGTGCCTCAAACAGCGCCCGAGACCCTCGCCTGGAGGCCGGCAGGAGGACCGCGGTCTCTGCACACTCTTCCCACCGCAGACTGTCTCCTTGCAGAGATGGATGACAAGCAGAAAGCCAGCCACCCCCCAGTCCCACATAGAACGTGGGGGGCCACGGAGGCTTTCTGCCGCTGGAGCCACACACTTTCCACTACACAGGAGGCTTACTTTCTATACCCTGAATATAACCGAGGAAAGGCCCCCGCAGGCTGATCGGGAGTTACGGCAGCGGTGCCGTGGAAACACCACCTGATTGGATCATGGCATTTGCAGAAAGTGCCCCTCAGCTGCCTGGGACCCACACGAGGCCCCGAAACGCCAAGGCAAAGGCTCTGTCTGTGGGGAGAGGCCTGCCTCGGAGCCTGGGGCTGAGGCCACCCCCACGTGGTCTGCACGTCAGGACAGTGACCGCCGGGGGCCACTAACACATCCTGAGACGCAGGCCCAGTGGCAGGGGCAGGAGCCAGAGGGGAGAGTGGGGGGCGCTCGGTGGTCTGTGCGCACAGCCTCCCCGAGACCGCGAGTGGGGTCCCTGGCTCCCAGAGCCGTGCTCCTGACGCCCCGCTGGCCCCCACACCGCCCCCTCCCCAGGGCAGCCCACCCGGTGCGCCTCCCCGGGATCAGGAGGCCCGTCCCCCGCCCCCCGATGGAGGGTCAGGCCTGTGTGACCGGCCTCACCCTGCCTCCACCCGGCCCCGCTCCTGACAAGCGTGCAGGTCGAGGGCCCTCAGCATCTGAGACTCACTCCCCAAACCTGAAAACAGCCCCAAGTGTGTCTTCCTGTGCGGGAAGCCCACTTGAGAAACGTCGGGGTTTTCTGTCGACTCTCGAGGCTGTTTCTCAACCTCAGCTGTGTCACCGAGCACTCTCAGAGGAGAGGATGTTTAGGTGAAGGACGGCTTTCCGGGGCCAGGCCTGCCGAGGAGGCTGGAGGGCTGGAGAGAAGCTTCCAGAACAGGACACTCCTCCACAGGCCTGAAAGGCACCTGGAGATCCCCCGGGGAGGGCGGCTGATACGGCCAGCTGCAGCCGCAGGGTGCCGGGATCGCCCTGGGAACGGGGCAACCGTTCCAGACCCCAGCCAGTCCTCACCTGACAAGCACCCCACTTCCTGCAGCCCCGATCCTGATTCTTGACAAAGGACTTCCCTAACTCGGTGGGTTTTGCCTTTATAAGCCTTGAATCCTTGACTCAGAATCTCCCACGCTGTAATCCTCAGTCTGGCTCAATCAGAACTTTTCTATTCCTATCACAGGTTGTTTGTTGACTATTTCCATTGACACGATGGAAACACAGACAGTGCCCGCTGAACCGAACAATGATGACAGGTCACAGGGCCCAGGGCAGGAAGGGGTATCACACAGCTCCTGGGGGGATACCGTGAGCTGGACTCCCTCCAGCATCCCCGTCAACAAGAGACGGAGATCCCGTCTGGATCAGTCAGCTGGCAGGAGCAGGGAAAGCCAGCCCCGTGGGGCCAGAGCCTCCCTGCCTCCTGCTGCCCCACCCTGGAGGGCTTCCCCCATCAGAGCCGGGGCCCCTCCTCTCAAACACCTCCCCAAGTCCCCTCACTGGGAAACGCCAGCAGCACGCAAGCTGATTCCCTCCGACCCGCTGTCCCACAGGGTCACGATGACAGCAACTGAGCCAAGGCTCGTCCACAGGGCGAGCACAGACGGGGCCGGCCTCTGAGCCCGCGAGGCCCGGAGCCGCACGTACGGGGGACCCGCGTAGCCGAGACGCTGTCCCCAGCTTTTTTACGAGGAGGCAGAGGTCCTCACGCGGGCGTCAGCCTCTCTGGGGTCACCCTGGAAGAGGAGGAGGGGCCATGGGCCAGCACGTTTGGGGGAGCCGACGTGTTCCGAAGCCCACCCCAGGGCGCAGTCCTCCGGCAGGCCGCCCGGGGCCCCACCTCGCGCCGGCGGTCGTGGGCATGCTGACGCGGCGGAGCAGGCTGTCGGGGGACACAGCCTCCGGCCTCACTGGCTGCTGCAGCGTGACCCTCGGGGACCGTGAGCGCCACAGCCCTCGTCTACGTTGCTCTACGGGGCTTCTCTCTCTCACGGGTTCACAGAAGCTGGTTGCAGGCGATGGGCACACACACCTGCACACACCCCTCCTGCCAGGCACTCCTCTCTCGTCTCACAGCACGATGCTGGCAGATTTGCCCGTCTGCAGATTTTGCCCACAGCCGAAATGCTGTATACTTTGATATTCTTAAAGATGCTATCTGACTTCTGTTCCTAGGTGATACAAGCTTGCTGGCTGATTGATTAATTGATCTGAAGACCCCACCACATAACTGGACAGGGGAAGAACAATCAAGTCCCAGCAAGAGGAAGGGATTTGCCCAAAGCAGCAGGTCCAGGCAAAGCCCAGGGGTCCGGTTCCCCATCAGGGGCCCCCAGCCGGGGCTGTCAGGCCCAGGAGCCGAAGTAAGATTCCAAGTGGACGGATAAATAACTGTGTTGTGGTCAGTCACTCAGCTGTGTCTGACTCTTTGCGACCCTGTGGACTATACAACCCGTCAGGCCCCTCTGCCCATGGGATTTCCCAAGCAAGAAATCCTTGGGTGGGTTGCCATTTCCTCCTCCAGGAGACCTTCCTGACTGAGGGATAGAACTGGCGTCGCCTTTGTTGGCAGGCAGATTCTTCCCCACTGAACCACCTGGGAAGCCACGGACAATTAGGGGAGAAGAAAAAAATTTCCTAAGCATTAGCTTTCACGATCTTGACTAGATCACAACTCTTTCACAACAAGAGTCGTATTTACTGCTGGTTTCTACCTTCCATCAGGGTCAGAAACTCAGGGTCGGGCAAGTAGCTGAGGGATGCAGGTGGGTGTGTCCTGGAGACAGGCAGTCCTTCCCGGGGCAGCCGTGGGAGGCCACCAGTCCAGCCGAGGGGTTTCAAGCCTTTGCGATGGCAGAGCCAGAACAAGCCACGCCATCTGGCCCGGGGGCCGCCCTGATGGTGTCTGCCCAGAGTGGTGGATGCAGGCATCATCCCAGCTCCAGCACCCACTAAAGGCTTGTGGGGGCTTCCCCGGGGCCCGGGAACACCCAAGGCCAGGGAACTGGGATCCTGCAAGCCACATGGCACGGCAGAAAGATAGAAAATGAAAGTAAATAGGAAGGGCTGTGGGTTCTACGTATACAACACTCACTGCACAGTAGCTAGCGTTCACCCTCTCAGCCACAGCGCTTTAGATCTCAGCTTGATTCCGTGCAGTTCCTATCCAAGCAGCGAACACCACGCGCACACTGGGGCCCTGGTGACTGTCTGCACAGACGCGGTTCAGGGCCTGGCATCCGGGTCTGAGAGGCAGAGTCCACCCAGCTGTGAACGTGTCCTCATCTGCATGAATTTGGAGGGCGGGAGGCGGACTAGGCAAGAATGTTTAAGTTGAGACAGAATCTCTAAAAAAAAGTATCAAAACGATGGTGGAAAACAGCCCTGACACCACCTGCTCGGGTTTCTGTCTGAAAAACCTTTTCTAGTTAAACCACCAAGAGCTGCAGCAGCACCGAGCCATCCGGCCGGGCAGAGAGCGGCTCTCAGCCCGCTGGCGGTCCCGGCACCGGGAGCCTCGACCGCAGGAAGCCCGGGGCGGGCACGGGCCTGACGGCACTCTCGCGAGCTCCAGATGACGAGAGAAAAATAGGACAGGGGACTTCTGTCCCCACCTCTGGACCGAGCGTGAGCAGAGGCTGGAGACGGAAGGCTGGGCCCGCCTGCTGGCAACACCAGAATCGGCCGTCTCTCCTCCCCTTGCACACACCGAGCGGGGCCTGCCACGAGGTGTGCGGGCCGTCCCTCCCGCCAGCTGACAAGGACCAGTCAGCAAGGCTGTGTCTTCCACGGCCTGCAATGATTCTTTAAAGGGAAAAGCAACTCACAACAAAAATGCATAACTTCTTCAGCTCAGATCTGTCTCTCAGTCGTGTCTGACTCTCTGCGACCCCATGAACTGCAACACGCCAGACCTCCCTGTCCTCACCAGCTCCTGGAGTTCACTCAAACTCAGGACCATAGAGTCAGTGATGCCATCCAACCATCTCCTCCTCTGTCACCCCCTTCTCCTCCTGCCTTCAATCTTTCCCAGCATTGGGGTCTTTTCAAATGAGTCAGCTCTTCCCATCAGGTGGCCAAAGTGTTGGAGTTTCAGCTTCAACATCAGTCCTTCCAATAAACACCCAGGACTGATCTCCTTTAGGATGGACTGGTTGGATCTCCTTGTAATCAAGGGACTCGAGAGTCTTCTCCAACACCACAGTTCAAAAGCATCAATTCTTCGGCGCTCAGCTTTCTTCACAGTCCAACTCGCACATCCATACATGACCACTGGGAAAACCACAGCCTTCACTAGACGGACTTTTGTGAACAAAGTAATGTCTCTGCTTTTTAATATGCTGTCTAGGTTGGTCAGAGCTTTTCTTCCAAGGAGCAAGTGTCTTTTAATTTCATGGCTGCAATCACCATCTGCAGTGATTTTGGAGCCCAAGAAAATAAAGTCTCTCACTGTTTCCATTGTTTCCCCATCTGTTTGCCATGAAGTGATGGGACCGGATGCCATGATCTTGGTTTTTGAATGTTGAGTTTTCAGCCAGCTGACTTCTTACCAAGTCAGTCACTACGGTTTTCAAAGAGAATGAGTACACAAGCCGGCCCCCCGGCCTTTTTTTCCCCAATTGACATGTTGTTATTTGAGTAAAAATAGGCGATTTCAGCAACGATGCCATTCTTCCTTTTAGGCAAAATTGGAACAAAATGAAGTCTATGAAGAAAACATGTTTTGCTTTCTTTTGTTTAAACCTTCCAAGACAGGCTCCAAAGCCCTCTGGATAATCTTGGAAGCGCCTTTGACAACACAAGATAAAGATCGCCCATCTCTGTCTTTCCCTTCAACACGAAAGCACGTCTGCTGAGTATGATGTTGTGGGAGTTTTACTGATGGGCGAGTTCAATGAACTGTTAACATAACCGAGGGGTCAGAGTCAAGGCTAGCCTGAGTCAAAGGAATCAGGCGTCCTGGGGCTCACAGTGGAGGGGCCCCAGGGTCCGGATGGCCCCCAGCAGCCCTGGCCCGGATGAGCACACCCCGCCCAGCATGTGGGCAGCGGGTGGGCCTCCGGGAGGGAGACGGGGGTCTGGACGGCCACTCAGGAGCCCGGCCAGGATGAGCACGGCCGGCTCAGCTTACGGGCAGCGGGTGGGCCTCCCGGAGGGGGACGGGGGTCCTGCCCGCTCCACCGGGGGCCTTAGGCCACTTCCTGTCAATCGACTTCGTGCGAGGCCCTGAAAAGGAGCTGATGTTTGGAAATACCAAATCCACATGTGAAAGGACAGAGAAGTCAGCCTTGATCTGGAAAAGCGCCCAGTTTTCACAGCTCCTGGGCAGGAAGCTGGGGACGTGACAGCAACTCTGGAAGCCAGGTGGGATAAACACCCTTCCCTCCAGAAGGGCTGTGGGAAGCGGTCAGGCGCTTCTCACCTTGCTGACTCTGAAATGAAGGGGCTTTCTGTGTTTGCTCTCAGGACACACGCTGCCTCGTGTCTGATGGCCAGACTCAGATGTCCACCTCCACCAGGCTCTGCAGGGTCCTGGGTGCCCCGAACCCCTTAGCATGTCTGTAACACTCACACAGCCCAGAGCCACGGCCCCAGCAGGCCCCAGAGCTCACTTGCCGCTGCCCCCGGGGACCACCTCTCCCCTTCGGGAGTGCAGCGACGCAGGCCTGACCCAACTTGCCCTGTGCAGAGCCGCACAGACCCCACTGGCACCCTGCACGGAGCGTGGACAGCATGCCCGCTGACCCACAGCGTGCCGGAGGCTCAGGCTGAGGCCACAGCAGACCTGGGCCGGCCCCGGCTCCTGTCTCATGGGTTCGGTTGTGTTGAGCCTGAATTTTGGGTTTGGCTCTACAGCCTAAGTATGACGTAATGTCAAGACAGAATTAAGTATGATCGTAATAATACGAAGTCAGGACTAGGGTTCTCGGACAAGTTCCCCCGCTCTAACCACGCTTCGCTGTTGGGAAACCACCCCGGGGTGCAGATACTGACGACCAGCTTCTGCGACGCACAGTATCGGCCACCTGGACGGGAGGAGCGCGCTTTCTCTGGGTCTGTACATTTTTAATCCCTTGCACTTGAAAAAGAAGGCGCAGAGGCCAGAGGAGCTGGGAGGAGGGCGCCCAGCAGGCATTTGCCGAGGGAACAAACACAAGCGCTTTCCCTCCACGCGGCCGGGCTCTAGCGCCACCGGGCGACCACCCGAGGGGGAGACGGGGACTCTGGGAGAGTTTCAGGGTCTCGCGAGCGACAGGAGGGACACGCGTGGGTGTGAATCACACCAATGCGGGCCTCTCAGCCACGTGCATTGTCACACCTGAGCCTCATGACTACCGGAAAGACGCCGTCCCCTCGCTGACGAGGACCCCGAGAAACAGCCCAGGAAGATGCCCCAACGCCTCAGAAACTCACCACAAGAGAGGGACGCCCTGGGCCCCTGCCCACACCTGCAAAGGGCCGTGTCTGCTGTGGGGTCGGCAGCCCACCTCGACAAACAGACCAAACCCTAGAGCACGAACAGCTGCCACCAGAAGCTACGTTCCAGCCTTGCAACAGTCCCGAGGGCTGGTGCCTCGTTCTAGAGAGGAAGGGAGCTCCCGAGGGCAGGCGCCTCGTTCTCCTACGGCAGACAGGAGCTCCTGAGGGCAGGCACTTCATTCTAAAGCAGACAGGAGCTCCTGAGGGCTGGCGCCTCGTTCTAGAGCGGACGGGAGCTCTGAGAGGAGGCACCTCGTTCTCCTACAGCAGACAGGTGCTCTGAGGGGAGGTACCTCATTCTAGGGCGGACGGGAGCTCCGAGGGCAGGCGCCGCGTTCTCCTACGGCAGACAGGAGCTCCTGAGGGCAGGCACTTCATTCTAAAGCAGACAGGAGCTCCCGAGGGCTGGTGCCTCATTCTAGAGCGGACGGGAGCTCCGAGGGCAGGCGCCTCGTCCTCGTATGGCAGACAGGAGCCTGAGGCCAGAGGCACGAGGAAGCCCCCACAGGCCACTCGGGAGCTGCCCACCTGTTAGGGCCAGTGGGGCCTGCAGGACACGGAGGAAGGGAGAAAACCGGCCCCTCGTGGTGAAGGTGAGACTGGCTCAAGCTGGGGCCCAGTCTGAAAGGTCTGGAGCCAGGCCGGGCAGAGGAAGCCGAAATCCAGCCCCCTTTGACCCTGAAAGCAGGGGCTGGCGGACCATGGCCCGCAGTTTTGGTACAGGTTTTACATCTTCAAACAGCTGAACAAACCGAAAGAAAATAACCACCCCTGACATGTGACAATTACAGAAAGCGGAGCGTGCCGCCTACAGGGAGGTCTTCCTCTTGTCTGTCAGGGGCTGTCACAGCTGCGCCCACACTGCAGGACAGATCGGGGTGGACAAGCCACGTGGCCTCGGAGCCTGAAACGCTTACCGTCATAGCCATCACAGAGAGCTGGCAGCCGGCCGATAGGACAGACGTGGCTAGGAAGCCTGGGGCTTGAGCAGAGCTTCTTGGAGCCAAAATGATTAGGCCCGGTCCATCTGGGTCCCCCAGGCCCAACCATCTTGGTGAGCCTGGTGCCGCCCTGCCCGGCACACAAAGCTGGGACCCACGTGAGGTCCTGGCAGAGACCAGCACTGCACAGGGGAGGCGGGTGAGCCGGCACCGTCACGACCCCGGGGAAGGTGCGGAACAGTGAACAACAGGGGCATTCCCCCCGCCTCAGGGCCCCGCCTCTAGAAGGCCAGCCCAAGGACATGCGCGCAAAAACGCCGCGATTTCCAAGGCTGGCGACTGCGGCTGGTAACCGCTGGAATCGCAGAGGTCTAGAGACCGATGTCCATAAACGGGCGGGCTGAGTCACAAGGGAGTGCTGTCCTGCTGCGTCCACACAACGTGCTGACCCAGAGTGACCCCCAGCCGCGTTGAGAGAGAGAAGATATGGCGGCCTCCCCCCGGGAGAACCGCTATGTGGGACGCACCAGATTCCGAGAGCTCGGAGACGACGGCCCGCACTGTCCACAAACTCACACAGCCATATAATCCTGGGCCTCCACTTTCTTCCCAAAATGTTCAGCCACACTAATAAACCAGCCATTTTCCTAACACCTCTTTGCCTCTGAATCCACACAGGACCCATGGACAGTTCCGTTCACCCATCATGGGTCCCTCTGTCTCGACGCCGATAATCTGGCTTCCTGAGTGTCCACGCTGATAACCTAGTTTCCTGAGTGTATTTGCTCCTGACAGTCGATACTATTCGGGCGCTTCTGACAGCGAGAGTCTGCGGCTGCAGGCACAGTCCTGACTTCCAGGCCAGCTCACCCTCCCTTCCTTTCTCCAAACAACTGTCTGAAGATAAAGCACGGATGGTGTCCGCGCACCGGTCCTGGTAGACCCTTATTCTCAGACGACTGGGGCCCAGGACAGATTCCCCACGGCTGCCCTGTCCTGGTCCTTCTGGTCGGCAGACTCTGGGTGGGTCTCCTGGGTCTCGCGTGTGCGCGAGCCGGGCATGTGGACCGCCTGCCGCGGCGTCTCTTCACAGCGCGTGTGCTCCGCCACTTCCGCTGTGTCCCACCCTGAGGCCCTTCGGAGGGCTGACCCTACAACCCTACTGTAGCCAGCCAGGCCCCTCTGTCCACGGGACTCTCCAGGCAAGAATACTGGGGTGGGTTGCCATGCCCTCCTCCCGGGGATCTTTCCCACCCAAGCACTGAACCGCGTCTCTTAAGTCTCCTGCATTGACAGGCGGGTTGTTTACCACTGAGCCACCGGGAAGCCGCAGCAGAGGTAAGTAACTCTTTCTCCATCTCCCATTCACTCCGGAGGACTTGCCCGCAGGGAGCCCCTCGCCAGCAGCCCCAGAGCCAGGAGGAGCCCCCCACTCCGCCCGGCGTTCCTGGAAACCCTGGCGTGGGCTGGCGAACCCACGCCTCCTCTGCGGCAGTGTCAGGACGGTTGGCTGTCTGCGACGCAAAGTAAACTGTTGCCATCCACATCTTCGGCTGTCGGACTACATCCCGTGTCTGGCAGAAAAGTAGGGTGTGTGCCTGCCACTTAGAAGGCAACTAAGGGTATGATCAGAGCATCTCTGGGCAAACGTCCTCGTGAATTTCCTCACGCAGAAACACAGGCACTCAGCAGGAACCGTCCATGCTCCGGGCGGCAGCTCTGCCCCCGACACAGGGGGCTCCACGCCGAGACCCCCACGCCCAGCTCTGCACGTAGCGCGATGTGGCCACCAGGCCCTGGGCTGCTGACCCAGCCTGGGATGTTGGTGCTGCTGCAGTGACCCAGGGCTGAGCTCAAAGATGCCCTCCGCCTGCCAGCCCCATGTCACCACAGGCCCCCCATCTGCCCACCTCGCCTGCCTGTGGCCCCCGCCCCACAGCCAACAAAGCTGCTGCTGTTTTCACGTATCAACTGCCCGACTCTCACCAGAACGGGAGCAGAAGGGGACCCTGACCCCGCTGACCAGCACACGCGGGGCAGGGCAGGCACTCCAGCAACACCCGTGGAATGGATGAGACTGGAAGGGAAACCGAGACTCACCCAAAGAACAACCACCCCCTGCACAACTGGGTGCCGGTTCACACGGAGCCCTCTCCAGACCCTCCCCGGCCACGCCAGGGCCAGGGTGCAGGACCTGGCTCTCCCACAGGGTCGGGAGGGGCCCCCGGGAGCGGCACAGCTGTTGGTGACGTCAGTTTAGCTCTGCATACATTACACATGCTCTTCGGCACGCCTGATACATCTCATTAAAAAAACTGCTTATAATCCCATCTTGCCAAATAATTACAGTGTCCATTTTTTAGGAGAATGTGGCCAGAAATAGAAGGCTGGGGCCAGGCTGACAGATTCCAACTGGCTCTCAAGTCTGATCCTGCTGGGATGAAGGTCAAGGCCGAGAGCGGGGCCAGCTGCACACAGAGCTGCCCCTGGGCTGGGGCTCGGGGGTCACCTGGCCGCATCCGCCCACCCAGAGCCTCATGCCAGTGTTGCTGCTCTGCGCGCTGGAAAAGGAGCGGCAAGGCAGGCAAAAGGGGCAGAGAGGGGCCGGATTAACAAGTCTGAGCTGTTACAGGGCCTCCAGCGTGGTCTTACAGCCCTGTGGCAATGAGAGCTGACCACAGACTGGGCTTCAATGCTGCCAACACTGGAGATTCGGCTCCACGGGCGGCACCTTCCGCCTGACACAGTCAGGGCTTCACAATACAGAGTGCGTTACATCTGACTGTACCCGGCTGGCTAAGCTGACAGCACAGCGGCCCACTCAGGTTAACAGAAAAATTAACACAAATCTCCGTAGTTTTAAAGGTGCATCCGTGCTTAGAACTGCTTCAGAATAAAAACATCTACCGCGTGGCCATCAAAATTAAAAGGCAACATTAAAAGGCAGTAGAGGCCTGCGCTGGCCTGCACGAGGGCTTCTAGCTTCTGCCCGTAATCGTCTTATGACGTCATCCCCTCCTTTCTGCCTCCCCTCATCCTTTCTTTTTGCACAGTCCTTTTTTTTTTTTTGGAAAAGCTACAAAGACTCTGCGAGCTGTACACACAATGTGCTCTCTAAGAAAGCGCCATCTCTTTGGAACATCGCCAAAACAACTATTCTGCTTCTGCAGTATCTTGGCACCTTCGCCCGCTTGCTGAGCAGAGTGAATGCTCGCCAGTCAGAGCTCCGTGGTCCAGCAGGCGGCCCGGGCGTCGGTCAGGGCCCATCACCCCACTGTCCACTCTCTCCCGGCCCCACTGTCCACTCTCTCCCGGCCCCATCAGGATGGGGGTCAAGGTTCTCCTTTTATCCCCGACGGGCTCCCTCAAGAATCCACTTATGCTGAAGCTTTAAAGAGCTCCCGAGGTGAACTGCTCCCATCCACACAGTCGTCCTCGGTGACCTCCCCATCCCCATCAACACACGGCGGGGACCAGCTTCCTCTGTCGGCTCTCCGGAGAGCTTCCCGCGCCTCCCCCTCCCTCCAGGACACACAGCAGTCTCACGACACAGAACCAGAATCCCCAACCTGTTACTTACGGATTGGATTTACATCTGATCACTGGACTGAACCACTAAGCCCACGCTTAGTCCAGGGGGTAGGACTGGACCTGGAGTCTGGGGGCTGCAAGCTTCCTGGGTTCACAGGACCGTCTCAGGCGGTGAAGAAAGGATAACAGAAGTGAGCCAAGGCCAGCGCCGTGGAGAAGCTCGTTTGGTTTTCTTTCTTTAGCTAAGGAGGGTGACAGGAACCGGCAGAGGGCAGGGAGCCTGTCCACCGTGTCCAGAGGCAGGGTGCCCCACCCCGCGGGGCAGCGCCCGGGCCAGGTGGGCGGGCAGGGCGCTGGAGGGCCGCACGTGGCCAGGGACTCAACACCTCCGGCACCACCGCAACCCGGGGACGCCCCCTCAGACGGACAGCTCTCGGACATCAGACAGGAGGCCCGCCGGCGAGGTCCGACCAGGCAGTGGCGGCCCCCACCTCTGCCCAGCGCCACCTCGGCCTCACCTCCCAGCAACGATCAAGCTCGATTCCCATCACCGCGGTAACCCACGGATGGAAGGGAGAACTGGGGGGCCGGGAGAGCCCCTCCGTCACCCCCCACACCCTGCCTCCAGGTTCCCTCTGCTTCTTTCTGACCCGGTAAACCACCAGAGGTATAGTTCATCACGCTCTGTCTACTTGGTTTGAAACGCTGCAATTTAGGATGATTTTTTCAGACACAATTTGCTCATTTTTTAAGAGTTCTCACTTGGGCTCCATCTGGGGCCACAGCTGACTGCTCTGAAAATCATCCTAAAGTGACTCAGGTTCCTTTAAAGCCAGAAGCACATTTGGAGAAGAGCAGGGTGGGCCCTGTGTGTCCCGTGGTCAGTTTGCAGGATTTATAGTAAAATGGTTCCTGCAGCCTGGGACGACAGCCAAGCACGCGAGGGACCCACGGCACTGCACCCTGCGTGCCAGGATGACCACAGGGCGGGCAGGGCAGGCGCCTGGAAACACACGTTCCCGGTAAAAGCCAGCAGAGGCGGCTGCGGTCCAGTGAGCGTCGGAGCAGAGGTCACTGGACGGGGTGGGGTGGGCTGGGCTGGGGGCGGGAGTGTGAGGGTGCTCAGAGGCTCCACCTGTAACTTATTAACCACAGTGAAGCTCTATCACTTTCAGACGACGTGGCTCAGGGTCACCAAACGGGGAGAGTCAGAGGGACCCACCAGCAAGCACAGAAGCCATCCCTGAAATCACTCAAGAGAAGCGTAATTAGTCAGTACAGAAAAAACACTCAAGTCACACCTGCTAGACCACCCAGGTCAGGTTAAAACCAGCAACATTTCTGGTTCTTTCACAAACTTTCCTGCCAAACAGGAAGGCACTTCTTACTTGAAAGAGGTGGGTGGCAAAATTCCACCCACCCCCTCATTGGAGGCTGGGTTTTCAGTCTGACTCATTAGGAGTGGTATCAGTATCATGACTAAAACGGCCACTTTTCACACCAGCACAAAATGGGTTTTAAAGGCGAAGACTGGCTTTCCCTACAACCTGCACCGCTGGCTCAGTCGTAACTGACTCCAGCAGGTGTCCCCACGTCTAACCGCAAGCTTCCCGGTCATCAAAGTCTCGCTGTCAAAAACCTTAAAAACGACGACCGCGGGTTCTAACTTGAGCCTTGTGCAAAAGGGTCACACCAAGGGAACCAGACCTGCGCGACTCTCAGTGGGATCAACTGTTACTCAGAGAACAACAGCTCAACCTGAGCATTTCGGGAGCATCAGCAAAACCGCAACCGAAGCTGATCCGTGTCCCCGGGTCCTCTCATCATTCACTCTCCCCAGAATGAAGAGCTTGCTCTGCCGGATAAATGTGCACAGCGTCTTACCGGACCCAGATGGACACTTCCACTCTCTAGTTTAATTGCAAGAAAGCAGAGCTGACGCCGGCGGCCGTCTGCTGGCATTTTCCTCGAGTGCCCTGCCTTCTGTTGCCTGTGATGGCATTCGCTGCTCCGGACCCTTCCTGAAGGAGGAGCGCCAGATCGCATCAGCACGTCTCCTTCCTCGGGCAGCACTCCACTGCACCCTGGGGCCTGAGGGACGCTGCAGAGTGCCGGCCCGGCGACCCCGGGGCGACGCTCCCACAGCCCCGGGGCAGCGGGGGCCAGCGGCCCCAGACAGGGGAGGTTTTGTTGTGTCAAGAAAAACAAAGCGCGACGGACCAAGAGGGTGCTGCTGTGCCTCTCACTCTGGCTCTGCACAGTGAGGGAGGGGCCACGCCTGAGAGGGCTGCCGAGCCTCTGTGTCGCGCCGGCGGCTCATGCGTCGCGTTAGTGAATTTACTTTCAGGGCGGTACAGCCTGGCTGTCCCAGTGGCCTGAGGGTGGATCCGCCACTGATGGCTGAGACTCCCAACCTGAAAATCTGATTTCTGCCCAGGTTTTCGTCTGCAGGTTAAAAACAGAGACGAGAAATTTTAGTTTCATTCTCAACTTTCAGTTACTACAAATTCCTTGAAGACAAACCTATTTCAGTCCAGTCTGGACGTACGTAATACAGTCCTCAGATCCTGTAAAGTCTGCTCTGTATGCACAGAAGAACACATTTTAATTTTACTTGTTACTTTTTTTGGCTGCACCACACAGCATTTGGGCTCCTAGTTCCCTGACCAGGGACTGAGCTTGCGCCCCTGCAGGGAAAGCGAGTCTTCACCACTGGACTGCACAGGGAAGTCCTCAGACTTAGCACATTTTAGGAAGAAACGGGGAAACCTGCGCAGCAGCCCTGGTCTCACTGATAACTGGCGCTCACGTGTCGATCACCTCAGCACCTGCCTCCAGAATCAAACAGAAACTCTAATCAGGCTAAGGCAGATGAGCCCACGAAACTGACGTGCAAGCGCTGGTTTTCCTCTCGCTTAAAACACGGAGGGCGGAAGAGACACAGGATAACAGGGGGAGGGGAGGGACGGGGGCCGTGAGAGACTCAGCACCAGGACTCAGGGACACAACACACGGCTGTTTAAAAAGTTTTGTGTTCATTCTTGTTTTATGCAAAGTGTTTGTGCTCTTGACCGGTAAGTCGGAATTTGTTCTGACTTAAAGATCTCCAGTGTTCTTGCCTGGAGAACCCCAGGGACGGCGGAGCCTGGTGGGCTACTGTCTATGGGGTCGCACAGAGTCGGACACGACTGAAGTGACTTAGCAGCAGCAAAGATGTTCAAGTTGACATTCCTCCGAATAATGCCTGTGTTCCAGCAAACTGGTCAGACGGTCTGGGGGTCCTAACAACCCCCTCGCTCCCCGCTCACCTGCAGGAGCTGGTCAGGGCACCCATCACACACAGCACCCTGGCCGACAGGCTAGGAGGGGAAAGGGCAGACCCAGCCTCCCAACAGCGGCAGGCTCCGCTGCAGCAGGAATGCCCCGTCGGTGCCTGCGGGGGGCGACGGGGCACACCCAGGGACCACCCCGTGCCAGCCACCCCCCCCTCCAGGCGCTTTTCCCCCCCGGGGCTTCCCTGGTACCTGGGCACCCGCAGGCCACTCTCCTTCCCCAGACCCGGCTGGCCCAGCCCACCCCGCCCCGCCCTCTCCGGCTCCAAGGTCTGGTGTGGGGGCCCAGCTGCCTTCTCCCCGGGAGCCCGCCTCTGCAACCCCCTCCGCAGCCCTCACCCCACACTGGCACAGGGCGCCTCTGTCTTCTCTGCGTCCACCCTCCATGTCCCCGCCCACTACTTTATCACAGAGACACAGTGCCGTGTGAGGGACCGACTCCCACCTCCCTCGGGGGTGAGCGTGTGGATGTCTCCCTTCAATCGCAGGACCGGCGTGGAGACTGCTGAGGCTGAGTGTCGTGTGCCCCTGCTGCAAGGATGCGCTCCGATGTCAGGAGAGACCCACCGCCCCGGACACTCCCAGCAACGCCTCTCCCCCCAACCCGGGGCTCCAGGGGGCGGCCTGGACTCTGCACACGAACACCACAGAACTCGCTGCTGACGCGGGGCCGGCAGACCAGCCCAGAGCTGGCGTCTCCCACTCCCCCCGCGGGGGCCTGCTGCCCTGGGCGGGGGGTGACCGGGACGGACCCGCGGCCCCCATCCACGGCCAGGCTGTCGAGGCGGGCGACCTTCCCTCCCGTGGAGACGACCTCGTCTCCGCAGGGCTGGGGGCACGAAGCCTGGAAACAGACCAGGAGGCAGGTGGTCCTGCACGCCTCCCCCTGGAGACGCCACCTGTAACTGGGAGTCAGGCTGGGCTGTTAAGTGTGAACTGACTAGGGGAGTGGCGTGGATTGCCGTTCTACCTACAGGATCCGCCAGTTCACACTTGAGAGCCTCTGAAGGGTGACTGTTTTTCCCAGCGTGCGACGATTCAGATTCAGCGCTGACAGCTGGCGGGAGCTGCCACCCTCTTGGCTCACGGCTCCTCCACTGGCCCTCGAGGGGGCTGGGAGGCAGCCGCACCGTCTCCTGATCCCCGCCGGCCGGCAGCAGCTAAAGATAGCCGGAGACTAAGAACAGCAGGCGCCTGAGGAGGCCCTCCGCGCCATCACCGCAGACCAAGGCCACAACGGGGTGGGAGACGCGGCCGGCGGACCCCCATGAGCAGCCCCCCTCCCTGATAAACCCTCGCGGCATGGGTGAAGCGTGAACTGGGTGACCCGTGAGTTGTGCAGAGTGGTTTCTGATCTGTGAGGCCGCAGCGGCCCCGGAAGGGCTGCTCAGACAGAGGCTGGGGTCCCCGCGGCCCAAGCCCCTGGGCGACACGGCCAAGGCTGGCGTCCACCCTCAGGCTCTGTCACCCGGGTTCTCGGGCCGCTGGGCCCTGGGAATCGAGGAAGACAGGCAGCACCCAACGCTGCCAGCACGGAGGCCTGCTCTGGCCGCCCTTGTGTGTGCTCACCGGCCCTCAGAGGCCAGAGAGCGGACGGGGCAGGCGGACAGGTTTTCACCCCACGAGATTCTTCCATGTCTGCACCTTGAGTCACGTGTCTATTCATCCAGGAGATGAAACCCGCAAGCGAAGCCATCGAGACGAGAGGACGGAGAGCACGCACCGCAGACAAGCGTAAGCAGCGCTTTTAGTCAGAGCTGCGTGGGAGCCAACAGCATGGCAGTCGCCAAGTGGGCGTGGGGGCGGGGAGCCGCCAGGTTCACGGGCCGGGACGGCGCAGGGCCCTGTGTGGTCCCCGCAGCCTCGCCGTGCACAGCCGGTCCCCACCCCGCGCCGTCCCCGGCCAGCCTCCCGCCTGCAGGCAGAGCGGTTCACGCCTCTGAGCAAGGAGCCCCGTGAGCCCAGGGCAGTTACTACGCTGTAAACACTGGGGTCCCCTCAGCCCAAAAGACTTGCCCTTTTCCAAAAAAGCTTGCTAACCCCGGTCCAGGGAGAAGGTAGGGGGAAAGGGCCGATTCTCCTTTGCTCATCAGAGAGGGGCCGTCACCGGAACCCTGCGTGGGGCCACTGCTCATTCCAGCCGTGCGTCGCGGAGACAAGCCACTTGTGCCAAGCGCACGAGAAGCGGGGGTTCACGCCTAACAGATGCCCCCAGCCCTGTGGCTGGCCCGGGAGGCTGCCTGGCCTGGAGCTCCCTTCTGGGAACATGCACTGGGGGAGAAGAAGCCCCCCTACCCCACCCAGCCACCCTGGAGGAAGCCGACTCTGCGGGCTGGGCAGGACCCCCCAGAGAGACCCCCCACAGCCCGACTCCAGCAAGAGTCCTGCCCGTGAGCGAACAGGACTGTGCCCCATGCCAGAGTTTCAATCCCTACAGGAAGAGACCAGTTCTTTCTCTCGCCCGGTTTTCCCTGTGTTCCCAGCAGCTAGCACGACCCTCGGTCCACTGGGTGCTCCTTAATTATCGGTTGAATAAAGTAAAAAATGCAGCTGAACTTGCTGAAAACAGCGCAGCAAGGTGTCACCAGAAACAGCCACCACCCTGATGCAGGTCAAGACTGAAGGCGGGAGGAGAAGGGGCAACAGAGGATGAGATGGTTGGGTGGCATCACTGACTCGCTGGACATGAGTTTGAGCAAGCGCTGGGAGATGGTGAAGGACAGGGAGGCCTGGCGTGCTGCAGTCCATGGGGTCGCAAGGAGGTGGACACGACCGAGTAACCGCAACGACGACACCTACAAGACTGAGTTATCGTAGAGAGTTCACAGTCAGCATGCAAGAGTTTTAAAGACGTCAAGTGAATGAAACTTTACGATGTGCCCAAAGTTCTCCGTAAGGTTTTCCAACCTCAGGCCTCCACAGAAACCCCAAAGGCGGGGGCTTGGAGAACTTGTCGGCTGCTGTCGAGTGAGCAGGCGGAGGTGGGGGCACCGGTGGTGTGGGCCCCACTCCCGCCCCTCCCGCTCCCCGCCTCGCCCCGCCCGCCTCTCCATGCGGCTCTTCCTGATGCAACCTTGTTCCCTTACTGAGCTTTCGGATCACCTCTCCCTCCGGAACGTTCTTCCATCTCATGACCTCTGACCTCAGTTCTGTGCTCGCGAATGCTAATCCACAGGGTCGGGTGACTGAGACCGCTGCCGTCGATTACACCGCTAATGGACTAAACCCGCCCATCACAGACCATCACCTGAAAACTCAGGCTCTCTCTCCAGGGCGGGATGAGTGAACAGACCCCCAAGCCAGGATCACCTGGCCCGAGAACCATAAACCAGGGGCATCCTGACCCCCAGAACTGAGATTAAGCAATGTTTCTAAATGATGGCGTATCCCTAAAAGAACCCCACCTCCGCGCCCAGAGAAAGTGGATCTGAGGCTTGTCCCCCAGCCTGGCGCCTGCAGAAAACCCAGACTTCGCTGCAAACACCTGCTCTCTGAGTCTGGGAGACTATGCCGCAGGCTCGCAGCCCTTGCTCGGTGAGCTGTATACTTTTATAATAACTAGTGATCTAGTTAGTAAAGGGTTCTGAGCTCTGTGTGCGCTCCAGCAATTTAACTGAACCCAAGGAGGGGGCGTGGGGGCCTCTGGCTGTAGCGGAGCATCAGGAGGCCTGGTGACGCCGGGACTTGGGCTCGAGGCTGGAGCAGAGGGCGCACCCGGGACTTGGCGACGTGGGCAGAGTCAGGACCGGGCTGCGTTCTGGAACGCGCTGTGGGGCCGGAGAACAGGCTGGCAGAGTGTGGGAGCCCACCTCCACCCCCACGAACTGGGCCCAGACCTAATTCCCGCCCTGCCTCCGAACTTCACGCAGAGGAGAAAACTGCCCGCACCTCGTCTTTGAGGTCCTGAAACAGGCTGAGCGCAGACTCCCGAGGGTGGAAGCTGGGTGGAGGCCAAGCTCTCCCCCAGGAGCGGTGTGGCCAGCCGGCAGGGAAGGGCCTTGACCAAGCACAGGACGCTGACCAGACGCCTGCCCGGATGCCAGGCAGGGGCAGGAGCAGCAGGTGTGGCCAGAGAAGGACAGATGGACGCGGCCAGAAGCCTGGGGGTGGGGGGTGGGGGGCAGGGAAAGGAGGGCAGAGGGTTCTGGAAACAAACCCGCGGAGGCGGATTCCTGCGGGCTCCTCTGTCCAGGCTCACAGGCTTCAGGAGCCCCTGGAATTTCCTGGGCGGGGAGTGTCCTCTCACTCAGCCTCACCTCCTGAGGGGACTCAGGTGGGCCTGTGAGGGCGGGGCTGGCCACACAGAGGACGAGGTTGAAGGCCCCACCGCACGCCGACCTCTGCGGAGGCTGGGGTGGGTGCTGGGCCCACTGAGACCCAGGGGGCAGCCCGGGCAGCTTCCTGGGGAGCGGGCACCTCAGGGCGGGGAGGGACCCTTGGGGACGCGGCAGCCCCCCAGACGCGGCTCCCACGGCCTGGGGCAGAGCTGTGTCTTTTGTCAAAACTGGAACTGTGCGGGCTGCACTTCCACAGTGAGTTTGGGAGTGGCTCGGGGCTTCCCTGGCGGCTCAGCTGGTAAGGAATCCGCCTGCAATGAGGGGGACCTGGGTTCGATCCTCGGGTTGGGAAGATCCCCTGGAGGAGGGCATGGCTCCCCACTCCAGTATTCTGGCCTGGAGAATTCCACAGACTGTATAGCCCATGGGGCCACAAAGAGTTGGACAGGACTGGGCGACTTTCTAACGTACAGGTAAACGCTGGAACCCGAGGATGGTGAGGACGGCACCCACAAGCAGGGCCCTGAGCCCTGACCCCGGGTCAGGACCCCGCTGGGGTCGGGGAACCGGCTCAGAACTCGCTCCCCAGGTGTGGCGCCAGACGTGTGACCGGGCGTGCAGCCAGGCTCTGCCCCTCCTCCTCGTTTGAAAACTGGGGTCACACCTTGGCCATGCCATGCTTTTCGTCATCTTAAGTGGCACCTGTAAGCCTGGTGTCCTAGGCGTCAGAGGCCCGGGGTCTGGCGGGCTCAGGACGCTGCAGTCTGGGGCGAGGGGCAGGTCACAGCTGTCTGCCGCCATCACTTGCCCGACTGTTCCCCACACTCCAGACTGCGGGCCACACTGCCCGGGCCTACTGAACCCGGCTGAGTCAGACCTGCCCTGGAAGGCCAGCCTGCAGCTCCTCTCAGCGAGGGGCCGCCTCTCCCGGGGTCCTCAGGACAGACTCCTTCCTCTGCTCACACGAGCCTAACTCTGGGCAACAGCCTCTGGGGAGGGTCTGGAGACAGGGGACCCAGAGAGTGTGCCCGACCACAGCTAACTGGCCTCCCTGCGGCGCCAGCCCTCCACGCTTCGCCTTTTTCCAACAGCAAAGCAATGAGTGCCTCTTACAGAAAAGGTGGAAATAGAGACAGGCAAGGAGGGTCTCAGGCAGGGAGCGGGATGCAGGCAGCCCTGTTCTAAAGTACACACAGCACTCCACTTTTAAGGGCAGTTTATAACATGTCCTGTTTTCTCACCTACCACCATGAGTTAGTGAATTCAATACCATCAGATATTCGAGGAAACAGGTTTGCCATTACAAGCAGTACAGAGAAGCTGAAAACGAATTAACACAACAAACCCCCGAACCTGTAAACACTTCAGTAGCGGTGACACCTGTAATACACACACCATCTGGCTCACACCGCAACATCTGTGACACACAGCAGCGCCTGTGACACACAGCAGCGCCTGTGACACACAGCAGCGTCTGCGCCGCACAGCGGCATGAAGGCTACAACCTGGGGATATTGACTCTCAACCCAAGTCCCCGTGGCTGTTAAAATGTTTTCTAAAACTGTGTTTTCCAAAGAAACCCGTGGCTCCTCCTGGGCCACGACCCACCTAAACCATGTAATGAGGCAGCCCTGTCTGCTTTGAGCCCAATCGTGTATTCTGAAATAAAATCGGATATGACTCAGGAGGAAAAATGATTCTTCGAGCTGTGAAATGTCTCGGACCTATTTCACCAGGTTTTAGGTGAGGCCATAATTCGCACCTGACATTCTGTCCTGCTCATGCCGCTCTCTAAGACCTGAAAAAATCTCTCCGCGAGCAGGAGGGTCTCTGCTCTCCGCTCCCGGTCCCCATTCCTGTGGAAGCCGCAGCAGAGATCTCTCATTTCCTCGCTCTCAGAACAGCCTGAGCCCCCAAGTCGCCCCAGGCCCACCATCCCCATGCAGGGTGCCAAGCCCAGGCTTGCGTGTCCATGGACCTGAGTCCAGAAGGCATGGGGCTCAGGCAGGCACTGCGGCTGCCTTCCTCGAAACTACGGTTTCTGCCCTTTCATGCATCCCCTGTGCGGCCCCTTCTGAAGCAGAAAGAGGAGGGCGGTCTGGAAGGGGAGCCAGGCCAGCCTCAGCTCTGCTCCTTCCTCCCGTCACCCCCGCCCCACGGGGACTTAGAAGTGGGGCTGGGGGTCCTCCGAGAGGCAAAAAGTGGCCCCTGGCATTTCCTCCAGCTGAGATGGGGATGTCTCTGGCGGAACCCAGAAGGTGCCCCCTGAGGATCCAGGCTGAGGGCAGAGGAGGGAGAGAGAAGACCCAGCCTGTCTCTCAGGAAGAAGAGCGGGTGGAGGACAGCGAGCGGCAGGAAGCAGAAGCCTCCGGAGGGGCACAGAGGGGATGGAGCCCCTGCTCGGCGACCCGTCTGGTCCCGGCTGCCAGCCTGGGCGTCGGCTGGCGGCTGCATTCCTGGCCTTCCTGTCCTCAATCGGGGACACCTAAGCTGGTATCTGGTTTCCTTTCATCCTTATCAACAGTTAGCTGTCAGCAGAAGATTAAATGGCCAGAACGTGATCTTACCACAAACAAAATGGGAATAAAATTCCCATTCTGCCTGGAACAACAGCGGCCTTGAGAAGCCACAGCTTAAACAAGAATCAGAAACCCACAAGATCACGTCAGACTCAACACTGCCGTTCACACAGCGCACGGCTTTCTGTCTGAATGTGCTCAATAACAAGAATTCTCGCCTCCCTAAGACCCAGGAAGAAAAAAAATCATTCCACAAAGACCCAGAGAGCCTTGTGCCCTCTATTACGTGACGCTGTGCGGATGAATTCACAACTATCCCAGGTCCGCAGAAATCCAACTGAACTTGTTTAAACATTCACACCTCTGTTCACAGCAGCCAGAGGCATCTTGCTTGGATATGCAAACACATGGCAACAGTAGGTCTGTCTGGGCTCCGGGTTCCGGGATCGGCTGCCAGAAAACCACCCACTTCCAGATAATCACGATGGTGTGATCACTCACCTAGAGCCAGACATCCTGGAATGTGAAGTCAAGTGGGCCTTAGGAAGCACCACTCTGAACAAAGCTAGTGGAGGTGATGGCATTCCAGTGGAGCTCTTTCAAATCCTGAAAGATGACGCTATGAAAGTGCTGTACTCAATATGCCAGCAAATTTGGAAAACTCAGCAGTGGCCACAGGACTGGAAAAAGTCAGTTTTCATTCCAATCCCTAAGAAAGGCAATGCCAAAGAATGCTCAAACTACCGCACAATTGTACTCATCTCACATGCTAGTAAAGTAATGCTCAAAATTCTCCAAGGCAGGCTTCAGCAATACGTGAACCGTGAACTTCCTGATGTTCAAGCTGGTTTTAGAAAAGGCAGAGGAACCAGAGATCAAATTGCCAACATCCACTGGATCATGGAAAAAGCAAGAGTGTTCCAGAAAAACATCTATTTCTGCTTTATTGACGATGCCTAAGCCTTTGACTGCGAGGATCACAATAAACTGTGGAAAATTCTGAAAGAGATGGGAATACCAGACCACCTGACATGCCTCCTGAGAAACCTGTATGCAGGTCAGGAAGCAACAGTTAGAACTGGACATAGAACAACAGACTGGTTCCAAATAGGAAAAGGAGTATGTCAAGGCTGTATATTGTCATCCTGCTTATTTAACTTATATGCAGAGTACATCATGAGAAACGCTGGGCTGGAAGAAGCATAAGCTGGAATCAAGATTGCCAGAAGAAATATCAATAACCTCAGATATGCAGATGACACCACCCTTATGGCAGAAAGTGAAGAGGAGCTAAAAAGCCTCTTGATGAAAGTGAAAGAGGAGAGTGAAAAAGTTGGCTTAAAGCTCACCATTCAGAAAACGAAGATCATGGCATCTGGTCCCATCACTTCATGTGAAATAGATGGGGAAACAGTGGAAACAGTGTCAGACTTTATTTTTTTGGGCTCCAAAATCACTGCAGATGGTGACTGCAGCCATGAAATTAAAAGATGCTTACTCCTTGGAAGGAAAGTTATGACCAACCTAGTCAGCCTATTGAAAAGCAGAGACATTACTTTACCAACAAAGTTCTGTCTAGTCAAGGCTATGGTTTATCCCGTAGTCATGTATGGATGTGAGAAGAAAGCTGAGCATGAAGAATTGATGCTTCTGCACCGTGGTGTTGGAGAAGACTCTCGAGTCCCTTGGACTGCAAGGAGATCCAACCAGTCCACCCTAAAGGAGATCAGTCCTGAGTGTTCATCGAAAGGACTGATACTGAAGCTGAAGCTCAAATCCTTTGGCTACCTGATGCAAAAAGCTGACTCATTTGAAAAGACTCTGATGCTGGGAAAGATTAAAGGCGGAGGAGAAGGGGAGGACAGAGGATGAGATGGTTGGATGGAATCACTGACTCCATGGATACGAGTTTGAGTAAGCTCCAGGAGTTGGTGACAGACAGCGAGGCCTGGCCCGGGCCGGGGCCCCGCGCCCTCCCAGAGCTCCGTCTACCCCCCATCACAACCCGTCCTCTGGGGACGCTGCGCCTGCCTGCCCCTGTTTACTCCACCGGCTGGAGACCCGTGCGTGTGTGTGTACATGTGTGAACCACGCTCATGAGCGCGGACATGGACTCCAGGGGCGTGTGGACGGCGTCCCCGGCCGCAGAGTGACGTGTGCATTTTACACGCTGGAGGCCTCGTCCGGCCTTGAAGCCAGAATCCACGATCTACTGAGAAGGTGGCTTTGCAGAAGGGTCCCGAGGCCAGCGCCTGGACCGTCACTTCCGGGCCTGCGTGTCTCTGCATAAAGTCTTCTCAACACCGCTGGCCACAGGCCTGGAAGTGGTCAACCCGTGGCCCGTAGGAACACGCTTGACGCTGGGCGGGTGGTAGGCCGGGGTCTATGTCCCGACCCCCGGGTCCTCCCACCGCCCCAACCCCCGCAGGGCCAGCGAGCCCAGGGAGGCGGCAGTGGGCAGCTCGGGCCAGCACAGGACCTGCCGTGGGTCCACGCGGGCTGCAGCCTTCATCCAGGTGAAGACGTGAACCAAACTGCCCTTTCCTCGGACACTGGTGCAAAGTCCGTCATCAGCCGACCAAGTGCCCGAAGGCGCCTGACCCGTCTGCAGCGAGGCTGGGCCAAAAAAGAGAAAGACCAGTGCCGGCCGCCGACCGCGTCCTGGCGAGGCGCAAGCCTCCGTGTGGACAAGCCTCCACCGTCCCCCAGCCCCGACGCCCCGGCCACGTGCAGGGGAAACGGCTGAGGGAGGCCACGCCCCCAGCCCCGACGCCCCAGCCACGTGGTCAGGTAACGGGAGGCCACGCCCCCAGCCCCGATGCCCCGGCCACGTGGTCAAGTAACGGGAGGCCACGCCCCCAGCACTGACGCCCCGGCCACGTGCACGGGTAACAAGAGGCCACGCCCCCAGCCCTGACGCCTAACGGCTGAGGGAGGCCACGCCCCCAGCCCCGACGCCCCGGCCACGTGGTCTGGCAGCGGGCTGAAGGAGGCCACGCGGCCGCCTTCAGGAAGCTGATGCCGGAGCTCGCCGAGGACGCGCACCGACCGCACTCTCTCATCTTTACTCTTCCGTCAGCTCTTCCGAGGACCACAAGGCCCAGCCGGGGCACCTCGCCGGCTCCTGACAGCAGCGGCTTTTAACGAGCCACACTGTTTAAGAGACAGAAGTGTTTAACTTTACAACGAAGTTTCTTGTTAATCGATTAAGTACTTAATAAGAACGGGACTTCCTGCTTCTGCAACCATGCTGCTCTCTGACAGTGACACAGCAATTTATGAAACCAGACAATTATTTCAGTTTAAGAACAACCCAGAAAATCTCATATCACCTTTGGAGCAGAAATAACAGGAAACTGCTGTCATAGACCCAACAATTTTACAGAAAAAAAATTCCTCAAATTTAAGTTTCGTCTATTTCTTAATCATTTTTTTTAGCTAGTAAAAGAATAAACATTCTAGACTAACTCCAAACAGAAACTTTATCTGATCCAAACAGTTTCTGGAAGAAAATTTCTCATAAAGTGCTATAATTCCTATTTCTTATCAATGCACTTAGGAGAAAGGGACATGGCTTTCTAACACCATTAAACAAACATCATTATGAGCTATATTATTTGAGTGTACGGCCAACTAGATATAACTCTTAGTTATGAGATATTCTGTCTCATTACAGAATTACTTGTTTAATGACAAGTATCAGGTTTTCTTTTCTGGAGCAATAATCACCACTCAGGCTGTTCTCAACAAACCTATATTAAGCAAAACATAAAGCCCAAATGAATCCTCACATTCAAGTATTTAAATTTTAATAAAGCTTACCATCGCCAATTATTGAAAAGAAAAAAGAAAAAAAAAAACCCTCCTGCCAAGGGTACATTTTCCATTAAAACTTAATCACTGCTTAGGTTTCAATAAGTCTTCCCATGACCCTGATAAGGTCTTTTGCATTGATTAAAAAAAAAAAAGCTTCCAAAAAAGCAAGATAAACAATATCAAATGTAGAATAAACTACTTAAAACTGCCCAACACACTGCCCATCACCCACCCTACGGTACGTTCGTTCAGCAGGTCGATGCATCTTTGTGACGTCACAACCACCCTAATTTACTGTCACCTCTGCATTTTGCCATGTAATTCCTGTTTTAAAACTTTTATTGGAATATACACTTGATTCACAATATCGTGTCAGCTTCCAGGGTACAGCGAGGTGAGGCCTATACAGACACACACGGCCACTCTCTTCACATGCCCTCCCTACAGGTCCTAACGGAGTACGGAGTCTCGTTCCTCGTGCTTTACAGCAGGTCCTTATGATTTTAAACCAAATTCAAACCTTTATCAAAGGTGACATACGTACTCCATGTTTTAAGCAACGGAATTCTTGGGGTGGCCACGTGGCCCCACTGTGTAACAGTGCAGTCACAACATAAAGCGCGTGTTCTGCCCCCCCGAGGCCTGCTGCGCTGGGCTGGCCCCTGGCCTCCGTGGACCCTGGCTTCCGTGGACCCTCAGCCCTGTGATTCCCGGGCCCAGGGCCACCCCGTCCCCCAGACCTGGACCCCCAGCCCTGTGATTCCCGGGCCTGGGGCCACCCCATCCCCTCAGACCTGGACCCCCAGCCCTGTGATTCCCGGGCCCGGGGCCACCCCATGCCCTCAGACCTGGACCCCCAGCCCTGTGATTCCCGGGGCCAGAGTCACCCCATCCCCCCAGACCTGGACCCCCAGCCCTGTGATTCCCGGGCCTGGAGCCACGCCATCCCCTCAGACCTGGACCCCCAGCCCTGTGATTCCAGGGTCTGGAGACACCCCATCCCCCAGACCTGTACCCCCAGCCCTGTGATTCCCGGGCCCGGGGCCACCCCGTCCCCCAGACCTGGACCCCCAGCCCTGTGATTCCCGGGCCTGGGGCCACCCCGTCCCCCAGACCTGGAGCCCCAGCCCTGTGATTCCCGGGCCTGGGGCCACCCCGTCCCCCAGACCTGGACCCACAGCCCTGTGATTCCAGGGCCCGGGGCCACCCCATGCCCTCAGACCTGGACCCCCAGCCCTGTGATTCCCGGGCCCGGGGCCACCCCATGCCCTCAGACCTGGACCCCCAGCCCTGTGATTCCCGGGGCCAGAGTCACCCCATCCCCCCAGACCTGGACCCCCAGCCCTGTGATTCCAGGGTCTGGAGACACCCCATCCCCCAGACCTGTACCCCCAGCCCTGTGATACCAGGGCCTGGGGCCACCCCATCCCCCCAGACCCGGCTCCTGCCACCTCGCTTCCTTCCCCCCGCCTGCCTCCTTTTCATCCATGGCCCTTCCTGACACGCAGCCAGCCTACTGCAAGCCTGTTTGCCGTCCCTGCCCCCCACGGCGTGCCCTGCGCACACAGGGAGTGAATAACCATCTGGTGAACAGCGACGCCGAGCACCCAGTGTGCACTGAGCCTGTCGCACGCCTCCCGCTGCTAGAGTCCGCGGGCTCGCCCCCCACCTGAGCTTCAGTGTCAGAAAAGTATCGAGAAGAGCTAGACACTATGCGATGTGAGGACACGGGCGGCCTCCAGGCACAGGGCGGCCGCCTCGGCTTTCTAACACACAGACTGCCTCAGATGCACCCCAAGCCAGGGAGCACGTGCACAGACGCAGGGTTCCCTAAGACTGTAACGGCTTGTCTATACGACCCGAATCAGAACGACTATTTCCAAACACTTCCTAAAGAGGAAAGGGAGTTAAATTGCTCCACGTGCACGTAGGTTGTCCGTCCCTTTCGGATCCTTTACCTGAAAAGGATGGACAAATCCAGGCCTGCCTTACCTTCAGATCACTTATCTCCTGCCCCAACAATCGCCCCATGACTTTGTTCCAGGAAATAATAACTTTAATTCCATGATTTTAAAACTCATGTTTTCTGGGCAGGACACCGAGGCCCTCCTGAAAAATCACACAGAAATCCAGATGACGCTCCCATGGCAGAACTTCATTGCCCCTAATCCTTTGCTGAAAATAGGCTGGAGGAAATCCTCTTTTCTCTGAAGGAGGGAGATTACGTAACGGATGGCCAGGCTGCTTCCCAGCCCCCTCCACCCAATCCAGTTACGTGGGGGACATCTGTCCCGCCAACGAGACAGACGCTGCGGATTTAGTCCTAACAAACCCAGACGACACTGGACACCAACCACTACTCTGCTACCAAGCCTCCCAGCTAGTGCTAGAGCGCGCTCAGCCGCTCAGCCGCGTCCGACTCTGTGCGACCCCACGGACTGTACCCGCCAGGCTCCTGCATCCACAGGATTCTCCAGGCAAGAATACTGGAGTGCGTTGCCGTTTCCGCCTCCAGGGATGGAACCATAAACCCACGTGCAAGAATTTCACAGTCTAAAGGTGCTGAAATCATACGTCTGTTCTCTTATCACTGTGGAATTTCGTGAGAGATCAGTAGCAAAAGGTACTTTAAAATAACCCACGCATTTCCAAGTGCAGTGTGGCATTTACCAAGAGAGATATTTGACTGGGCCATTGAAAGCCTCAGTAAAGTTAGAAGACTGAAAAATCCAAGCCTCCCACAGGGAAAAAAGGAAAGAGAAAGACAGGGACACACAGGACCTTGACAGATCAGGGCTCGGGTCGTGGGCACTGCGCTGACAACGGCCAGAACCTGCTCCACAGCCTGGAAGAGTGGCTGTTCCTGCTGCACCCTTACTCTGCCAGCCCCCCCAGATCCTGGGGACACTGCTCCCTGTTTGATGAAACAGTCAACAGACAACGCACTTTTCCAAACTGCCCGTGGTTCGCTATCTGTGTAATCGCACCGAGTTGAACAGTATTCAGCCACAAACAGAACTGTGCCCCCTGAACCCCTAAGCCCCACTGTGACTGTGGCTGGAGACGGGACCCGGGGAAGCAGTGGAGGGGAAACGCGGGCCTAAGGGTGGCGTCGTCGCTGGAGGGACCGTGTCCTCGAAGGATGAGGCACAGAGACCACTCACTCTGCCCCCCACCCCAGGAGTGGCCGCCTCAGGGCAGGAGAAGGCGGCCATCTGGCCTCACCAGAGCCGCCTGCCAGCCCTCGGCCGCACCTGCAGCCCCGAGCCTGAGGAATCGAGCTCCGCTGCGGGCCCGGCACCGCACCAGGACAGGCAGGGACCTGCCGCAGCTTCATATTTTACATGCTGGCGCTTAGACACACCACCACCGAGGTTCACGGACCCACCACGAGCATCTCAGAACCACCCGGAATCGATGCCGGCTTTGCACCGCGAGGACGCTGCCTTCCTCGGCCACATTCTTGGCCTCCACGTCCTCAACGACCAGACGTGTGTTGACACGACGCACGACTCATGCGGGCCTCCAACCTCAGACCAGGACACAAGCGTGGAGGAGGAAGGACACTGGGTGGGCAAAGCAAAGGCCCAGCGTCCACGTGGCGGGGAGCCCCTCAGCCACGCGGACGGCGGGGTGGTGGGCTACCCCCGGGGCGCAGCTGAGAGCAGCGGGCTGGACAACCCAGGCCCCCGTCTGCCGCGCTCACAGGAGCGCCCACGAGCTCCGCGGAAACTCACCAGCAGCCTAGGCATCCTCCTGGGCCGCAGGCTCCGGGGCGCCCGCAGCCACACCCAGGCCGGCTTGGGAGGCGCTCCGGGAAGAGACTCAGGCCTCCCCAGGCAGGTAAGAGGGGAGGGAAACGGAAGCCGGCCTCATGAGCCCCGAGGAGGCGCCGAGGACCCCAGCCTCGCCCAGTCACAGAGCCCGCAAGCCAGGCTCGGGGTCAGCACGGCAGAAGCAGAGTGACTGGAAGGCACCAGTGTCTGGCCCGCGGCCACCCACCTTGGTTAACGTGTTTCGCCCGCAAAAATGCACACAGCAGACGGCGCAGACTGCCCCGACAGCTGCAGCCAGCTGGTGCGTCGTGTGGGGGCAGACAGACTGCGGCCGGATGACGCGGACACACGGCTGTCCCCCAGGAAAACCCGCTCCTTCCACCGCCTACATCCAATCCTTGTCACACACTCCCCGGGGGCGCGTGGACTCTGAAACCCACCAGAGGCAAAACAGAAAGCACAGAGAGACGGGAAACATCTTGCCCACAGAAACTCAGGAGGGTGGGAGGTGGCTAAACATTTGCAGGGTGAGAACTTGGAAATGGATCCATCTGGACAAGCTCTATCCTGAGAGGGTGACTGACAGGCACCCAGACGGCTGGACAGCGGGGCACGCACGTGTGAACGTTACCAGCACAGTCCTCGTCGAGGGGAGGGGGCTCAGAGGCAGTGAGTTTCCTCTGTCCCCACTTAAAAAGGTGGGGAAAGTGTGTACAGGAGGGGCAGCTAACGACTAACTCGCCCACAGCGCTCCCCTGCTCTGGGCTGGCCTACGCCCAGGGACAGACAATGGCAGGAGCCCCGAGCCCTCTCCCGACTCGGCCCAGGGCGGGCCTTCTCCTGGTCCACACGCAGCACGAGTGAGCCCCCCGCCAGGGACACTGCTGGACCGGCTCCCCGCACCCAGCGTCAGCACACACACCAGGGGACGTGGAGCCCAGGCTCTGTTCCCGATGGCCAGTCATCGGGCGCTTCTAACCCACTGACCGACGGATGGAGCTTGCTTTGGGCTCAGGGGTCCACCCCAACTGGACGAGCCTGCACCCTCGGTGGACAGGGGTCGGGAGCAGGGCAGCCGTGGGGCAGGGCACCAAGCCCCTCCGTAAAGGGCAGCCACCTGGCGCCGGACAGCCAGGTCACACCTTTGTTGAAACAGCGGGGAAATCTGGAGACTTGTGGACAGTCAAGCTCAGGTGTGACCCTGGGCACTGGAGCTGCCAGCCCTCTGTCCACAGGAGTGGGTTGCCATTTCCTTCTCCAGGGAATCTTCTTGTGTCTCCTATGTTATCAGGCAGGACACAATCACCTGAGTTTAAAAGTTGGCCATAAACTCAGGCAGTTCTGAAGTCACAAAGTGACTGATGCGACCGTACCAGAGGGCCGTTCCCCTCCTGTTTTCAGACAAGGTTCTCAGCGTTCAGGAGCCCAGGAGCACTGGGGAACACCCCCTCCAACCTCGCCCAGAAAACAGAAAGCGTCGGAGCCAAAGGCTCTGCACTCTGCTCCAGGACCCCCAGGGGGCCAGCTAAGAATGCCCGTTCACAGCCAGACCCCAGGAGAGGGTCCTTTCCGGGCGGGGGTTCGAGGGGTGGATGCGAGGAAAGGGGGGGAAAGCCTTGGGGTCCCTGTGGGTGGAGGATCAGTGGTGAGGACAGAAAGAACCACAGACAGAGCGTGGAGGAAGCTCCCGGGGTCAGGAAGCCCCTCCAGAGGTGAGGGGACCGCAGGCTGTGACCCTGGGGAGGTCACCTCCTCCCCGGGGGGTTAGCAGGACAGGGGCAGGACCACGGGTCTCCCTGCCTCCTCCTCACTGTTCTGAGAAACTACCAGGGAAGGAGACGCCAAAGGTGTGAAGTGGCCTCAACAAGACTTTCAAGGCTTGTCCTTAACCCATTCAGGTCCTTGGAAGTACCCAAGGGCGTGCCTTCGAAGGTCTTAGCAACAGCCGTGGTGAGAGGCAGAACTGACCGCTGGACAGAGGTTTACGAGCTGTCCTGGCCCCAGGGGGGGTCTGTGGCCAAGGCCGTGGGGGCACCCAGGCCTCCCAGCAGGGTGGCGATGGGAAAGACGGCGCCAGCCTCAGGCCCCCGGCTGACCCAAGCAAAGGGCCTGCCGACCGACACAGCCCCCTCTCTGCCTGGACCCACCCGCCAGACTTCTCGGCTCAGAGGCCCGCAGCCCCAGCCCCGGCACGCACGCTCGGACACCCGGATGGCTCCCGGGCCCTCCCTGCCTCCCATGTGATCACAGGCCACACCTGTGTATGTGTCAGGCCACACAAAACGAGGCCACGCCTACAAAGCCCAGAAGGAACTTCTGGGGCCCTCGGGCTACAATTCCTTTCTGCATCCCTTTCTGCTTCTTAGTTGCGGGAAGAAAAGTGTCTCGCCCCCCGACCTTCCCTGAAGTACCAAAGGGCAGATTCAAGAGCCAGGTCAGGGCAGGGAAGAGATCAGGGAGGGGCGGTCAGGAAACAGCCTGCCCCTGGAGGCTCACCCACAGCGAGTGCTGAGTCCTCCTGCAGAACTAAGACCCCACCCAGGTGGAGGAAGGTCACTGGGCTGAGCACAGATTCCAGAGCACCGCCCTGTCACAAGTCACCAGGCCTGCGGCCGCCCCCCCCCCCCCACATCCCGCCTTTACAGTCTCCTTGAACACCATCAAGGAGGTCAGGTTTTCGGAGCGCGAGCTGCCCCTCCCTGCTTGGCCCCACCATCAACCTTTCTCGGCTTGTCTGGCCTCCTACGACCGCACCTTGTGTCACGCAGAGACCTTGTGTGTGGCTGAGGTCAGCGGTGAGGGCAGAAGGGGGCCCCCGGCGGGCTGCCTCGGGCTGCGCGCCCACGGGCTGACACATGTGCTGCGGGAGGAAGGAGGCAGGCCTGGGAGTCCCTGGAGGACACAGACGTGGGGACACAGGCAGGAGCCACGGGGTCAAGGAAGTCTGCTTTGAAAGGGGGCAATGAACGGCACGACGGAGTGCCACGGGGGCTGGTGATGCCGCTGCAGAAGGGAGGTGTGCTGGCTCAGGGCAAAGAGGGGGACGGGCGTGGTCTCCGGAACACAAGCTGCAGCTTTCCAGACCAGGTCACTGCCCCAAACCAGGAGGGGGCCGACAGCACCCGCAGGGTGGGCACCCTCCCTGGGGACCGCCGTTGACCACCGAGTCCGGGGGGGCCACGACCCTCCACACCATCCACTCCGGGAGGCCGAAGGGTACGAAGTCCCGCGGAGGAGCTGGGGCTGCCAGCGGCGTCAGACCCTTGACAGAGCACCTCCCTGGGCCGCAGGACACCCCAGTTGCCCCCGATCCTGGCGGTGCTCCCCCCCCCGCAAGGAAATCACACCAAGGGGGTCCCTTTCAAGCGGGAAGATGTCCATGGTCTCAAAGGCCTAAGCCAGGTCTCCACCTGCACCTGTGAGCCTCTGATGCTGAACTTTGACCTCCACAAACTGGGTTTTTTTTTCATATACCAGAATCCAAGCAAAAAATCTCTTGTTCAAGCTTGTTGAATTTCTATGGCTGTAAAAAATGGCTTTTTATTGATTTTCCTTGCAAATAAATAGCATTTCTGCCTGCATTTAACTTGGTGAGAAAAGCATTTGTGCATCTGGGTCCTGGGCATCTGCACTGACTGCCCCGCACGAGGGACAGCACGCGTCCAGGCTCCGGAGCCCAGCACAGCAGTAAACGGAGCCCCCCCCACAGAGCCAGCGGCAGCTCAGGGGCTTCGGGGCCATTCCAGGCAACTGCAGACTGAGGTCGGCGTGCTCGCCCCTAGAAATTCTGCAGCAAACCCAGTCAGCTAAACTCCCTCCCCTCCTCCAGGTTATTAAATCTGCCCTCAGGCAGGAAAGAAAGCACGTCAAGATGACTTGTCCCAAACAGGCAGACAATGGGAGGAATCTAACTTAATAGCCAGGACACGGGTTAAATTATACATCAGGCAGATTGCTTTGAAAGGCGTGTTCGAACACTGAACCCAGCTCTGCAGGCAGGGCTGGCCTGCCTCAGGGGCCACCAATTTCCAGCATCTGAATCCCTCGGCGGTCCAGGTGGCCCACCTCAGTGTCCTGGGGTGGAGACTCCCGGAGCTGAACTCCAGGAGGCCCCAGGGTGTCTAGAGAAGCGGCCTTAGGAAGGCAGCTCCGAGGCAGGTGGCATTTAAAGCTTTAAAGCCAAGACTCATCAGATGAATGTCAGCCTTTAGAGTAGCAGCAGCCAACACTGACATCCGTGGCACAAGCCATTTGGTGATTAAAAAAAAAAAAAAAAAAAGCCAAGAGCAGACCCACATGCATGCAGATAAGTGGTGAATTTCTTAGAAGGTTCAAAGCATTCTAATACAGCCACGCTTGAGGTTCTCCAGGGACCAGCGCTTATTTTCTCCCTATACAGAAAAATCTTAATGTAACTGTTCATTTCAAAAACAGATCTACTCTCATTAAGGAAGTTTCGCCCATCTTAAAATTAAAAGGTAAGAAATACCCCAGAAAGCAAGAATTGTGAGACAGAAATAAGCAGAAACCTGGACAAGCAGGTGTCCAGGCTGAAGTACTGAAAACAACGTCCAGGGACACAACGAAGCGGGCATCACAGACCTCCCGGCTTCGAGGTGTGGAGAGGAAGGGGAGCGGCACCGTGCCAAGCGGGCATTCTGCAAGCGGACGCCGCGGCACTTCTCACTGGCCTGCAGCCTTCAGCGCCCTTGTGTCCAGACGCCCCGAGTTCCCTCTGAGCCCACGCACTGCTCTAGAGCAGGACGCCCACACTGACCAGCAGGTGACCCAGGGAGGTGCTTGCCCTCTCCCGGCCAGTCACCAGGGACAGAGCTTTGCTAACAGCTGTCAGTGACATGGGTGCTGAGCCCCTTCAGAGTGCCAGGTACCACCCTCAGTCCTGGCCTGTGTTAGTGCATTTAATCCTCATGCCAATCCTCTGGAACGGGGACTGCTATTCATTCTTAGACGAGGAAACTGAGGCAGAGAAAGGCAAGCCACCAGGCCAGGGAGACCTGGCCTCAACATGGGCAGGCCAGGTCCAACCCAGGTGGGCGCCTGGAGACTCTGAAACTGGACGTCTCCCCTCACATCTCTTCTAAGGAGGTAACACTAGTTCTCCATCCACTTTGTTAGCAATTTTTTTTTTTTTAAGCTCACAGCACAGAAGCGCTTTGCCATTTCTGAGTTCAGCACATCTCTATGTGGCTTATATGCATCCAGGCTCACAACCAGTGATGCCAGCTTTGGAAATACCTGGCCTAACCTGGAACAGAATTATCTCCTTCACTCGCCTACTCCACCTCTCTGGAAGTAACCCAGAATAAAATAACCTAGCAACGGTTTCCAAGGACTCCTTTATCTTTGGCAACCCTCAGGCATCATCATGAAAAGGTTTCTCTGTCCTAGAAATTCTGACTCTGTGACCACAAGACTGGAACAGGATATGACTTTATTTGCACTTATAGAATAAGTCACATATGGAAATCACAAAGAAATATGAATCCTTAATCCCAGAGTCTTTTTTCCCTCCAGTATAAGGAAATATAATTAATTCCTACATATTGAGACATAATCCAATCACAAGCAAACAGACTGGCTGTTTCTGGAAAAAGCCAAATTAGTTTAATAACACAGACATAAGCTTAATATCATAAAAAATGAATGGCTTTCTACATGAATATGGTGAAGTAGTCAAATGATCAGATGTTTAAAAAAAGATGTGGAATGAGAAACATAGAAATAACAACAGTATCCCATGACTGGATTCCAGAGACATCACCAAGCAATGCACGTGCTGGGGAAGTTCACTGAAGAAGATTTACCAGTCAGGTTTGAGTGAAAATTTGATTTCTTAAGTCTAACATCACAGCAAGGGGCTCTCCTGGTGGCTCAGTGGTAAAGAATCCGCCTGCAAAGCAGGAGATGCAGGTTGGATCCCTGGGTGGGGAAGGTCCCCTGGAGGAGGGCATGCAACCCACTCCAGTATTCTTGCCTGGAGAATCCCAGGGACAGAGGAGCCTGGCGGGCTGCAGTCCGTGAGGTCCCAAAGGGTCGGACACGACCGAGGGACTAACACACACACACACACACACACACACACACACACACACATCACAGCAAGGTGGAAACGAGCATGTAAAGGACACCAACATTTACACAGGTTGGTGCGACGCGAGGCAGCTGCAGGCCTGGGGGAGATGAAAGCACAAACGCTGGAACCGCGTCCCGCCTGACCGGGAGCGTGCAGGGGTCAGCAACCGCGGGGAAGGCAGATCTGCCAGGCAGAGGGCTCTGATGGGAGGAGGAGGCAGACCCGAGGCCCTCGGGCCCGCCCTCTCTCCCGGTAGATTGTGTCAGCGCTCCCGGGTCAGCTCTCCTCGCCATCGCAAGTCTTCGATTCCGATAAGAGAAACTGACCGGGAGGTCAGCAAGCACACTCCGGGTCAGCAGGGCCTCCACCCTCCCGGCGATTGCACGGATTCTTGTCCGCGTCCTCGGAGCTGTCTCTAACAGCTCTGCTGACCTACTGTTACGGGCAGCAGCTTCTCCAGAACCTACTGTGGACAGGAAGGTGCCCCGACTCAGGAATCCCTAAGGGAACAGCGGGGCCTTTCCCACGGGAAGCCCTCCGGGCCTCTTACCAGAACCTCAGAGAAGTTCACCCCCACTTAACTGGAAGGCTCACTGCCCTCCCCGGGGGAGCTCCCCGACCCTAGAGGCCTCTTTGGTGAGTGGACTCCGGGGAAGCACTCTTTCAACGTTCCCCTTGGGTGGACAAGAAGCTCGTGAACGTGGATACTGACTCAGGGAACTCCTAGGCCAGAAGAGTTCCCGCGGCCGTGCCCCCTTCTAGCGGAAACCTCGGTGCGCGCCACTTGGGCAAGCTGCGCCCCGCGTGCGCGCGGGGCCGGGGCGGGGCTGTCCTGCCGGGCGCACCCCCGCCGCCCCGGGCGCCCCGCGGCCGACGCGAAACCAAACCAGCCTCCCCTCTGCCACCCCCGCCTGGCGGCGGCCACAGCCAGCGAGGGCTCCGGGAAGCCCCACGGCCGGCCTCGGATCCGATTGGTTACTCTCGGAGAAAAGCTCCCGAACTTCACTTCCGAAGCCCCGCGTGCTACGAAACTAAGGGGCAAAGCCGCTGTCTTTTTCCGTGGGGCGCCCTCTTCTCTGTCCGACTCCCGGGGCGGACCCGGCACGTGAGCCCGGCGCGGCGCCCATCCAAGCTGCCGCGGCCCCAGCGGCCGCCGGGCTCCCGCGAGGCGCGCTGGCGGGTGGGCGCCCGCGCCGTCGGGGCCCGAGCAGCCAGCCCCGCGGGGCCCCCTGCCCCGCGTCCCGCCGCGCCCCGGGGCGCGGTCGGCCGCCCCGGCCTTCGGCGGCCCCCGGCCAGCGGCCGCGGCCCCGTCCTGCCCAGCCCGGGTCCCGGCCCCGGCCCCGCGCGGGTCGCACTCACGTATCTGTGCACGAGCGTCCGCACCAGGCTGCAGCACTCCATGGCTCCGCCGGCCGCGCCCGCCCGATCAGCGCCCCCAGGTCCGGCTACGCGCGCCCATGGGCCCGGGCCCGAGTGCGGCAGCACGCCCCGCCCGGGTCACGGCCTGGGAGCGCCGGGCGGTGCGGGGGGCGGCCGCGGCCCCTCTGCGCTCATGCCCGGCCCGGCCCGCGGCGGCCGGCGCGGGGGTGGCGGCTCAGCACGGTGGCCGCCTGGCGGCCGGAGCCCGCGCGCCGGGGCTGGGGCGGCGGGGAGGCCGGCCGGGAGCGCCGGTCGCGCCGCCGCTCTGCTGCTCCGCGCGCCTCCTCTCCGCCGCCGCGCTCGCTCCGCGCTGCTCTGCCCTCCTCGCGGCCTCGGCCCGCCGCCCCTCTCAGCCCGGCCTCCGGCGGCCCGGTCCCGGCGCGCACGTCACGGGCGCGTGTGAGCATGCGCCCCGCGGCCCGCGCCCCCGCCCCGCTCCCGCGCCCTCGCCCCGGCCCTGCCCCCTCCCGGCCCGGCCCCCGGAGCCGGCCCGCCCCCCGGAGCCGGCCCGCCGCGAGGACCCCGGGGCGCAGGGCGGGGACCCGCGGGCGGGGGCCGGCTCCTGTTGCTTCCGCCTCCCGGGCGGGGGTGCGCTCCCCGCAGCGGGGCCTGGGCGGTGGGGACTGTGCGCCCGGAGCTGAGTCCGGCCGGAAGAGTCAATCTCCCCCCCCCCCCCCCCGCCCAAGGCCGGAGGGCGGGTGTGAGACCGCGGGAGTCGAGGAAGGGGCTTGGGGCGGGAATGAGGGATCGGGTCGGGCAGAAGACGAGCTAAGCCGGGCCTTCGTCTCCGCGGTGCTCGCTGTTCCCCTGCGTGGCCCCTCCTGCCTGGCAGGTGAGGCGGGGCCGGCCCGTGGGGCTCCCCAGACTGTCGCAGCTCCTCAGCGTTGGAGCGAAGGTGATCTCAGGTTCTGCCACCTGGATTCTTTCTGAAACCCCACAGGCTCCGTGACCCAGGGCCCCTGACCCCAGGATTTCAGCGTTGAGACAGTCAGGGGCTCCTGCAGTCCCGCGGGGGTGAGGGGTTGGGATCCGCCTTGAACCTGTCTCACCAGCCTGGCCTGTCTTGCCTCCAGTCCATCTGGTCTACCTCCTGCCTTCGCCCGCGGCTGCGCCGGGTGGTCACCAGGAGGCCCAGCCCAGACCTGGGGGCATCCAGGTGCCGCAGGCATGTACTCCCAGGCTCTCCTTGTAGCAGAGGAGAACCTTTCTGTGGCTCAGACACCTCGACTCAGACACCTCAATTTCAGTCCCAGGGAACGTTCCTGTTTTCCCAACATTTTCTCTTCTCAGCCACAGCCAGCCAGCCGTGGATTAGTGAATACACTTCTGTTCTTGCTGCCATCGGCCACCACTTGTGAAACCAGAGTGGCCTAACTGCGCCTTTGGTGGCTGGTCAGGAGCAGGGTTCCCACCTCTGGAGGAAGGCAACTGAGTGTCCACCTGGCTGGTGTGGAAGAGAAGCTGCCGGACACAGGGGATTAGACAGAGGAGCCCACAAGGGCTGAACAACCTGGATTCTGAACTGCTTTTCTTCAGTAAAATTCGCCAGTTTCTGGTCAACTGGGTCACTGATTCTCCACTTTCCAACCAAACGCACCCTCTCCTGCTCTGTGTCCAGGAGGCCCACGGCCATCATCATCAGTGGATCTTCACCAGCCGGGCACCAGCTGCGGGCTGAGTCCAAGCAGAGAGGCCGGGGCCTTTTTCCCCTCCTTTGCCCACGGGGCCCACCCTGGCCTGGCAGTGTCCGTGTCCCCTGGTGACCACACTGCTCGTCCAGCTTCCTTTTCTGTTGGGTCCACTCACACCAGGCTCCAGGAACCATGCCTCCGACATCCAGGCAGCGGTGCCAGCAAGGCCACCCAGGCAGCGGTGCCAGCAAGGCCCTGGGGAAGGCACCCCTGGCGGGCCCCGGAACTGTGACTGCACTGCCGCTGGCGGTCCTGTCGCCATCCTCTCCAGATCTCCTGCCTTCTGCCTCCTGCCAGAACCCTGGCTGCTGCAGCCAGATTTTGACTGGCTACCACCTTGCAGACGGTGACATCTGTGGGGGCGGGGGGAGTAGAAAGACAGGTATAGATCATACAAGGCGCCGGATAAAGGCTCGGTGTCTCTCAGGAATGCCCGTTCACTCAGTGGTCAGTGTCCACTTCATACGGGAGTAGACATCGTGGTAGCCGCCAGCTTGCCTTCTTTGTCGTTGCTGGCAGAAACCCACCATGGTCCAGGTAGCCACCACCCTCTGTATGGCTAGGGTAAGCTGCTCTGTGTAAGCCAATGTCCGTAACTCCGTGCCTCTTCCTTCAATTGCCTTAAAACAAGTTTAAGCCAATGGATCCTGCTGCTGGGAAGTCTCCTCACAAAAAGGAGGCTCACAGAGAGGACATGCTCCTCGTTTCTTGCTGGAGCTGTAGGTCTGGATGTGATGTCCGGCGCCTTGCAGCCTTGCCACATCCGTGATATGACAGGAACCCCGTCACAGCGGGGAGGGCAGCATGGGCCGACGGGAGGAGCATGGGTCCTTGGTGACACCACGGGCCACCATGCTAACATGGATTTCATGTTCTGAGAGATGGATAATCAATATCCTTATTGAACTGGATTTTCTGTTGCAGGCTGCTGATAGAATGCTAAGTCTAAACCTATGAAACAGACCAGTTAAGACTATACTAAAGTAACAGTAAGTCCAATTTATGCTGTGAATCGGTTATTTAATGGCAACCCACTCCAGTATTTTTGCCTGGAGAATTCCATGGACACAGGAGCCTAGCATACCACAGTCCATGGGGTCGCAGAGTCGGACACGACGGAGCAACTAACTCACAACAAGCCACACAAACAGGAGCCTGCACCACAGGGAGCTGTTATTCCTCAGGGCTGTGGCTTGGGGGAAGATTTCTCTCTTTCACCTGTTCCTGGTTGAGATCTTCCTGAGCCGACTTTCCTTTTTAGCTCCCCTGGGGGGAAGGAGGTTCAGATGGCTTCAGGAGCTCGCCTCGGGGGAAGGAGGTTCAGATGGTTTTCATTGTCTTAGCGGGGTGAGTGGAGAGCTGAGAGCAAATCGCCCTCTCTCTCTGTATTGGTGGTCAGCCTGAGCTTGCGGGCAGCTGGACCCCAAGACGTTTAGAATGGACACTGCCTGGCCCCTGAAAGTCTGGGCTTGGAAATCCTGGACCATCGCCTCTGCCTTGTTCTATCGGGAGAAGTTAAGCCCAAGGCCAGCCTGGATTCAAGGGGAGTGGGCAGAGCCTTGTACATAAAGACTGAGAACTTGTGAGGGTCATCTTTGGAAACGGCCTACCTCAGTCGTGAAAGGATGACGGAGTGTGCTGCCATTACCACGTGGGAGGTCGCAGCGGAAACGCCTGCCGGAAACTCGAGGACCTGCGCAGCCCTCCCTTCGCGGCCAAGGGGAAGGAGAGCGCCACTCTGATTGGGCCGGCTCTGCCCAGTCCTGGCCAATCAGGCGCTAGGGTGCTGACGTACCCTCCGATGATTGGCCTGGACCCAGACCGCCGGCTAACCGGTGTCCAGCGGGCTCGGCTCGGGGTCAGCACGGCCGTGCCCTGACCCACGCGCGGTGTGGCTTCCTCGCGGTGGCAGGTGGTGTGATGACCGAGGAGGCGGCAGAACCGCGAGGAAGGTGGATCCGCAGTGACCGCGCCCCTGCCCGCCTGTTCCCCATGCCTCCCTCCAGCATTCCCGGCGCCGGCTGAAGCCGGGGCTCGGATCCCGGGCGCCCACGAGAAGAAGACGTGGGAGCCAGGCGCGGGGGGCAAGAAAGTGGGCCTCCCCGTAGGGACGTCTGAAAGCAGTGATGGTACCGGGGCCTCGGGCGACAAACCTGAGGCCAGCGCCGATCGGTGCAAACACTGAACAGAGGGGCGAGCTCTCCACGTTGCGTTCTCGGGCGGCGCAGGAGCCGTCGTGCACGCGGGCCGTGGCGACCGGTGAGCAGCCTTGCCCACCAGGCGCTGGGTCCCTGTCCCCCTCGCCTGCGATTATTTCGGTGTCCTCCTCCCGCCGACCGGTCCTAGAATTCTGTGGTGGAGAAACCCTTTCATATACCTCCCGCAGGCTCCCACGCACCCCCTCCCCAGTCCTTTGGCCTGGAATCTTCTACCCTACCCCTGTCTGTCCCACCAAGTCCTACTCACCCTTGCAGCCCACTGGGCTGTCTCCTCCTACACCTTCCTAGCAGCGACTGGGAGTCCCTCCCTTGACTTCTTACCAGCACCACTTAGTTAACTTACTAACTTGTTCAAAAGGGCATTTCTAAGCCCTAGTCAGGGCCTAACCTGGGGAGTTTTTATGTATTTATTTATGGCCATGCCACACCTCTTGTAAGAGCTTAGTTCGCTAACCCAGGATTGAGCCCCAGGCCCATGGCAGTGAGAGTTCCGGGTCCTAACCACTGGCCGCTGCTGCTGCTAAGTCGCTTGTCGTGTCCGACTCTGTGCGACCCCATAGACGGCAGCCCACCAGGCTCCCCCGTCCCTGGGATTCTCCAAGCAATAACACTGGAGTGGGTTGCCATTTCCTTCTCCAATGCATGAAAATGAAAAGTGAAAGTGAAGTCGCTCAGTCGTGTCCGACTCTTAGCGACCCCATGGACTGCAGCCCACCAGGCTTCTCCGTCCATGGGATTTTCCAGGCAAGAGCACTGGAGTGGGTTGCCATTGCCTTCTCCCCTAACCAGTGGACTGCCAGGGGATTCCCATGCAGGGAGTTTATAAACATATGTGCCCCTCAGGACCCCTCCTCCAGCCCAGGTAGCGTGGGATAAACCCATGGAGCACGGGAGCCAGGCAGGTGTTTCTCAGAAGCTCTCAGGTGCAGCAGGCATGAGGCCTGCTGGGCTAGATGTCTGTGCCTGCCGGTGCGGAAAGGTGCGTAGGACTCCACCCTGCACAGCACAGTCCCCTATAAAAGAAGATGCTCAATAAATGGTGAGAGAGCCAAGCACAGCTACACTGCAGATTCAGCCTCTGGGCATTCATACAGCACAATAAAGGGCAGGCTTTCCAGTCTGTCTGAGCACATGTGGAGGAAAACAGGCAGGCCAGTCACTCTGGACAGATGCTCCCAACCCTGAGAGGTGAGCTGGAGGTCACCCCACCCACAAGGCTTTGCTGGACCATTTCTCATGGGAGGTCTCCCCACATGGGCAAAGGGTGTCTAGTTTAGTGATTCGTTACACAGGTATCCAGAAGTGGAAAGTTAAATTTCATTATCACTCTTAACTCAAAATACCTGACTGCTGTGAGAACCAGTCTCAAAGAGCAGTACAGGTCTGTGCGCACAGCCCTGGCGTGAGGACTCCGTGAGAGCCCACCAGCTCCCGGGATTCCAGGTCCCACGCTGGTCTGATGGCCCATCCCGGGAGACCGGGCCGTTCTTCGTCCTTGAGGTAAAGTGCAAAGTGTTTGTTGCCCAAACCCAGAGGGGCCCCATCTCATGCCTTGAGGTGGCTACTCAGGCAAAGGGGTACTTGTCCCAGAATGAGCCTGGTCAGGATTAATTTAGCTTCTCAGCTACTCATTTTCCCTTAGTTAATTTTCAGCAAGAATACATGAAAAATGGCTAAGAATCCTTTTCTCTCCTTATTTATTCTTTCCACCCTTCCCTCTCCAAAGAGATTGATGGCGTTAATCCGGTTTCCTTTCAGGGGAAAAAAGCTAAGTTCTGTGATGCTGAAAATTACCAATAAAGTCTATGAAAGCAATTTCTTGTTCTCATTTATTTCAACAGAAACTAAATTTTTCCTTCTCTCCAACAAGATGAACAGAATCACGAGGTATCTGAAGTAGGAGCTGGACGATAATTAGAAGTCAGCATTGACGTGGCCCATCGCGTCTTCACCACAGTACATCCTGTGGACATCGCAGGACGTCACTTCACTGCATCTTCTCTTTAGGGACGCGTCTCAGAAGACGAGGAAGCCGCTTCTCTCGTCGTCTCTCACCCGTTTTGTGGGCAGGCTTCGTGTGGCTTGTCCCAGGCTTCATTGCAGTGTCACCGTCCCTTGCTTTCTGGATCCCAGTTCCTGATTTATTTCTTTTATTTGGATGGTGTATATTCTCCAGTAGCTTCCTGAGGAAGGGTGCATGGAAAGTAAATGTCACAAGTGTTTTCTCTGCCGTCACAGATAACTTGGTATATCGTTACAGGTAGAGATTAGTCTTCAAGGTGTTATGGGGAAAGGAGGGGGTGACGTGATCTCGAATCTTTCGAATGGCAACGTTATATCCAAACAACTCCATAGTCAAACTGAGGCCCATGAACCACGTTCACAACAAAGTAGGTGCCGTGGCATTTTCAGAACCCCCAAATACAGGAGGGTGTGTGCAGAGGTGCTGCTTAGAGAAGTTCTCACGGTCCCCCAGAGGTGTTGGAATTGTGCAAATTTGTTGCTAAATAAACAACTAAAAAAATTGAGCAAACAGCATGTGAAAATTTCTTGAAATGAGTTCTTACTCGGGGAAGCTCCTCCGAACTTTTCGTTTAGTTTTGTTTTTTGGCCCCGCCGTGCAGCTGACAGCATCTCAGTTCCCTGACTGGGGACTGACTGCGGCTCTCGGCAGTGAAGGCAGAGTCGAACCACTGGACCACCAGGGAATTCCTGTTTCCTTTCCTCTTTTCTTCTTCTTCTTTTTTAATTCTAATTTAAAAAACTCACTGGAGATAGCAAGCATATTTAATTTAAACCAGTAAGTTTTCTAAAAATTGTTTCTTATTTTTAAATCTTAGCTGTATATGGAAGGAGGCTTACCAATTTTGGATTAAAATAATCATTTTTTAAAGTCAGACTTTTACTATGGAGGCTTTTTTTTTTTAATTGCAATCTAACCCTTGTACAGTATAACACAAGCTACAAGCACAATGTTATACAGGCTGTGGTGATTCGCAGTTCTTAAAGGTTTTGCTCCATTTATAGGGACTATACAATGCTGGCTATATTCCTCATGTTGCGAGAGATCCTTGCACCTTTGTTTGTGCCGTATAGTTTGCTCCTCTTGCCCCTCCCCCTCCTTCTCCCCACTGGTGGCCCCTAGTTCTTCCTATCTGTGAGTCTGTTGTGTTTTTTGTTGTTGTAACAGTCACGATTTTGTTGTATTTTTTAGATTCCAGAAACGACCCCTTTCTGGGCCAGCAGAGCAGGAGGTGGAAAGATGTCAGAGCTTCTCTGCTGGGTGACAGCTCACAGAAAGGGGAGAGCCCTGGGCTCTGAGAGGTGCTGGGGCGGTCGGTGGTGTTTTTTCTGCCTACTTGCGGAAGATTAAGAAAGTGAGCCCCTGTGCAGAGCTCTTCAGCCAGAACTCAAGTGCCCTGAGCACACCCTGCTGCAGTCTGGGAACCAGACGTGACTTCAGGCTTCGGAGATAAAAATAACTTCTCTTTGCCCCCCACCTGGTAAAATTAGAAATTTAATTAAAACGTCATCAAGTGCAGCCACAAATTCCATGCGCCCAGTTTGAAATGTTATTAATAATAATACTAGCGCTTGCATTAATTTCCATCTTCAAAGCCTTTCGTAAACACCAGTCTTTTCCAGCTCTTGGGAGAGCATTTGCTGAGCAGGAGGGGTAACCTGGTAGCAAATGAGCCTGCAGGGGCGCTGGTTCTGGCAAGAATGTTACATTATCTATCTGGCGGCTGGCATGTGAGTTTTGACTTTCCCGAAGAGGGCCTGACAAGAGGTTTCCGGTCTGCTCTGCAGCCTGTGGGGGTGCTGAGCGCTCCTCCTGCTCACCTGTCTGGGCTCTGAGTTTCCATTGTTGGAAATCCCACACAGAGGAAGAACAGAAAAAGAAAGATTCAACTCCTTGTTGTTCGCATCCTTGAGGATTTGGAAACAGTGAGGGCAGACGAGAGGCAGATGGAGCTCTCTGCCTGGACCCGAAAAGACGCTCGGGACCCTCAGAGCTGCTGCCTTCCTGCTCCCGCTTTCTCTCTCTAACGCCCCCCACCATGCTCGCCTGTCCCTGGGCCCCCTAGCAAGCTGGGGGGGTGGACCTCGTTCAGTGTCATCAGGCAGGTGCTTGGGGCTGGTGCTCTTCCTGAAATCCGCTGTGTGAGAATCCGTCGCCAGTTCTGAGACGGATATGCAGAGCGCCTGGCTCTCACGTCCAGTGGAGCGCTGAGTGGCTGCTTAGGGCTTATGTTAAGCCCTATTGTTTGTGGCAATACAATTACGGAATAATTTTATTTTGTGAATTTTACTATAAGGAATTTGATCCTGTTACCCAATCATTATATGAACAATTAAATATTAGCATGGGAGCAATAAATTAGGACTTTGGAATAAACAGACACACACTACCATGTCTAAACCAGATAAAGAACACAGACCTGCTGCTAAACACATACGTGTGTCTGTGCGTGTATAAGGTATGTGCAGCTGAACCGCTTTGCTAAACACTGAGACTCACACAAGATTGTAAATCAGCTTTGCTTCAGTAAATCATTTTCAATTTAAATAAACCAAGTTAATAGTGGTTAGATCTGACTGCATTTTATCGCTGAAGCCTCAGCTCGTCCTTGTGGTTTTCACGGCCTCTCAGTCTGGTCCAGCAGGATGCCTTCCTTTCGCCCACGTGGCTGTCCACCCCTGGACCACTCATCTTCCTCCCGTGTGCTGGGCAAACCTCAGTGGCTTCTGAGACCAGGGCTGGGGAGCCCCCTCCACTAGGCACTGGCTCCTTCCTCCAGGAAAGAATTGCAGGACTGTTACTCCACCACGACTACATTTAGGGGCAGCATTTGCCGTCTAGTCAGAGCTATGGTTTTTCCAGGAGTCTTGTATGGATGTGAGAGTTGGACCATAAAGAAAGCTGAGCACCGAAGAATTGATGCTTTTGAACTGTGGTGTTGGAGAAGACTCTTCAGAGTCCCTTGGACTGCAAGGAGATCCAACCAGTCCATCCTAAAGGAAATCAGTCCTGAATACTCATCGGAAGGACTGAGGCTGAAGCTGAAGCTCCAGTCCTTTGGCCACCTGATGTGAAGATCTGACTCACTGGAAAAGACCCTGATGCTGGGAAAGACTGAGGGTGGGAGGAGAAGGGGACGACAGAGGATGAGATGGTTGGATGGTATCACCAAACGATAGATATGCGTTTGAGCAAGTTCTGAGAGATGGTGAAGGACGGGGAGGCCTGGCGTGCTGCAGTCCATGGGGTCGCAAAGAGTCAGACATGACTGAGTTACTGAACAACAGCAAGAGTTGGGGAGAAATTCAAAATATTTGGCAAGCAGGACGGGGTCAGTAGGGGCACCAGCCGTAAAGACTAGCGGAGTGGGCCAGGCTGTGCTGACCACAGGCCCCAAATGCGGAGCTTGTAGCCAGAACAGAACAAGAAAACTAGAGAGCTGTAAGTGACTGAACGCGACCTCAGAAAATGCATGGACGCGATGGTGAACAGGAGCTTTGAAATAGAGGAGCTTGGCTGACGTGGCCAAAGAGTGGGGTGGGCTGGAGTGGGGCAGAAAGGCGGGTCCACCTCGTCTGGCTGCAGCGTAGACTACACGAGTGGGCTGCAATTCTGTCGTCTTTCCCTGCCATACGACTTGGTGGGAACGCAAACACGAATGCATTATTAACAAACCGTCAGACCCCAGAAAGCACAGATGGCTGGGCATGTTAAGAACTACATGCATTAATCATGAAGGTTTTGTAATCTCCTGGTGCCCGCTCACATCATGACAGTGCAAGTTTTAATTTTTTCTGGCAAACTTGCTGGTGTCCTGTAAACAAAGTGATAACTTCAGTGAGGATTGGAGACAGAACTCTTAAATTCAAACCAATTGAACAAAATGAATACCACAAACCAATGTTTTTATTTTAAGGATCTGTTAAATGTCTCGATCAACTTCTTTTTGGGCCTCCTGGTGGCTCTGCTGGTGAAGAACCCACCTGCAGTGCAGGAGGCCTGGGTCTATCCCTGGGTCGGGAAGATCCCCTGGAGAAGGGAAAGGCTACCCACTCCAGTGTTCTGGCCTGGAGAGTTCCACGGACCGTGTAGTCCATGGGGTCGCAAAGAGTCCGACACGACTGAGCGACTTTCACTTCTTTTTGTGAGAGACTGGTTAGAGGCATAAATCAATACAAAACTCAAACAGTGATGAGAGAGAATAATGATGATTCTGGCTGAACGGAATTCTACTTTACTAACATAATCAAAAGAAGCTTGAAGAGTGTACTGAATAAAGCAGATGGATCATAAGCAAAGCAGTAGATTAAATGTCTAAATCTGATGTACTTTATAAGGACACCGAGACACTATGGAAGAGTGTAAAGTTTCCACTTTTTCCCATAGTGACATGAGGTAGTGGCTGACCACGCATGCCTGCCCAGTCGTGTCTGACTCTTTGCAAGCCTGAGTCCTGTAGCCCACCAGGCTCCTCTGTCCATGGGATTCTCCAGGCAAGAATAGGCACCCACATGTACCTGGATGTCCTGGGCCTGCAGGCTGCTTCAGGTGGAGACAGATACAGACCTGTGCTTAGCGAGTTTGTGGCCAAGTCAGCAATCCCCTGGTGAAATAGAATTCACGCTTTAAGGCAGGACAAGAAAAGTTACGCCTGCGATCGTCTCTGTGCCCATGTTGTGCGGTGGGCGCCAGCCTCGGGCATCACCCAGAGCTCCTCAGCGGCGGGCGCGCCTGCTCCGCAGGACCAGCTTCTGTCTTTCTCCTGACACTTGGGGTGCAGGTTCGTAAAGGGGCAGCGTTCCTCGCAGCCTTTAGGCGGTGATGGCGACTCACTGCTCCTTTTTGCGTGCTTACCTGGACTGTGTGCCTGTAGTGAGCTTCATGTAAAATATCAATGCCATTTCGACGCATGGTCCTTTGTCTCTCTACTGTGTATGATGGTGCCTTTGACTTCTAACCTCTACTACGATGTTGGGTACTCGTGATAGAAATGGGCACGCGTTCCCGTCTGGGGCTTCCCTGGTGGCTCAGCGGGTAAAGTGTCTTCCTGCCATGCGGGAGACCTGGGTTCGATCCCCAGGTTAGGAAGATCCCCTGGCAAAGGGAATGGCAACCCACTCCAGTGTGCTGGCCTGGAGAATCCCATGGACGGAGGACCTGATGGGCTACAGTCTGTGGGGTCACAAAGGGTCAGACACGACTGAGCAACTTCACTTCTCGTCTGTGAACTCAGAGGGGAAGCAGTCCTTGGAGCTTCTGCTTCCGGGTTTATAATTCTTAGTTTTGTACAGATATAATTTCCTTTGTTCCTCTTAACCGGTCATTCACTGAACTTTAACCAACACGCCTGATCTTCAAGACAAATGCACGGCGAGACCCTGGGTTAAAGGTCCTGAGGGATAGGGTGAGGATCATTGTCTTATTGTCAACCCAGCCTAGAAGGGGGGCCCCGAGGACTGAGCTGTGAGAGCTGGGGTCCTGAAGGGTTAATTCTGCTCATCATAAGCTCATTAGGGGAAAGGAGAGGGCAGGCGTTTGGGAGTCACTCTTGAGGTAGACGGAGAAGGCAATGGCACCCCACTCCAGTGCTCTTGCCTGGAGAATCCCAGGGACGGGGCAGCCTGGTGGGCCGCCGTCTATGGCGTCGCACAGAGTTGGACACAACTGAAGTGACTTAGCAGCAGCAGCAGCATGAGGCAGAATGACCTGGAGAAAAGCAGAAATAACCTAAGTGCTGAGTCACTTCAGTCAAGTCTGACTCTTTGCGACCTCACGGACCAGGGTCCTCTGTTCATGGGATTCTCCAGGCAACAATACTGAGCTGGGTTGCCATGCCCTACTCCAAGGGATTTTCCTGACCCAGGGATCAAACTTGCAGCTCCTGAATTACAGGCGAGTTCTTTACCAACAAGCCACCGGGGAAGGCCAGAAATAAGATGGATCCTTACAAAGGCTGTGAGTAGTTAATACCGAGTTTTCTCTAAACAAGATCAGTAAATAGGCCCACAAGACATCCTCAAATAGACGTGGGGCAGATAAACAGCAGTGGGTTTTGACTGGTGTAAGGTCACCCACTAGCCTTGCTGCTGCTGTTGCTAAGTCGCTTCAGTTGGAGACCCTAATAATTAGACTCTCGCTTAGGACAGCTCAGAAAGCACGAGAGAATGGGGTTCCTTCCAAACGTCCTCTTTCCCCTTTAGACATCTAGGTATCTGAAATTTCTAGGAATATTTATCACTGCTTAAAAAAAAAAAAAAACACCTCTTCCAATATTACAACAATTAATGTTTTTTAAAATCTTTATTATGCAAAATTTTGTAATATACATAAAATTAGAGGAAAATGTATCCATCCGTCAATTTCAATAACTATCGACTCACAGTCAATCTTTTTCCTTTTGTGCCTGCACTCAGCCCATCCCCATATAGATTCAAACACAGAGATAATTTTGCTTCTTCCTCGAATAAGCATAATGTTTATCCTTTAATTTCTTTTTTCTCCCTCCACACCCCCAGCCCCAATCACCTTGTGAAACTGAACACCCTTGTCTTGTTCTTGGTCTCAGAAGGAAAGTTCTCAAACTCTTACAACTGAGGATGACGTTAACTCTGAGGTTTTCGTTGGTGGCCTTTATCAGATTGAAGAAGTTCCCTTCCATTCCCAATTTGGTGAGTTTTTGTTTTTTTTTTTTAAATTGTGAAAGAGTGTTGCTTTTTCTGTGTCAGCTGAGATGAAATGAAGTGAAGTGAAAGTCGCTCAGTCGTGTCCCACTCTCTGCGACCCCGTGGACCATATAGTCTATGGAACTCTCCAGGCCAGAATGCTGGAGTGGGTGGCCTTTCCCTTCTCCAGGGGATCTTTACAACCCAGGGACAGAACCCAGGTCTCCCGCACGGCAGGCGGATTCTTTGCCAGCAGAGCTCCCAGGGAAGCCCCAGCTGAGATGACATTTGGCTTTTCTTTTTTTCTACCAAAGCGACCTGTGACGTGATGGATCTTTGCACGAGGAACAACACTTGTGTCCTTGAGAGAAATATCGCTTGGTCACGGTGTTCAGTATTCTTACATGCTGCTAGGCTTGCTTTGCTGGTTTCGAGGAGGATTTTTGTGTTTATGTTCACGGAGGATGTTGGTCCGTAGTTTCTTTTTTCCTGTGATCAGTCTTACTGGTTTTGGTTTCAGGTTAACACTGGCCTCGTGGAGTGAGTTAGGAAGAGTCTCTTCTCTTCCTTAGGAGGAATCCGTGAAGGACTGGGACTGATCCTTCCTTCAAGTTTGGTAGAATTCACAGTGAATCCTTCTGAGTTGGAACTTTGCTTTGCGGAAAAGATTTAATTACTAATTAAATCTCTTTGCATAACGTCTGTTCAGACTTTCTATAACTTCATGAATTATTTCCAGTGGTTTCTGGTTTTCTAGGAATTTGTCCATTTCAGCTAAGTTATCCAATTTTTTGTTAGAAAAGTGCATTTTTCATTCACTTCTACTGTTTTTTCCACAAAAGTGCACACAGTGGAAAGCTGCCTCCTGCTTCCTGAGGCGCCGGGCTGGCTCTCCTCTCCCGGGACCCCCCCAGCCCCCGGCTCTGCCTCAGTGCCCCCTGCTGCCACCCCGGGGGGCCTTCAGCTCTGCTCTGGGCGGTCCGTGCTCCTTCAGACGTGGCTGTGTCACAGGGCACCGCCTGGACTCTGACGGCTGCAGACAGCCCCAGGGGGCCATGCCCTTTGGTGGGGCTCACGGGCGCTGCAGGCCTGTTGCCAAGGCTGCCTGCCTTCCCCTGGGTCTCAACCTCAGACAGCGACGCCCTCTGGGCTTCCTCGCTCGCGCTGGTTCATCCTCACCTGCTCACGTTCAGGGCTGCGGGACGCCCTTGTCGCTTGGTTTTGCTGTGGACGTCGCTGTGGGTTGGGGAGGCCCTCAGCTTCCTTCCTGTAAAATGGCGTGAACACACCCAAAAAAGGCTGTGCAATGCGCCCCAGCAACTGCATTCCACAAGCTCCCCCCTTAATGGGGAATCCTAGCGCTGAACTGCGGCGTGGCTATGTTGCCTGTTTCATTTATTTATTTTTAAAAATGAAACAAAGATGAATGTTTTTAATGATAAAAGGTACAAATCACAAAGGAGATAGACATCCTAAACCATTCAATACCCAGCAACAAAGAAACAAAGGTACATAGAACAAAGATCGGGGAAACAGGGAAAAGAAAGAATACATGATCGTAGTGAGACGCATGAACACTTCTCCGAGAATATTTACCAAGTGCCTGCTTCATTCATGCGTAAAACTAGTGAGAAGGTATCTTTGAGTACCCCCAAAACCTGTATAGGTACAAATGAAGTTTAAAATTTAAAAAGAGTGATAAAATCATGAAACTCAAAGCGCTAGGCAGCAGGTATTTTCCTGGCTCCCGGGCCATTTTTGTGTCATCTGAGAGAACAGTAGCTCTGTTTCTGCTTAGGTTCAGAATCCGTAAAGGAGAGCTTGAATTTTAAAATTGGAACCATAAATATTTAACTCTGACAAATTGTCCACTCATTTTTTTAATCATCAAAGTAAATCAATTAAATTTGTATTGCATGAGCTAGGGATGACCTTTCTCCAGTAAGTTTTGTTTATATTGACTACCTGACTGGTTATGATAAATTGTTCCCCTCGTTTCCTAAGGAACTGAAATCACAGTTTAATCTTCATTATGATGGTATTGATCAAGGCTGAAATTGAGCATCAAATTCAAAAGGGCTTATGTACACTTTGGTGCTGTTGAGAAGGTGTTCCCGTGGGTTGAAAAAATCCTAAAAATGTAGCCAAACCCACAGCCTATAGGTCAAACAATATTAGCTAAATTCATACACAAAACAATCTTTTTCTGTTTGTTTTTGAAACAGCTTATACTTTATTTTATTCTGTTTTTAATACCAAAACCATTTTGTACTGGGGTATAGCCGATTAACAATGTTGCGGTAGTTTCAGGTGAACAGTGAGGGGCCTCAGTCATACTTAGGCATGTATCCCTTCTCCCATATACATAAACCCCTCCCATCCCAGCCAGCACGTAGCACTGAGCAGAGTTCCCTGTGCTATCCAATAAGTTGGTTATCCATTTTAAGTACAGCAGGGTGTACATGACCTTCCCAAAGTCCCTAACTATCCCTTCCCCCTTGAGTGGAATAATGGAAGAAAAGTAAGCAGTCTTCCTGGGTCAATGTTCCTGAAGTAGTGAGGACATCTTCACGGTTTGATGTGATAATATCCGACCCTGCTCTGAGCAGGCAAGTTAAGCTCTGTGGAGTACACACGCTTTTAAAAAGAACCTCAGAAATGCACAAACAGAGACCACAGGAGGCGGTTATTCAGCTCCTGCCCTTTGCGGGAGCCTGGCCCACTCCACCCCCCGGGGTCTCCTGTGGAGACCTGCAGACAGGCTGGCCCCTCGCGGATGGTGGGCCGCGTGCTTCCCTGACAGTCACGATGGGGGGCATGGGCTGAACACTCCCCAGCCCACGGGCAGCCGCAGCGAGCGGCCGCTGGGTATGGATGACAGCGCTGCCGTCCCACCTCGGCTCACGCTGGCCTGGGTGGGCAGCAGCTCAGCGCCCTGAGGATTTCCTCTCCGTAACCCGTTTCCAGGCCAATGGCAGCCTCAGAGTTCAGGGCGGCGTTACAGACCCTGATAGCCGTTACCACTCGGGGTCTTTTCAAGTTTAAGTCTGGAATTACTGTGGTTGTTCAGTCGCTCAGTCGCATCCAACTCTGTGACCCCGTGGACTGCAGCGCTCCAGGCCTCCCTGTCCATCACCAGCTCCTGGAGCTCGCCCACACTCATGCCCACGAGTTGGTGATGCCCTCCAGCCATCTTACCCTCTGTCGTCCCCTTCTCCTCCTGCCCCTTGCCTCTTGAATTACCTGGAACCAACTATGAGAAAACCAACAGGATTTGCTCTTTTAAAAAGAGAGGGCTCATATCAGCTCATCTGCCGGCTTCCCCTGCACCGAAGCGGTGGTCCCTCCCAGGCTCTCCCGGGCGTGCCCTGGGCTCTGCCGGCCAGTCTTGGTGGTCGTCGTGGCTGACGTCCTGGAGGCACCTCCAGTGTCCCTGTGCACACCCCCATTACCCGGGAGCCCAGGTTGCTCGGGTGCGGCTTTGACAGGTGGACTACACGCTTGCTGTTTGAATGCTCAAGGCCGCCTGTGCCGCTGCTTTGCCGAGCTCTCTACTTTCTGAAGTGTGTCATTTTTCACCTTCCAAACCTCTTACTACATGAGAGCGAATGAGGCTCTGGTTACTCTATGTGAGCGCTTTGTGTTTCATCCTGGGGTCACCCCTGAGAATTTCCATGCTCAGATCTGCATTATTTTATCATAACCCTCTCGGTTTCTCCTGTATGCGTCTTGAATAGGAATCTGGGTGCCCAGAGACTCTTCCAGACGGTGAGGTGTGAAGTGTTCGCGCTGTGTGTGAATCCGCCGCATCTCAGGATGACGCGGGTGCTGGTCTGCGGGTCCACCGTCAGCTCGGTGTCCTGCCTGGAGGGTGGCCTCTGGGGGGGCTGCTGCAGGCTGGGGCGGGGGGCAAAAGCAGAGAGACAGATTTCAGCCCAGCTCTCCACCATTTTCTCCTATCCCTCTCACATGCACGCAGTCACTTTTAGACAAAACATTAGGTGAGTAGAATATTGTGTTCTCTCCTACATCCAAGCGTAAAGTCCATTATCTCCCCCTGGGGAGTCTTGTCCCACGCGGGGTCTCCGTATTTCTGCCCTGTGCTAGGGGGACTCTACACGCACACACAGAGTATGTGTTATATTATGAGGGTTCCCCTAGGCACCCCCACCCTTCTTGGCTGTAGGTATCAACTTTCCACTTTATTTCCTGTAACTGACTCTAAGCACCTTCCATCAAGCTACCTGAAGAAAAACCACTAATTGAGGGGGAAAGAAAGCCTGAAAGCTGATCCCTTTTACTCTGTTCTCTCAAAAGCCAACGTTAAAAAAGACAAACCTAAGCACAGCGACATTTGCAGGTGTGACTCTGAAGCCGCTCGTCAGGGCCCTGAATTATTTAAGACGTGGAATTAAAGCTTCAGCCAGGAGCCCAGAGTCCTGATCCGTCCACAGGGGCGCTTTGCCAGTGCTTGACCCCCACTAGGGCCTCTTTCAAGGAGCCCTTGAGCTCAAAGAGCCCCGAGACAGCCCGGGCAGCTGAGAGCCCTCCACGGCGGGCTCCTGCTGGGACGCCTGGGGACACATGCTCCCTGCCCCGTCACGGCCACCGAGGGCCGGGCCCGGTGGGAGGACCGCCTGGAGGAGCAGCAGGAGTCAGTCCAGGCTCCAGGGGGCTTGAGGGTCACGGGGTGGGATCCCCGGGGTCCCTCGGCTGGAAAGGGGTCCATCTCACGGAGCCCCTTGGGGCAGGGCCTGTGGAGACGGTGCCCCCAGAGCCCCGCATCAGCAGCAGCCCCACCGCCACGCTCGAGGCCCGCCCCTCCATCTGCCGTGAGCAGCAACACGGAGCCTCCCTCCCTGCCCCTCCCCCAGGATGAGGGCCTGGGGCCTCAGTTCCCCAGCACCCCCAACCCTGAGGATGAGGGCCTGGGGCCTCAGTCTCTCCCCACCAGGATGAGGGCCTGGGGCCTCAGTCTCTCCCCACCAGGATGAGGGCCTGGGGCCTCAGTCTCTCCCCACCAGGATGAGGGCCTGGGGCCTCAGTCTCTTCCCCAGCAGGATGAGGTAGCCCGGAGCCTCAGTCTCCCGGCCCCCGGATAAGGGCCTGGGGCCTCAGTTCCCTAGCACCCCCAACCCTGAGGATGAGGGCCTGAGGCCTCAGTCTCTTCCCCCCAGGATGAGGGCCTGGGGCCGCAGTCTCTCCTCCCCAGGATGAGGGCCTGGGGCCCCAGTCTCTCCCCACCAGGATGAAGGCCCGGAGCCTCAGTCTCCCAGCCCCAGGATGAGGGCCTGGGGCCTCAGTCTCTCCTCCCCAGGATGAGGGCCTGGGGCCTCAGTCTCTCCCCACCAGGATGAAGGCCCAGAGCCTCAGTCTCCCAGCCCCAGGATGAGGGCCTGGGGCCTCAGTTCCCTAGCACCCCCAACCCTGAGGATGAGGGCCTGGAGCCTCAGTCTCAGACAAGACTTTGGAGGAGAACGTGCCCAGGCTGCGTCCCCAGGCCGCCGCCTCTGTGATGCGGAGGCTGTGACACCCCAGCGCCCAGTGGTTCTGCGGCGGTTACAGGAAACAGGCCAGGACAGGAGATGCTCTGCCTGCAACCTCGCAGATGAGCCAGGAGGCCTCAGGCCCACGCCCGCCCCGACGTCGGCAGTGCGGATGCTTTTGCTGACCTTGACCTAAGCCGGCAGAGGGAAGAGAGTGTCCTCTGGTGGGGGCGGGGGTGTCCACGGCTCCAGGGAGTGGCCCCCTCTGCCTGTCCAGAGCCCGGGGAGGGTCCCGGCTCACCGCGTGCCCCCGGCCACAGCCGACCAGCAGCCCACCCCCAGGCCCCAGCTGTGGTCCCTCCTCGCGCTGAGCTGAGGTCTGAGTCTCTGCATCATTTCAGCTCCAACAAATAAAAGCGGACCACTGTTCTCTAATGAATCAACAGACACAGGATTCACGGAGGACGCGCTCTGTAGGGAAACAAAGATGTCATTCCCGCTCATGGCCCCCACCCCCGCGCCAGCGCAGACACTGACTCTTGGTCCTTCAGAGGGCAATTTGCTACTACATGCTATTACTACCGTAGAAAAACCTGCGTTCAGGAAAGGCACGAAATAAGTCTATGCCTTTTTTCCCAGGAGTCGAAACAGTGCGGGACGCTTCCCCACATCTCCAGGGTCAAACCTTGAGAGCAGTGAGGTCGGCCTTGTGCTTGCACTGAGTTCTGATGGTTCAGTTCCTTGTCTGAATGATCTCAGACACCCTGCGGGGCAGACTGATTTGCCTCTCTCTCGGTGCTGGGAGAATCAAGGCTCGGGGGGTCAGGAGGCCCCAGGACCCACCCAGCCAGGTGGGAGCCTGGTCGAGATTCGCTGGGTGCCCCCGTCCCCACCACGTGGGCCACAGGGCAGTTCCAGGCAGGCACTGGAGAAGCGGCCTGGAAGGGTCTTCTCTCCGTGGGGGGCAGAGGGCGGCTGCCAGTGGGTCGGCAGCTCTGAAAGTGTGGCATCGAGCAACTAACACTGGGTGGCTGAACTGACTTTGACAGAGCTACTTACACGCTCGAGTTTTTCCACATCCGTGCAAGGGTACTGATTTTTGCGAAAGATGTCTAAGGAGAGAGATTAGAAAGCGTGCGTGACACCGGACCTGCGCGACAGGCTTACACCTGGGGTCTGGGGTGGAATTCTGTTTGGCGCTCAGAGGGCGGTGACACGTCTCTGCAAGCTGCTCTTGTCACCTGAGTCGGGGGTCACTCCAGGTCTAGGTCGTAGCGACCCACACGTAGACCTTCGAAAACGGAGGGGATAAATGTGCATCAGACAGTCCCGTTCTGTTTCACTAACTGCTGTCCAAGTTCAGCATTTTTTTCTCACAATTCAGGCTGGAAAGCTTTCAGTTGCATTTGGTCTCACTTGTGCAACACGCCATTCACTTTGGCTCCATTCTTCTTTATATTAATGAAAAAATCCTTTTTATCCTGGTAAGCTTGGAAGCAAAACTCTTCCATGGCGTGCATGCTCGAGCTGACTTGTGCAGTGCACAACCCTGGCCTCTTGCCATGGCAGACAGTCTGACCTGGCGAGAGCCTGGAGGGGGCTCGGGTCCGTCCTGCTTTAGCAGAGGTCGGTTTATTTTCAGGCCTCTAGAGCTCTTTTCTCCCCGTCCTCTTAGGTAAATTGCGTACATTTCCCCGAGATTGGAAAAACCCTTAAAGGGCAGGAAGGGGGGGAACAATAACACAGCCTCTGCCCTATCAGGGAGGAGCAGAGGAGCCGCCAAGCAGCCTTCATGGTGCCTGAGAGGCGGGGCTGGCGGAGGCGGAGGGGCGCCTGCCGTCCGGGGGCCTGGGGCAGATGCAGGCCCAGGGGGAGGCCCTGCCGTCCCCGGCTGCGAAGGGACTCCAGCTGCGCCCTTCTCAGCACCCGGATCACCACTGTCCTCTCGCTGGGCTGGGAGTGGGACAGCCTGAGGTGCAGGTGGGCCCCGCCAGTTCCCAGGGGCGCTGGGTCCTCGGGGAGACTCACTGCAGGGCAATCTTCAGGTCCTCCCCTGCGGGTCCCGAGGCTACACCGGCTTCGAGAGCTGCCCCAGAGGGCTGCAGGGTGGAGGCTCCCCTTCCACTCCACCTGCGTTATCTGCCAGGGCCCGGGTACCGATCCTGGGTCCCCCTGGACGACCCCCATGGACCGAGATAGATAGAGGGAGGCCTTGGGAAGAAACCAGGTGGGAACCTTCCAGAAAGCCAGCCAGCAGACGGGCTCCTGGCTGCCCGGTGCTCTCCTGCCCGAGACTGTGGAGCCATAAAGAGACGGCCCAGCCTCCTCATTTTGATCTCGGGGGCCTCGGCCTGCAGCAGCGTGGATGGGGGCTTTGGTTCCCAGCCAGAGACCGAGGCTGGGTCCCGGCAGTGGAAGCACCAGATCCCAGCCACGAGGCCCGGGGCCGGTGACGAGGCCCTGCCTTCAGCTTTGCAGAAAAGAATTCCCACAAAGACGGAAAGCAGTTTAGTAAGTAAAATGTTTGTTAAGAGGAAAAAGAGTCCAGTACGCGTGGACAGACACGTGGGGGACTCAGGGAGGCACTCAGAGGCACTGGGTCAGGCCCTCATCGTGATCGGAATTACTTTTACGGGACCTTTCTTCCGGGCTTCTTGTGGCCAGTCATTTTGAGTTGCCTGGTTCACAGCCCACACTTGGTCTGTCTAAGGATCCTCCTGTGTGCACACACATCTCTTAGACAAGGTGGTTTTACTACAGAGGCGTCTGGGTAGAACATCCCTTGACATGACCCTCCTTTGGTCTCCAGAGAGTCTTTCTGCGCATATGTGGTCTGCGAGGTCTCCTGACTTCAGGAATCAGAGACAGGACCCAGCCTCCTCCCTTAATTGTCCTACTGTTCTTGGAGTCTGGTCAACAGAGAAGTTCAGTTCAGTTCAGTTCAGTCACTCAGTTGTGTCTGACTCCTTGTGACCCCAGGAATCGCAGCACGCCAGGCCTCCCTGTCCATCACCATCTCCCGGAGTTCACTCAGACTCACGTCCATCAAGTCGGTGATGTCATCCAGCCATCTCATCCTCTGTCGTCCCCTTCTCCTCCTGCCCGCAATCCCTCCCAGCATCGGAGTCTTTTCCAATGAGTCAACTCTTCGCATGAGGTGGCCAAAGTACTGGAGCTTCAGCTTTAGCATCATTCCTTCCAAAGAAATCCCAGGGCTGATCTCCTTAAGAATGGACTGGTTGGATCTCCTTGCAGTCCAAGGGACTCTCAAGAGTCTTCTCCAACACCACAGTTCAAAAGCATCAATTCTTCAGTGCTCAGCCTTCTTCACAGTCCAACTCTCACTTCCATCCATGACCACAGGAAAAACCATAGCCTTGACTAGACAGACCTTAGTCGGCAAAGTAATGTCTCTGCTTTTGAATATGCTGACTAGGTTGGTCATAACTTTTCTTCCAAGGAGTAAGCATCTTTTAATTTCATGGCTGCAGTCACCATCTGCAGTGATTTTGGAGCTCCCCAAAATAAAGTCTGACACTGTTTCCACTGTTTCCCCATCAATTTCCCATGAAGTGATGGGACCAGATGCCGTGATCTTTGTTTTCAGAATGTTGAGCTTTAAGCCAACTTTTTTACTCTCCTCTTTCACTTTCATCAAGAGGCTTTTGAGTTCCTCTTCACTTTCTGCCATAGGGGTGGTGTCATCTGCATATCTGAGGTTATTGCTATTTCTCCCAACAATCTTGATTCCAGCTTGTGCTTCTTCCAGCCCAGCATTTCTCATGATGTATTCTGCATAGAAGTTAAATAAGCAGGGTGACAATATACAACCTTGATGTACTCCTTTTCGTATTTGGAACGAGTCTGTTGTTCCATGTCCAGTTCTAACTGTTGCTTCCTGACCTGCATACAGATTTCTCAAGAGGCATGTCAGGTGGTCTGGTATTCCCATCTCTTGAAGAATTTTCCACAGTTGATTGTGATCCACACAGTCGGAGGCTTAGGCATAGTCCATAAAGCAGAAGGAGCTGTCTCCTGGAACTCTTGCTTTTTCCATGACCCAGCAGATGTCAACAGGGAAATGAACTGAATTGCTTTGGCCCGGGGGCTAGGCCTCCGGCCTCAGTTTTGCAAAGGTCCCCAGCCCTGCCCCGGGGCGGCTGATGGTGGAGACAGCAGGGCCAGCCCTTTCTGCCAGAGCCCGGAGCAGGCTGTGCCTCTTCCCTTCTGGGGGCCCAGAGGACAGGACTCACAGGACTGAAAGCACTGGAACCCAGACTCAGGAGCTTGAGGGTGGAGAAGGCGAGCAGTTCTCTTGCCCTAATCAGAGCCCCTCAGACAGGCCCGCTGACGTCTGCTCTGAAGCCTCCATCAGGGCTCTGCTCCCGGGGGGTCTGCGGCCCACCCCCCTCTACACGCCTCTGGGTGGCCTGGGTCCCTCCTCGGCTTCACGTGCCCCCCAGTGGGAGGGTCAGGCCCCCAGGACAGCCATCCTGCTCTCCTCTGTCCGGAGAGCCTCTGTGGGGACAGGGTCAGCCTCAGATTCTGCCTGCAAATGGCTCTCTCCTCCCGAGTCACCCCCTCCCTCAAAGTCCCCATCTGGGCAAATGGGGCTGGGAGGGGCAGGGTTGGTGTCATGGGAGAGGCTGAAAAATATCTACTGACCACTTTTTTGTTGTATGTTTGTGTTTTTAAAACTGAACAGTAATATGGACAGGCATCAGGTGAACGTAGAAAACTCGTCTCCCAAAGCCCTGGACCCCGCTCCCAGGGGGAGCCTGTGTGCACACGTGTGGACGTGTGTGCGTGTGTGTTCAGTGGGCACACGTGTGGACGTGTGTGCTCAGCGTGCACATGCACAGGTGTGTGTAGTGTGTGTTCCGTGTGCACATGTGTAGACGTGTGTGCATGTGTTCCGTGTGCACACGCGCAGATGCGTTTACATGTATGTTTGCTGTGCACACGCACACGTATGCGTCCTGTTGTCTCCATAGTATGTTGACTTGTTTTCTCACTTAAGGAAAAAGACAGCTTTCTGCCAACATGTGTGGCTGTTCCCCATTTTGTCTTAAATCACTGAGTTCAGTTTTATTCACTGGCTGGATCACGTTTATTTCTCCAACTGCTTGGCGATAAAGACCTTGTGGGACACCTGTCCTGAAGAAGGAATTCATGGGGCCTGGACTCCATCTGAGGCCTGTTCATGCTGATCATGCTCGGCCACCTTTCCAATGGACTCTGAACTCTGTGTTTAGCGCCTATGAAAACAACAACAGAAGGGTAAGACCCCCTCCAGACCGGGGAGCCTTGAAGATCGTATCTAGGTTACTCATCGCCTAAGAGAAAACATACGCTATCACCCCTTCCTCCAGACAGGCCATACATTTTTCTGTATCTATCAGAGTATAACCTTGGGTGTATTGATTACTGGCTAATTGTTTGACTGTTTGAGCGCATGAGCACATAGCAGGTGAATGATGGGGTTATTGGGATTGTATGTTCTTTGGTTTATGTAGGTCTCAAGGAATTTGGAGTGGTGGGTTCAGACACGTGCACATGGGGTATAAAAGATTTTCACAAATGCTGGTCGGGGCCCTTGGCTGAGAGGAGACTCTGCCTCGGGCCCGCTGGTGTAATAAAGTGCACTCCCCTATCTGCACTGTCCTTCTGAGGGAGTTTGTTTCCCGGAGCGCGTGGCTACAAAACAAGAGGTCGGGCAGGGTGTTCGCAGCTCCTTTGTACTCAGCTTCGATTTCCTGACTCTCTCTTCACAGTAGCTGTGCTCGTGCTGAGCTCCGTGCAGGGCCCAAGATCTCAGGAGGGTGGGAAGCTTTGATCAAAGAGGCTGCGTGATAATAAACTTCAAAGGCTGGTGTCTGAAAATCGGAGGTCATTTGAGGTTTTAAACGGCAAAATGCCATTGTTTGTTCTAAACACTCTCCAGGCCTCTTCTGCATGTTGAGAGTTAAAAGCAGGGTTGGCCAAAGCTCCGTGGAAAGTTCAGGAACATTTCGGGACCCAGGAGTCTCAGGGCCTCACAGTGGACAGAGCACGTGTTTCTAACAGGGCTGGAGGCGGCCCAACCCTCCCCTCCCAGATCTCAGAAGCAGGTGCCCCTGCAAACAGCGCTCCACCCCCCTGGGCCCCACTTCCTGCTGTGAAATGGGAAGTGGGCTCACCAGCTCTCCTTCAGGGGAGACATGTCTCTTCCCCATGCATGTAGGGTCCATGCAATCACTCTGAGCGGTCGCTCCAATCTGTTCCGTACTCTCAAAGGCATCATCATTACTGTTATTATCTCAGAGTCCTGCCTCCGACTGCTCTTTGAATTTCAGAGCTTTTTAATAAACACCTTCTGGTTGATTTGGTGGCTTGAGGCTCTGCGTGGCCCAGAGAAGTTCTTCCTGGGTGGCTGGTTCAAGCATGAGTGGGGTGGTGGGGGCTTCAGACAAGGCTTGGGGCGGGGGCTGAGCCAGAGCCTGGGACGGAGCCCCACCAACCCGCGCGAGATGCCGTGTGAGAGATCTGCTGCGTCCTGAGAAATGTGCATTCTCACCAGAAGCTGTGCGAGAGGGCTGCTTCCAGGGACCCTCAAATATTCTGTAACAATGTTTCTCTTTAATCAGCTGATACTGAGCCTGTTCATGGTTGGGGGGAGCGGGTGTGCAGGGCGGGGCGGGGCCCCAGGATGAGCACAGGACAAGAGCTGGGGGCTCTGTCCCTCCTTGAGGAGTGAGGGTGTCTGACCACACCTTGGGGGCTCGGGGGGGCCTGGAGGAGCAGAGGGGACAGGCCCGTGGTGGCCAGGATGCCCCATCCAGGCAGAGCGAGGACTTCTGGACCCCGATGGGCCCGAGGGAAGCACTTGCCAGAGGGCCGGCCGCCCCCGTGTCCCCAGGGACCCCTCGAGCTGGCAGTAAAATGTGGGACTCCCGAGCTTCCTGATGTTCCTCCAACTTTAGAGCAGACAAGGCTGACAGTGAGCGCCCTGCCGTTCTCCACTGACAAACAGTGGACGCCCCCGCCCCTCCCGCGCCCCCAAACTGGGGTCCAGCATGTCTGCAAGGAGCGCGACTGGCTGCGTCCAGACAAGGCAGCTCCTGCCTCGGTGAGGAGCGCCTGTGGGCAGAAGCATGAGGGAGTGAGGGTGTGGATGAATAGGTCAGCGACTGCAGGAAAGAAGGAGGAAACAGCGCAGGCTGGGTCTCGAAAGCAGGGCCCATCTCGGGCCGGACCACGGGCTGTGAGCTTTGTGTCCAGTATCCATGGACACGACACACCAGCTGGAAACCCAGCCCCCTCCCCCGCATGGAAGAGCCCCGGGCTCACACCTAGACTCTCTGTCGCCTGAGATAACTCCCTGATTATCTGTGTGTTGTGCTTGCTGGGGTATGACCACAGGCCTGTTGATAATTGTCCACTGTTAACCACCTGGGCTTAAGGCATAGAATCACGGGCTTAAGGCATAGAATCACGGGCTAACTTTGATTGAATCTTTCTTTTCCTTTGTTCAGACTAGTTTCAGAGAATTTGGGGAGGTGGGTTTGAGCACGTACACTTAGGATATATAAGGTTTTCACAGAAAAAGAGTCGGAGTCCTTGGCTGAGAGGAGACTCTGCCCTGGGCCCCCTGGTGTAGTAAACCGCACTCTGCTCTCTGCACTGTCCTTCTGAGTGAGTGTGTTTCCCGGAGCGCGTGGCTGCAACAGTGTGACTGAGCAAATGTAGGTGTGAAAGGTGCTTTCTGGGCCTCCAGTCCCGCGTTTACTCTCTTCTGGGTTCTCCTTGCTTAAACCCTGAAGTCCCGGGCAGCACAGTGAAGCCAGAACTGAAACAGTCACGCTTCTTAGGTCCTGAAGCCTGCGCGTTTAGAGGGTCAGATCGAGACCTGGGGCAGAGGGCCTGGCGTGCTCCTGCCGGCCTGGCCAGGCCCCGGTCAGCACCCATGTGCCCGGCCTTTGCTCCTCTGAGGCTCTGATGACCACACCCGCTCCCCATCACTCCTCACCCTGCGAGCGCGGCCCATTACCCTTTCCCACGTGCAGGACTGTCTGAATCATCTGGGGTGAACTCGGAGGCCAGCTGTCTGCTCCCCCGAGCCCAGAGCCTTTGCTGGAAGCCCTGAATCCCCGTGGGATCTGGGCTGGGTGCCGGCCCCCCTCCCCTCCAGGGGGTAGCTGGCCCTGAGGAGGGAGGGGGTGTCCACCCTGAGACCTGGCACTCGTATTTCTCCTGGAACGAGGAAGTCCATCATCTCACGTACTTGTTGGGAAAAACAAAACACGAAAACACCACCGGATGATCCAGGGCTCTTCCTGTTGGCAAATCCTTGGAGCAAGATTATTTTCACCTATTTAGCTGTTAGATTCGTAACGTGATCAGGCCTTCGAGTCAGGTAAGACTCCTGGAACCAGAGCCTCCCCATGCCCCATTGAGTGGCTCAGGGCTACTAATCTAATCTCAGGGCACAAGACGAGAGGCTTGATGCTCTGTGTGGCTGTGAGGCACGGTTCTCCTGCAGAGGCTGGGATGAGACCAGTATTTCTGGTTCTTAGCTCCCCTAGGGCCATGTAAACAAGCCTTGGGGTCCCCGCTTTGAGACAGAAATGGCCTCAGAGCTGAGCTCACAGACTTCTAACCACGTTCAAAACACTCATCAGGTTGAAGCAAGGCCATAAAGTCCACATCACGAGGACGCCACCGGGGGCCCCTCGAGGCTCACCCGGAGCTCCTCCCGGGCCCCTCCGAGGCGTGAGCTTAGAGGGTCCCGCCGCAGACCCCTCACCCGGGCAGGTGGGACGCAGCCCTCTGCCTCCCACTCTGCTGGGGACTGGAGACGTGGGGGCGGGGGCGGGGTGGGCTCTGAGCTGCAGCCCCTCACCAGGTATCTGCCTGTGATGCTGACGGACAGAGAGACACTCAAAGCCCGGGGCGAGTGAATTAATTATTAAGCAGCTCAGCACAATCGATACTCCACTGTTGCTGTGTTTCCTTGTGGATATTTCTGGAGTTCGCGTCAATATTTAATTCAACCCCAAACCTTAGGTCATTAGGAAATGTAGACTCCAAGCTCTCAGGGTACAGCTTGCGTTATGCGGTCAGCCCACAGGAGGATGAGAACCGGGGGTGCAGGCCTCTGGTTTTGAAGAGCTCCTCCCCCCAACCTCCCCACATCCACTGTTTAAAGGAAAGGTCAGGAGACACGTCTCACAGGCTCTTCTCTTGTCTGCCTTTTTAATAAATAATTTTTAAAGATTTAAGGAGAGTTGATGTACAATGATCTGTTAGTTTCAGCTGTGCAGCAAGACGAATCAGTTACACAGACACGCTCCTGCAGGCTCTTCTTGCGCTCAGGTTGTTACAGAGTGTTGGGCGGAGCTCCCCGTGTGGTGCAGTCACCGAATGTCACCACAGTTTCTTCATGTCCACGAGTCCATCTCTGTTTGGTATCTAAGTTCATTAGAAATCCTTTTTTTTTTTTTTAGATTCCACACATGAGCGATATTATATGACACTTGTCTGCCTTTTAAAAACACAGGCGGGGGTGCGTCATTTGCCAGTGCCTGAATCGGCACGTGGCCAGGGAGTCGGCTGTGGTGGGCCCCTGCTGAGGACTGTGAGAAGCGGGGTGGGCATACCCAGGTGCTGTGGCCCCTGCTTCTCGGTAGTGAGTAAACAGTGGGGCCACAGAGGGAGGCCTTCTGTGTTCCTGGTGTTTGCTGTCGTGGAGGTGGAGGTGGCATTTTCTACTTGACCCAGAGAAGCAGCCAGCACCCCTCCCGCCACCCAGGGACTTTTCAGCGACCGAGTGGCTTCACTGGAGGCTGGGTGAGCGGCCGCCCGCCCCACGCAGAGCACCTCCTCGGCACAGGGCCTGGGCAGGCACGCCTGTCTGCTGTTCGGGGAGAGAGCGTGTGAGTCCGCGTGCTGCTACGATCGTTTAGAAGAACCACAGGAAGCAGCTCCCGAGGCCTCTTTGGGTTGCAGTGCGGCTGGGGCCCTGGAAAGCCCCCCTTGCTTCCCCGTCTCCCTGCCACTGCCGTGAGGCTGATGCTTCCTCTCACCGTGCGCGAGTCCCCCTCCTGGGCACAGCCGTGGCTGTTCTGCGGACAAGGCGGCCTTTCTCAGCCGTGACTGCCTCCAGAGGTGACTGCCGAGCCCACCAGCTGAGCACCGCGGCCGCGCGGCCTGCTCGACAGCCAGTCTGGGGCGCGGTGCCTGCAGCCCTGGCTCCCCCCAGAGCCCAGTGGGGTGCCGGTGGAGGCGGCGGGCTGTCCTCGGCCCGTAGGAGCATCTCTGCCGTCTCTGCCCCCGTCTCCACATGGCTTCTCTGCGTCTGGGTCCAAGGTTCCCGCTTCCTTCGAGGATGCCAGCCGTGTGGACGTGACTCTGGGTGGCACTGTCCGCACCTGAGCCCCTTCTGGTCCTCCAGTCCCACCGCTGGGGACCGAGACAGGCTCCCGAGGCAGGACGTGAGCTCAGGGCCTGGATGCTCCCAGGGAGGAATGGTTAGCACTGCTGAGATCCTCAGGGTGGGAGGCTGGTGGTCCAGGGTTGAGGGTCTGGGGGACGATGGCAGGGAGAGATCACCCACTTCACTCCCGTCTCAGGTGATGCTTTCAACCGCCTCCACGCCCCGTGTCTCACCCTGATGGCCCGGGGAGGTGGGCAAGGACGTGACCACCACCACCCCCTGTCAGGAGGTGGGCCAGAGCCGCTGTCCAGGTGGCACAGCCTCACCAGGCCCGGTTTGTACCAAGTTTAACCGGGATTTCTTCCCTTTAGGTGAAGAATGTCTTTGTATTTGAGGCTCAAGGAAGACTTGAATGTATTGCTGAAAGGGCAAATTCCAAAACTTCCCACAAAGTACACAGGGACATTCAAAAAACCAGCCCAGGAATTTCTGTACCTGGCTCTTAAACAGGATGCGATACAAAGGAATTAAGATTCTTTGATAAAATCCAAGGAAATTTCAAGCGTCTGTTGTTTTTGGCAGCAACCAAGACCCCTGGAGAGGGCCCGGCTCACGACTTCAGTTCTTCTGAATTGCTGCTCCTGTTCTAGCTGTTTTGAGCTATAAGAAAGAAGATCTTCATTGTAACAGCAGTTACTAAGGAAGGCAGCAATGCATCTCTTAGAGAAGGTGGGTGTGTCTGAGGGACTTTTTTCCTGTGTGAGGGTAAACTGGCTCTGAGATCATGAACGGCATGAAGGGGTGAGGGGTCTGTGTGCTTCCCGATGAAGAGACATGAGCTTTTGTGGGAGACTGTCCTAAAGGAAATCACTCCTGGATGTTCGTTGGAAGGACTGATGCTGAAGCTGAAACTCCAATACTCTGGCCACCTGATGCAAAGAGCTGACTCATTGGGAAAGCCCCTGATGCTGGGAAAGATTGAGGGCAGAGGAGAAGGGGACGACAGAGGATGAGATGGTTGGGTGGCATCACCGACTCAATGGACATGAGTTTGAGCAAGCTCCAGGAGTTGGTGATGGACAGGGCGGCCTGGCATGCTGCAGTCCATGGGGTCGCAAAGAGTCAGGCATGACTGAGCGACTGAATTGAAAAGGAGAGAATGTTTGGGAAGACAAAACAGATGTAGAAATGAATACTGAATTGACAAAAAAGAAAAAAGTCTCACGGAAAGACCCGAACAAACTTTTGCCCAACTGGACTGACGAGAGGCCAAGCCTCGCCCAGCTCTGTGGTTGGAGGTGCGGGCGGGCCGCTGGGCCAGCAAGGGTCCTGTGACAGGAGTGTGGCTGAGTGAGGTTCTTGGGGGTAAAGGGCCACCGCGTCTACATGAAACGGATCTGCAGGAGAAAGAAGGCGGACAGTCCAGCGCAATGGGTTATTTTTCCAGCGTTCTCTATGTTTGAAACTATTCATGGGTAGGAACTCTGACACAGCACAGATCAGCAGACGCCTGAATCGCGGGGCCGGCCTATTTCCTTCGTCCAGAGTCTCGGCACACGCTGGGTCCCCGCGCTCACGCCGTGGGCAGGTGGCCGCGGGCAGCCCTGTGTGTCCAGCGCCAAGTGGTCCCTGGGCTCCTGTGTCAGCTCTCCCCTCCGTCTTCTGCCTGCTTGGGAATGACGTCGTGCAGTTCCGGCCTTCCGGGAAAGCTGCTTTGGAGACGGCCACGTTGGAACAAGGAGACGAGTCCCGCAGGGTCTCCATCTGCCCACGGTCGGGCGACTGAGGTGCGCTAACACAGCCGTGCAGTGTCGTCCTGACGGGTCTGCATGTGGGCCCCTCTTCAGACGAGGCACCGGCAGGGGCTGGCCGCCGGAGATTACACGGCCAGGATGTGGCAGAGCTGGGCTGAGGAGGGGCTCGTGTCCTGTTGGCGATGTAACCTGAAGCAGAAATAGCATGAAGGCTTCGGAGCGGAGGCCCGGGCAGAAGGGTCAAGCGGCGTTTGTGCAGCACCGGACGGTGGGCACACAGCTGTGTGCACGTGGGAAGCTCAAAATGCTTCACAACGAAGTGCTGGGGAAGCGGCGAAAAGCGGCGGCACTCGGGCTCAGAGCAAGGCAGCCGTGCTCAGGTCAAGGCTCCAGCCTCTGCGGGCCGCCACCTCCAGGCAGGAGGAGAGGGACCCTGGGCCCTGCAAAGGTTCGACCAGATCCTTGCTGCAAAGCGCCATGGGACGGGCTGGCGGCTGAGAGGCTTCTGGTCATGCCTTCCCCGGGGGGTGAGGCTCGGGTCCAGGGAACGATGGGGCCCGTGTCCCCGACCCCTCAGGTGCCTGGCCGTGCAACCCCCGGGAGTGGTGGGCTGCAAGGTGCGGGCTACTGTGAGCATCCAAGTGCCGCCTGGACAGGCCTCCCAGGGACACTGGCGTCTGCCCGCCCCGCCGGCTGCTCCCCCGGCGGTCACCCTCCACTCCCTGGCCTCCCAGCTCTGCCCTTCACCTTCGGTCAGACGCCGGCCGATCGAGCGGCACAGGAAATTTTCACCCTTGCGCGCAGACGTCTTCTGGTTTTGCTTCTATTTTTAATCCCTCGGACTCACAGAGCACTTTCTCCGATGAGGTCAGGAGCCTCACAGACAGTGTCTAACGGTATTAACGATGCTTCCCAGACTGGTGGGGGCAGGTGTTGTTGACCGGAGCCCTCAGAAGGACAACAACAACCTCCAGAGCTTCGATGGCGCTTCTGTGCAGGCAGGTGGACAAGAGGGGCTTCCAGGCGCCCCTCTGCAGGAGCTCTGCGTCTTCAAGGGCCTGGGAGTTGGAGCTTGTGTCTGGGGTGGGGGGTGTCCAGGCGCAGAGTTCCAGCACCTCAATATACAAGAGGGGCCACCATCTGCCTTACTCACGGGGACTATAAAAGTGGGGGCTCATGGAGGTCACAAAGCTCCTTGACAGTGAATCCTCCGGCCAACTCCTAGATGGTCCGGCTCTGGGGTGGTTATTACCTTATTTCCTACAAAGAAACAAAGCTTCCCAGGTGGCACTAGTGGTGAAGAGCCCTTCTGCCAACGCAGGAGACAAGAGACGTGGGTTCCGCCCCTGGGTGGGGAAGACCCCCTGGAGGAGGGCATGGCGGCCCTCTCCGGTGTTCCTGCCTGGAGAACCCCATGGACACAGGAGCCTGGGGGGCTGCAGTCTGTTGCTGCTGTTCAGCCGTGTCTGGCTCCTTGTGACCTCATGGACTGTAGCAGGTCAGGCTCCTCTGTCCACAGGATTCTCCAGGCAGGAAGACTGGAGTGGGTTGCCGTTTCCTTCTCTAGGCTCAACTGAAGCAACTTAGCGTGCACCACGTGGAGCCACACGCTAACTCCTTGTTCCGGGATCATGCAAGGCATTCTCCGCCCAGGATAGTCCTGCCTTCCAGGAAGATGTGCTGGGAAGGGCGCCCTCGAGCCGGAGCCCTGGACAAGTCTGTGATTTGCATCCCTGCCTAGCACGTCAGCGCAGGCCGCCTGGGCTCCGAGGGGGAACCTGGCTCTGCTGGGGGCCCTGGGCGAAAGGTCAGGTCCCAAGAGAGGCGCCCCCATGCAGGGCCCCCCAGGCTGCCTGGACTGCCCCGTCAGCGGGCGGCGCTGGGGGCTCGGGCCGGGCTCTGAGCCGCCGTCAGGACGCCGTGTCTTGGCCCGGGCGCCCGAGCTGGCCCCCAGGTCCTCTGTGCTCCTCTCTGCGCCCAGTGGACCCCGCAGGAGCCGGAACCACGGTTCTGTGCTCTTTCTGGCTCCCTCACACCTCTGGGGCTCTAGGGGCCACCCCCGGCCCCCCACCCAGGGGCCTCCTTTTCTAGGAGCTCTGCTGATGAGACGGACAAGTCGCTGCAGACACCTGGCACCGCTCGGGGAGGCCCACGGCGGGACTGGAGGGGGCGTCTGGGCCCCGCAGTGCGAGACGTCGACACCGTCGGTGTTTCTGTGAAAGAAACGCGGCCTGGCCCTGGTTCTCTGTTGCCTTAAATCAGTGTTCCCTGTAATCTTCTCCTCCCAGATATCACCTCAGCAAGGGAGATTTTGGGGGTGGTCAAGCTTTACAGCATCACCGATTATCAGCTCATCTGTCTACCCATCACTTTATTAATCAATACGTTATCAATCCCTATCTGACCAAACTCGGATGTGCACACTGGATCAACACACTTTCATCCTTGGCCAGGGAGTCCCTCGCTGGTTACTTCTGATAACACACTGAGTGTTATAAACGCACACACCAAGCACAGCTAGGGCTTGAGCGTACCGACCTTGAACCTCGTGACTGCACGTCGCCCCACCCACGCCAGCCCCCTCCCCCCGCCCCAGGGACCCAGCCCCTGAATCCCGTGTCTGTCCTCACCTTGCCCTCATTTCCCTGTGGCCTTGCATCGCAGGCGTTCCTAAAAATTGTGTGTGAGCGTGGTTGGTGTCAGCTCTGTAAGCAGGTCTTGGCCTTCCTGCGGTGCTGCCAGACTTGCCAATCACCTATTAATTGCCGCTTCCCCACGTTGCTCCGTCTTGCTGTGGACTATCCGCTCTGCCGGTCATTGTAGGAAGGCCACATCCAGAGCTGTGTTGCCTGACTGCGAGCTCTCACGGTGGCCCACGGGCCACGGGTCCGGCAGGGGTCAGGAGACCCTGTCCAGGACAAAGGGTGTGTCACTCCTGGCCCAGCAGGCAGCACCGGCATTGGCAGAACCGTGCAGCCCCCTTGCCCAAGCCCCATGGGGGGCGCCGATAGCCAGGTGGGGTCCGCACACGCAGAGGGTGCGGGGTGGAGGGGCCCTCACTCAGGGACGGGGATCCTTCCTTGTAGGCGACTGGTATCCGGGGTGCCAGCCACACCGCCGCCAAGGCTGTGAGCTGCACGGACCTTCTGGTACAGCCCGTGGGGACCTGGGCAGGTGGTCCCTTACCTGAAGGACATGTAGAATATGAGAGATGGCGGGGAAACCAGCTTGCAATCCTTCAGGTCCTGTTCCTAAAGGAATAGAAACGTCTCAAAGAAAGTAAACCTCCTAGGCCTTTTCCATCTATTTGCGTATTGAAAAAAGTGAACTTACCTGCTTTTTACCACTTTTCGGGGTAAATGAGCTGAGCTTTAAAGGAGAACCCAGGAGGGGGGGCGTTTCGGTCCCCGAGTTACGGGAGGTGGACGGGGAGCGGAGGCTGCTGACGGGAGGTGGGCGGCTGCACCTCGGTTTTGCCTCTCGGGTCGTTTTATCCAAAGTGACCACGGCCACACCCCCGCCGTGATGGATGCCAGCCGCCTGCATGGCTGCAGCGTCAAGCGGCAGTTCACGGACCTGACTGCGTGTTTGTGCTGATTCAGCCTCAAAGTCAGGACGGACAGAAGGGACCCGGTTCCAGGAAGGAGCGAGCTCAGGCTGTAGCGTGGGGCAAGGCCCGGGCTGAAATCGAGCTGAGAAGACTCGTCTGTTCAAGAACCCCTTTCCCTCCAAGACTGTCCGCCCAACAGCTCTCGCAGCGTCTGCAGTGACCGAAGAGGCGCCCCCCCAGGGGCACCCCCGGGCAGAGCCCCACTGCTCCTACCCCGGGCACGGAGGCTCTCAGGCTCAGCTGTACCTGGGGCTCCCTGGGGATGTTGACAAGCCCCTGCCAGGCCACGGCCACACCAAGGGCAGCGGAATCCCGGCGGCTCCAGGTGTCCGTTTCCTCACAAGGCATCCAGCCCGCTCGCTGTGCGCTCTGGGTCGACCTCACGTGGACCTGGGCACAGACGGCGTTCACGGAGTTGGTGCTCAGTTGAACTCAGTAGCTTCTCTTGCCCTCGCCTGTAGGATGGAGACCCAACAGCTCTTTCCACCTGGGGTCCCAGCCCTCAGTGGGCAGCTGGAGGCAGACCCCGGGGCCAGGGCCCCAGCGCTGGCCGAGGCTGGTATGGAAGGCTCCCGGGGGAGGCCTGAGGCCCAGCCTCTGCTGCTGTCTGCTCAGCACCAGCCCGGGGTGTCTCAGGGCTGGGGCGCAGGTCAGGGAGCCGTCGCAATCGGTCAGGCCCGCCGTCCCCTCCCGCCTCCTCCACTTGGCTGACAGCGGCCCCTGTTCCCTGCACAAAGTGTCCTGAGAGCTCCTGCAGGGCCCACCCGGCTTCTCCACGAGACGCGTCCTGGGGTTCAATCAGCAGCGGAGGTGCCTGGTGAGCTGCACTTGGGAAACGGGGATTCTCCAGTCTCCAGGGGCTCAGCCCTGGGCCTCGAGGCTTCTCTGTCCGGGGTTTCTCAGATTCCAGGGCAGCTGCGGGAAGGCCCGGGTCTTCCTAGGTGGCAGCCTGGCTGGGGAGCAGGGCTGGTCTCAGCCCTCCTTTGGGGCCTCTCCCACGTCCCCTGTGTTTCTTCAGACATGGGGCTTCTCGCTGGAGCTGACCGTGCTGACGGAGAGAAGCGCCTCAGGCTGAGCTCGGGGAAGGAACCCCGGCCTCTGGGGCGCTGGGAGCTGCCTGGAGCCTCCTGGCTGCTTCCTGGGAGAGGCGTGGGGGCTCTGGGCTCCAGAGAGATGGCCTCACGGAAGGCGGGGCCACGTGGGGATGGAGGTCCCTGTGGGATGTTGTCATCCACACCCAGACCATCTGTCACCGGCCTCCCGGTGCCCCCGCGTCGAGCTGGGGACCCGGCAGGTGCTGGGGGAGCCCGCGAAGCTGGCGGGGCGGCGGCACGGTGCTGGCCGGTGCCGCGTGGCCGCGACACGCGTGCCTCTGCCTGGGCGCGTGTGGACCCCTGGGAGGAGCAGGCCGCGGGGAGCGCGGGGGTGGGCCAGGCCGCTGGGGGTCTCATCCTCCCTGACTTGCTGGCTGGTGCTGTTTCCGGCTTCCTCATCTGTGACGTGGGGACTGCTATAGTCCGTGAGAAGCACGCCGGGGGCCGTGTCACGCGCCGAGTGCCACCAACGCCGCTGCCCCTCCCTGCCGTCCAGGAGGAAGCGGGCAGCCCCAAGCCCAGGGGGCGGGGGACAGGTCCAGCGCTGTCCAGTCTCGTATCTCTCCCGTCCAGGGAGCCTGGGCCCAGCAGCCTGCAGGCACCGCCCACCCCGCTGGCCTTGGACCTGCCAAGCGAGGGCCCCTCTGTCCACCAAGGCTGACAGCGGCCTGACGGCCCAGCTGCTGCGTCTCAGCTCCATCGCAGTCTCAAAGTAAAAAGGGAAGCCCGGCCCTACTACTCCGGATCGGTGACTTGGTTAATTTATAGAACCAGCTGACAAAGTGAACGCAGGCTTGTCAGACACAGCGAGCGCAGGGCACAGGTGAGGAGGAGAGCCCCAGACAGAGGGGCCGGCTGCAGAGACGGCGGCTTAGACGCCAGGTGAGGGGAAACAGGGTCTGACCTTTGAGACAGAGGCCGAGTTTTTTCCATCAGAAAAGTGAAAAGGCGGGGCATATTTGAAGCCCCCGGGAGTGGATAACCAGTATCAGCCAGATCAGCTCTCCCGCCAGCACGCAGCTCCGAAACGGCACTCGGGTTCTGACCATCTGCAAAGCTCCCGGGCTCTTGCTTCTCCTCTGAAGATTTCCAAATTCTGAAATAGCTAGATTTGGCCCAGAGAGCAGATAGCCTGAAATTGCTTGCTGCTGCTGCTGCTAAGTCACTTCACTCGTGTCCGACTCTGTGCAACCCCATAGACGGCAGCCCACCAGGCGCCCCCGTCCCTGGGATTCTCCAGGCAAGAACACTGGAGTGGGTTGCCGTTTCCTTCTCCAATGCATGAAAGTGAAAAGTCAAAGTGAAGTCGCTCAGTCGTGTCCGACTCTTTGCGACCCCATGGACTGCAGCCCACCAGGCTCCTCCGTCCATGGGGTTTTCCAGGCAAGAGTACTGGAGTGGGGTGCCACTGCCTTCTTACTACATTTCACCTAGAAAAAGGTTTGGGGGATTTTCATCTGGTACGGGCCGCATGGTTCTGCCTGGCCTTCTGGACAAGCCCCGTGGGCCTTTTGCTTGTCCCCTGCCTCTCCGTCAGCGACCGCCAGACTCGGGGTCACTGTGTCAGTGACTGGGGGACAGTGACTTGGGGCCGGGATTCCCTTCTGCTTCTCCGGCCCCTTGGCCAGCGGCAACACCATTGTCAGCGCCTCCTTGGGCCTGGGGAGGGGGTGCCGGGGCCCCTGAGGTCCTTTTCTCTTCCTCTGGACCCTGTCCTTTCAGGGCAGAAATCTGAGGCGGCCTGGAGGCCACGGAAGGATGAGCCCCGATGCCTGCAGGCATTCTCCCCGCTGCCCAGGGAAGAGACCCTGTCGAAACCCAGGGACGAGCTGGGGCCGGGTGAGGGTGCTTCGCCGGGTCTGCCTTGCTGGAGGAGTGGACGGCCCCGGCCCTGTGCAACCCCTACCCCCATCAAGCTGTCTGCAGGGGAAGGCAGGGGCCAGGAGACCAGGGGCCAAGGAATGCGAAAGCCGCGAGCGGCTCCCGAAGAGATCCTGTCCCGGAGTCGAAGAGGACGAAGGGTGCCCTGGGGTCAGTGACGCGGCCGGGCCACAGGCCGGGCCGGAGATCAGCTGGAAGCCTCACGTCAGCGCTGAGTTCACCGGCCTCGACCAGGGCTCGGGGGTTGTGTTAGAGAACTTCCGTCGGCTAAGGAAACCTGCCCCGAGGTCTGCAGAGGGTCGGTGACGTGTGTGGCCGTGGTCCCGCGGCTCGGGGAGGGTGCGTGTTCACGCGATCACCTGTGTCTGCCTGCGGTGGCTCCCCTGGGGGCTCAGGCCGTAGAGAACCTGCCTGCAATGCGGGAGACCCGGGCTTGATCCCTGCGTCGGGAAGATCCCCCGGGCTTGATTCCTGGGTTGGGAATGGGGTCGCAAAGGGTCAGACACATTGAGCGAGTACTCATGCACACACGTGTCCGGGAGAGTGGGGACACCTCGCCAAGCACGCAGGGCAGGACGCTAACAAGAGCAGAGCCCGGGCAAAACGTTTATGGTCATTTCTGAGCTGAGCCTACGTGTGCTGTTAAGCTGTAGGTTTTCCAAATAAAATCAAGTCCCTGCAATGAATGTTAATCTCACTGTGAGGCCCCTCTCTCTGACACCCACACTGACACACACAAACACACACACTCACACACACACTCTCTCACACACATCCAGAGTCGCTGACACTCATACACAACCACCCCACACTCACGCATACCCCACACTCACCCACACACACACACTCATACACACTATCTCTCACACACACACACTCACCGACACTCATATACACACACTTACCCACACTCATACACACACACACACTCACCCACACACACCCCACACTCACCCCCACACACACCCCCACACCCCCCACACACTCTCACACCCACACTCACACACACACACTCTCACAGCCATACACACACACACATACACTTGTACCCACCCCCTCACACCCGCGCTCACACACCCCCACACTCACACACACTCGCACATGGCATTTTCTCTCTCACTTTCCCTCCCCCATCATTCACGAGGCCACGCAGGCCTGGTTTTCCACGGCTCTGTTTCATTGGCAGAGCCACTTTGAGAAGGTCGGTGTTTAAGCAGATGAACCAGGGACGTGGCAAACTTTCCAGCGTGCGGGGTGACGGAGCGAGGCTGCGTGTGCTTGTGACGGCAAGCGCTTCGAGCCGGTGTTTGCCGCGGTCAGAGCTCACCTGCAGGCGCCGAGCGAGGCCGACGGGCGAGTCCTGTTAGAGACCCCGGGCTCCCCGCACTCCCCCAGGCAGCCTGAGGGGCGAGGGTCTCCGGGCGCGTGACCACCCCAGAGCTGTCTCAGCCTTCTGGCTCCAGCCGGCCGGCCAGCATGTGGTCACCAACGTCCAGGGAAGCGGGCGTGGCTCTCGGTTTCCACAGGGAGACATTCATCATCGTATCTGTCCCTGCAGGAGGCCCTGGGAGCCGCTGACTAACTGCTGAGGCTGCGCTGTGGAATCGGGGGAGGCCCAGGGCACTAAAGCCTTTTTCTACAAATAAGAAACCGGAGGAGGAGGTCCCCATGGGCTCCAGCTTGGCTGCCAGCCCCCTTTCTGTGAGTCTCTCCATCCTGCGGGGGGCGGGGGCAGGAAGGCGCAGGAAAGGAAAGGAAGCCTTGGTTGGAGGAGTCCCTTAAGAACTCAGCGGGGGCCTTGGAATCAGCACTAGAATGAGGGGGTCTTTCCTTATCTTACAAGTGACCTGACCGGGGGGATTGGATCAGGAGCCAGGGTGGAGAGCGGAGACCCACACCTGATACTTAGGGCCGCAGCCTCCCCTGCTGCCGCCCCACCCCGCCTGGACACCCAGCTTCCAGAGCCCTCCGTCTGTAAGCCCTGAGCCTGCCCTCAGACCTGAGCTCCCAGCCCCCGCAGAGTCGTTGCTAAGCCCAGGATCCCGTTACAAATCGCAGAAGGCTCAGGGAGGAGCTGGAGGCTCCCTGAACGCTGCCCTGCCTGGCACCGGGCAATACCCGACCTATCGATGGATAGATCCATGGACGGGCAGGTCGGCGCCATGCTCCCCTGCCTCTGGTTAAAGCTCCACTGAGGCTCAGAGACCACCCACACCCCGGGCGCCCCAGGCAGGCGGGCACCACGGTGCCTGACTCTCGGCCCCAGACTCCGTCCGCCAGCTCGGGGACGGGGTTCTCCGCACGGCCTCCTGCTGGGAGGTGTTGGCCACCGTGGGCAGCACATCCGGGATCTTTCTTCCTCCAGCCCAAGAGCAGCCTCAGCTCCACACGGAGAGGAAGGGGCTGGACCATCGCTGGCACAGGAGCCGCAGCCCGCCCTGGCCCTGGGTACCCATGTGCTCCTACACCTCTGACCCCAGCCTGGACTTAAGCTGCAGTCAGACCTCCAGAAACTCGGGAGGATGGGGCTGAAGAAGGCTGCGGAGTCAGCGGCGGGTGGAGCCTGCTCTTCCGCCGGGGGTCTAAGGGGACCCACATTCCCACGCTCCAGCCCATGTCTCTGCCGGCATTTTTATGAGCAGTTCGCTTCCCAAACGAGCGCAGTGTGTCTGCACACAGACGCAGCTCCATGCTGGGGCTTATCTGACCCACTGCTAGCAAAGTCCTGGTCCGGGGAGGGGACACCCGAGGCAGGAGCCAGGGCTGGTGAGCAGCCGTTTCCCACCTAATATTTCCTTATCTGCTCGCCTCACCCGCGAGACTCTCGAGGACAGACGTGCACTTTACTTCTCGCCAGGCTCCCAGCACCGACCCAGGGCCCAGCCTGTCGCAGGCACCGAGTAAGCGTTTTAGACGAATCCATGGGTGAAGCAGAGGCTTGGAGGTGACTCAGCGGGGAGGATGGATGAGTCTGATGGCAAGGGGGGTAAAGGTCAGAGGAGCAGGACTCTTGGGCCGGGGGGTCAGGAAGGCCGGTGGGGGGTGACGCCGCAGCTGCAGGCGGGGAGGGCGGTTCCGGGAGGCGTCCAAGGAAGCACCCTGGCCAAGGCCGAGGCCATCTAAGCGGGACAGCCTGCTGTGGCCACAGGAAACACCGGGAACCACCCCCGAGTGCTGTCAGGAAGGAGGCGGAGGAAGGGCGGGAGGACCACCCCGCCAGCCCCGCGCTTGATGTCTGCACGGCCTCCGGCTGCCGAGTCTGAGGGGCGACTCACGGGGCAGAGAGTGAGGAGCGGCCGGAGGCTTTCACAGGGAGACTGAGGCGGGAAACGGCTTTACTTCTCCGTCTGAAAATCAACGAAAGAAGAAACCTAACTTGGGAAGGTGCAACGATTACCTAGATCCTGTCTGACCCTCTGTGACCCCGTGGACTGCAGCCCGCCAGGCTCCTCTGTCCATGGATTTCCCAGGCAAGCATACGGGAGTGGTTCCCGCTTCCTCCTCCAGGGCATCTTCCCGACCCGGGGATCGAACCCGTGTCTCCTGTCTCAGCCGGCGGGCTCTTTACCCTCTGAGCCACCAGGGAAGCCTGGCGCTCAGTCGTGTCCGACTCTTTGCGACTCCGTGGACTGCAGCACGCCAGGCTTCCCTGTCCTCCGCTGTCTCCCTGCGTTTGCTCAAACTCACGTCCATCATGTGATAAGTAGATCAGGTAAATTCTTCTTTGCTCAGTTTCAGAACAGGAAGCGTGGAGAGTGTGCCTGAAGACTAGATAGAGAAGTTCAGTGCAAACAAATGAGACTCTGGGTACACGTTCCCACAGGGAGCACAGCCACACCCAGCAGAGGGCTGTGCTCACAGCTCCCAACACCAGCAGGGTCCTCCCAGCACTTCCCGTGGCTGGCAGACTGCATCCTGGCGAAATGAAGCGGCTTCAGTCACCTGGTTAGACACAGGAGGTACTTTTAAAACAAATAAGTATTACTTAATACATTCAGCCAAAAAAAAAAGAAATCAAAGTCTGTTAACCTCAAAGGATAGGTTGGAACCAATATTTCAAATGTTTATATACATATCATATGGTATGTTGTATATTTAATAAAGTAGAAATGTAAGCTAAGGCTATTTTTTTTTTCCTAAAACTTGAGAAATACATGAATCTCGCTTGAAAGAAAAAAATACTTTGGCTGTAAGGTTTCAATAAATTATTTTTTAATTATGCTAATAGTCAAATATGGACAGACCTTCCCCAGTAGTTCAGATGATAAACAATGTGCCTGCAATGCGGGAGACCTGGCTTTGATCCCTGGGTCGGGAAGATCCCCTGGAGAAGGGAAAGGCTACCCACTCCAGTATTCTGGCCTGGAGGATTCCATGGACAGAGGAGCCTGGTGGGCTACAGTCCACAGGGTCACAAAGAGCTGGACACGACTGAGTGACTAATACTTTAAATATGTACAAATGTAAAATTATGTATGAGCTCCTTACACTTATAGGAAATTAAGCAAGACAAACCTATAGAATCAGTAAAGCCCTGACGAGCATCATTTCACCGGAACAGAGGAGCCACCCTGGTCTCTCTAAGGTTCTGACGAGGTGCACGCTCTGCGCTTCTCTCGCTGGCCGAACAGACTCTGCTGGTTGTGAGTGCGCACCACCCCGTGAGTCGTCGAGACCGCATTTCCCCTTCTCCCCGATAAATCCGTTCGGCCGCGGCTCATTATTTAGACGAGCCAGTCGTAATCATGCGCCGTCGGAACCGTGCGGAAACGGAGAAACAGCTGCGCAGATAAGTGAGTGTCTGTGCGCGCTGGCCGCCAGGCGCGTCTGATCCTCTGTGACCCCGTGGGCTGTAGCCCGCCAGGCTCCTCCGTCCATGGGATTCTCCAGGCCTGAATACTGGAGTGGGTTCCATTCCCTTCTCCAGGGGATCTTCCCAACCTGCTCTCCCGAATTGCAGGCAGATTCTTTACTGCCTGAGACACGAGGGAAGCCACACAGGCAAAAAAAAAAAAAAAAAAGAAATCCATAGGAGACATCTAGGTCTTTCCTGGCTCCATGCTCCCTTGGATTTGCCACCGCTTGAAGTAAGGAAGAAGCAATTTCAAATGCATTTTGAAAACTGGAAGGTCCGAGGGGGCCTTGCCAGGGCTCGTGAGTGGTCTGTTTGGACGTGTGATGGGAGGAAATTCAGAAGATACAAAATGCGCTGGTGTCTTGTAGACAGCTTACGAGCACGGAGAGTACAGGGCAATGCCGCAGGTCACCGAACGGCTGCTGAAGGTGGATGGGAGGAGCTCCGGCCTCCTCTGGGACAAAGCGCGCGAAGTCCATGCTGGAATCGCTGGGGAGACGCTGACAGTCCACCCAGGCACCGAGGGAGCGAGAGACGTGCCGAGCGAAGACTGGCTGCAGTCAGTCACCTCTCGCGAGAAAGTGAGCTGGGAGGACGGAGTTACCCGTCTGAACTCGGAAGCCCTTGAGTGCAAGGCTGAACTCTGTAAGACCAGGAAGGTCAGAAGGGCGAGCAGACTGATCCTAAACCCACATCCCAGAACCCGCGGAAACTTGCTTAGTTTGGAAAAGACACTTGGTGCTTTCCAAAGAAGGCATAGATTTCTCACAGCAAGTAAATTCATGGGGCCTCTGATCATATAGTTAACACTAGGGAGGTCTGGAGGACTGTAGACGTGGCTGGTGGTTGAGACGCGAAGTCCCATGGAGGGAAGTGGGGTTTCACCCACTGGGGTCAGCCTGAGGAGCCCACATGCCATCACCGGGGGACAGAGTTCTGGGCGGTGGACCTCGGGCTTCTGCGATGACGACATCGTGGGGAGAGGCTGCCTGGAAATGGCGAGCGCTGAAGGTAGGTTGATGGCCTACCGATTCAGAGGAAAACAACTTCCAACCTACTGGTGATGTTCCAAACTAAGGGACACCAGACTCCACTTCTGCTCTCGCACGGGGACAAAGCGAGGAGCAAAAGGCGCCTTTTCTCAGCCTCCTGAAGCGCTTACGGATGCTTCCCTCTTGGCCTTCCCTCGAAATATTTATGACTCATGAATGGTCTTTCCCCTAAGTGCCTTTTGAATTGTATTTAATCAGCATTCATTTATTTATTTATAGCAAACACTTATTGAAAGGCAATACATCGATAATGGGAGGCAGGTATTAATACGATGTGGCCTCTGCCCTTCAGGAGCTCATGGTCCAACGGATGAACCGCAGGTCGAGAGCCGAGGGCGCCGTGCAGAGCGTGGGCTCGGCCCCCACAGGCCGGCGGGCCAGCTGACCGCCCCGGCACCTGAGATCCCTTCCCGAGGGCTCCTCCGGTGTCCAGGCGGGTGGGGGTCAACGCCCAGGCAGCATCCCCGGGGTTGGTGGGCGGGGGAATGACGATGCTGTGCATACATGGAACATAAACTCTCAGTGAAGACAGGGTGTGAACCTGGGCGCTCTGCTCCTCGAGGGGCGGCTGACGGAGCAGGAACCCCGGGGGAGGCAAGGACAGAGATGGGAGCTCCATGGACTGGGGACCACGTCCTGACTCCGCGGAAGGAGATGGTCCTGAACATACGGGGTCATCTGGGCGGCTGGGAGGTGATGGGGACCGGGGTGCCGGCCGCAGGGCGGGGACAGGAGCAGCCCCGGGGAAGCGCCGCTCGTGGGCCCGCTCCCTGAAGGCTGCCCTGAGCCTCGTCCTCGGGAGCGACAGCCGCTGCTCGTTCAGCGTCTGGGCTCCTGCACTGTCCCCTCGTCCCGGCCCCAGGAGGTGGGCTGGGCAGCTCCTCTTATCCCCAACTCCACGGAGGCATCCACAGTAAAAAGTGATGCGGATAAAACCTTGCGAGCTGTCATTTTAGCTGGGTTTTGCACTTCTTTTTCTGGTTGAATATCAACAGCCTGCCCAGACTCTGCAGGACTTGGTAAAAGATGATGTGAGACTGGCCTCAGGGGTCCTGGGGGGTGGGGCGTGGTCATGGGCCTCTGCTGGGGGAAGGGCCCCCAGGATGTCAGGACCAAGGACTCAGGTCGGGGGTGACCTCTAGGGACACTGCACAGCGGGCGTACGCAGGCCAGAAGCAGGCAGCAGTCCGCGAGCAAGGCGCGTTGGAACTGCGGCGGCTAAGAGTGAGGCTCTGCGGAGGAGAGGAGGGGGCTGGGGCTGCACGCAGAGCACCCGCCCTGGGCCAGGCCCCCGAGACCCCGGTGGGGCCGTGGCTTCCTCGTGCAGCTGTGCAGCCGGGACTGGGCACGGTGGGCAGCGCCGACGACCCGCCCCCTGCAGCCGCCGGGACACGCTCCTCCCGCGCTGAGCGGGGGCACAGCCCATGCGGGTGCCTCCTGCCTTTTATCTCCTGCGTCGCTTAAATACACGGCGATGGCTTTTCTCTCCAGCCGTCTCCCGCGAGCGCTACAAGCCTTGCAAGAAATGTGTCCTTGATTACAGTCTGGTGACCTATGAGATCACTGCAGAAGAAAAGCATTTTAAACCATCATTTTATTTATTTTGCCAAAATTGCACTTTCGAGCCTGCCCCTGGCAGGGACCACAGCACCATTTCTAAGCATTATCGCGAAGACGACGCTGGCGGAGGGAAACCTGATCTAAAACACCCCTTCTTTGATATTGATTTAATATCAGAGGGCCATTTTCTCTTCATCTCAACCAGATGCTAAAAGGAACTTGAGGTGGATAGAAAGGACATTTCCTGAGCAAGGTAATGCTCATTACCCCAGAATAAACGGCAGCTTGTTTCCTTCCTTTGAAACATCTTCGCGCATTTTTTATATATATATAGAAAGAAGCTTGTAGCTGTGTGTTGAGACAGCAAGATTCTAAAGGATAAAAATAAATGCAAAGGACACATTTTTGCCTGTTATGTGTGCCCATCATTCTTTGCAGTTTTATCGAGATATAATGATTAGTAACACCGTGTGAGTTTAGGGGCAGGACACAGCGCTTTGATACATACATAAACGATCACCTCACCAGATGAGTTAACAGATCCGCCACTCCAAACAGTTGCTGTCTGTGTGTGCGTATGTGTGGAAAGACCATTTAAACTCCATAGTGTTCAGTTCAGTCGCTCAGTCGTGTCCGACCCTTTGCGACTCTAGGGACTGCAGATGCCAGGCCTCCCTGTCCGTCACAGTCTCACAGACTTTGCTCAAGCTCAGGTCCATCAAGTCAGTGGTGCCATCCGACCATCTCGTCCTCCGTCATCCCCTTCTCCTCCTGCCTTCAATCTTTCCCAGCATCAGGGTCTTTTCTAAAGAGTTAGTTATTCCAGTCTGTACTGTTAGCAAGCTGCAAATATGGGACACAGTTTTAATAGCTTCGGTTCCCAGGCTGAACACCAGTTTCGCCAAACTTATGCCTCTTATAACTGAAAGTCTGTATCCTTTGAGAAACACTCCCTCCCCCACTTCCTCCACCTCCCAGTCCCTGGAAACTAGCCTTCTACTCTGTCCATGAGCTGGACTTTCGGGATTTCACGATAACTGAGCTCGTGTCCGTTTGTCTGCCTGCCTGGTCTCACTTTGCACAGCGCCCTCGGGCCCAGCCCTGCTGGTGCCAACCGCAGGGTCTCCCCTCTCTCTTGTCTGAATAGCATCCGGCGGGACTGGCGCCGCGTCTTCGGTCCACTCATTCGCTGATGCAGGCTCAGTCGTTTCCAGGCCCCGGTTACTGTGGATCAGGCGGCACTGAACGTGGAGCCTGAGATCCTGGTTCCCCCTCCTGCAGATAAATATCCGCAAGTGGGTGGTCCTGTTTTGATTGTCGAGGACCCCCCCACATGCTGTTTTCCACGGCGGTGGCGCCAGCTTGCGTCCCCACCCACAGTGCTTGCGTCCCTTTGCTTCGGCTGTTTCTGACTTTCTGATGCTGCCCATCCTGATACGTGGGCAGCGTCTCTCACCGGGGCTCCGGCTCGCATTTCTCTGCTGACTAGTGAGCCGCTTTCCTTGTACTTGGTGGCCATTTGTGTGTCTTCTTTGGAGAAATGCCTCCCAAGCCTTTTGCCCATTTTAAAATCGTACTGCTTGTGTTTGGCTGCCGAGTTGTAGGAGCTCCCCGTGTACTTTGGATGTTATTTGCTCACACTGGGTTCACAGAGTCCTCCCTTCTCTGCCGTTCCCTAGAGGCGGCCGGCTGAGGTGCACTGGTGAAACCGTCTGGCTCTGGATATCCCCTGTTCAGAACCTTGAGTGCCAGGTCAGCTTTCTAAGACGGCTGCCCGCTTCATCTCGGCTGCCTTTCGGCAGTGTGCCGTCTTCGAGGGGCGGGTCCCTTTCTTCTGAGTGGTCGCCTGTGTGCGCCTTGTTCGCAGAGCTCCCTCTTTGCCCTTTAGCGCCCACAGGCTCTGCACTTATGCCTATTGTTTCTTCCCCGACACCGCTGATTTGGGTAATCTAGTCACCTTTCTCAGGCTTTCTAACGGTCTGTCAACTTCGTTCATTTTTAAGCAGAAGAACTGACTTGGTGCTTCATCGATTTTCTTGATGTTTTTAATAATACCGATTACCGCCTTTATCATTTTTTTTCATTTTTCTTGCTTTGGACTTGTTCCGCCTTCTCTTGCTAATTTCTGGAGCTGGGAACTTCTGGTGTTGGCCTGAAGCTTCCCTTACTCCCTGAAGCTTTCCTGTCAGCTCTGCTTTCGGGCATCCCGCAGGTTCTGACGCGCCACGTGCTCACCTTCGATGCAGTGCAGCTGCTGGGGCCCTCTCAGTGCCGTTGTGGCCTGTTTACATTTCAGCAAGGTCAAAGTGTTACCAAGCATGTGTTTGCTTTGTAATCAGAGAAGTGAAAATTCAGTGTGACACGTGTCTCCTGCCTCCTCAGTCATCACGGAAGAGGCCAAGTCTGACACCAGGGTCAGAGGAACGGCCGAGCGTCCCGGCGGGGAGGAGGGAGCAGAGGGCACTGTCCGGCCATGTCGGGCAGGGATGGCTCGCTGGCCTCTGTGTCCGCTGGGTTAAGACATCCGTCTCTAAGACGCCGTCCAGCACCTGAGAGGTGTTTGCTAGATGATCAGACTTGGACTCAGATTTAGGACCGCAGGCTCTGAGGCCAGAATGCTCTCTTTTAGAAAGTGAGATGAAACGCAGCACAGTCTTCATTAACTGACAGAATAGTTTTCCGCACTTACAACATGGCTCTGGAAATTTCACCTAGTATTCGTGACATTGTCTGTGTCTTGTGTGTTTCAGATGGGCAGCAGAGCTCTGGACAGTTACCAGGGCACCCTGCGGAGAAAAGCATCCTTGCTGTGGAGTCAATAATCTCTACAGACCAGACTCCTGCTCATTGATTAGATGGGGAAGTTTCCGCCTGCAGGGCAGGAGACTCGGGTGAGCCCTTTGCTGGGAAGATCCCCTGGAGAAGGGCATGGCAACCCACCCCAGTGTTCTTGCCTGGAGAATCCCATGGACAGAGGTGCCTGGTGGGCTACAGTCCACGGGGTTGGAAAGAGCTGGGCATGACGGAATGACTAAGCACTATGACTGTTGAAATAATTTTATATATTTAGAAATTTTGCTACTTTTCACCTTTAATTTTAATACAAGTAACACAAGATTCGCGTACATGTAGTGCGGCACTTGGCTTCCTTTTTAAACAGACTCAATGAGAAAGTTAATCTCTGCTGTTCCTTTTAATGTGATCTTGAAAAATTCAAATAGTGAAATCTACTAGTAGGCATTCCATAACCTATTATATAAACTCTTAATTTTCAAAAGTTTATCAGGTATTTTTTCAAACATTAACTTCTTGAATCCTCTCAAAGTTTGGCAAGCTGAATATGTTCATTCTATTTTAAAAATCAGAAAATTGAAGTTGGAACGAGGAAGCTGCTCGGAGTCGTACGTCCACTAGCAGGCACTGAGCCCCGCCTTCCTGGTGAAGCCTCGGTGCCCTCCGCTGTCTCCTCCTTCCTCTTACTGACGGCAGGGTGAAACAGTCTCAGAAGCGTTCTGAAGATGAGGCAGACTCTTCCAACATCATTTCTGAAGATAGCATTCAATTCATTTGACACAGCAAAAACACACTCCTGATTTCACACACTACCAATTAGCTCTTTGCAATAAGGCAGGGACTGCGGGCCAGATAGAAAAGGGAAGGATGTGACGTCTGCTACAAGGGAATGGCAAACCACTTCAGTGTTCTTGCCTTGAGAACCCCATGAACAGCATGAAAAGGCAAAATGATAGGATACCAAAAGAGGAACTCCCCAGGTCAGTAGGGGCCCAACACGCTACTGGAGGTCAGTGGAGAAATAACTCCAGAAAGAATGAAGGGATGGAGCCAAAGCAAAAACAATACCCAGCCGTGGATGTGACTGGTGATAGAAGCAAGATCCGATGCTGTAAAGAGCAATATTGCATAGGAACCTGGAATGTCAGGTCCATGAATCAAGGCAAATTGGAAGCGGTCAAACAGGAGATGGCAAGAGTGAACGTCGACATTCTGGGAATCAGTGAACTAAAATGGACTGGAATGGGTGAATTTAACTCAGATGACCATTATATCTACTACTGTGGGCAGGAATCCCTCAGAAGAAATGGACTAGCCATCATGGTCAACAAAAGAGTCCAAAATGCAGTACTTGGATGCACTCTCAAAACGACAGAACGATCTCTGTTCGTTTCCAAGGCAAACCATTCAGTATCACGGTAATCCAAGTCTATGCCCGAACCAGTAACGCTGAAGAGGCTCAAGTTGAACGGTTCTATGAAGACCTATAAGACCTTTCAGAACTAACACTCAAAAAAGATGTCCTTTTCGTTATAGGGACTGGAATGCAAAAGTAGGAAGTCAAGAAACACCTGGAGTAACAGGCAAATTTGGCCTTGGAATGCGGAATGAAGCAGGGCAAAGACTAATAGAGTTTTGCCAAGAAAATGCACTGGTCATAGCAAACACCCTCTTCCAACAACACAAGAGAAGACTCTACACATGGACATCACCAGATGGTCAACACCAAAGTCAGACTGATTATGTTCTTTGTAGCCAAAGATGGAGAAGCTCTATACAAAAACAAGACTGGGAGCTGACTGTGGCTCAGATCATGAACTCCTTATTGCCAAATTCAGACTTAAATTGAAGAAAGTAGGGAAAACCACTAGACCATTCAGGTATGACCTAAATCAAATCCCTTATGATTATACAGTGGAAGTGAGAAATAGATTTAAGGGCCTAGATCTGATAGATAGAGTGCCTGATGAACTATGGAATGAGGTTCATGACATTGTACAGGAGACAGGGATCAAGACCATCCCCATGGAAAAGAAATGCAAAAAAGCAAAATGGCTGTCTGGGGAGGCCTTACAAATAGCTGTGAAAAGAAGAGAGGCGAAAAGCAAAGGAGAAAAGGAAAGATATAAGCATCCGAATGCAGAGTTCCAAAGAATAGCAGAAGAGATAAGAAAGCCTTCTTCAGCGATCAATGCAAAGAAATAGAGGAAAACAACAGAATGGGAAAGACTAGAGATCTCTACAAGAAAATTAGAGATACCAAGGGAACATTTCATGCAAAGATGGGCTCGATAAAGGACAGAAATGGTATGGACCCAACAGAAGCAGAAGATATTAAGAAGAGGTGGCAAGGATACACAGAACTGTACAAAAAAGATCTTCACGACCCAGATAATCAAAGTGATGTGATCACTCACCTAGAGCCAGACATCCTGGAATGTGAAGTCAAGTGGGCCTTAGAAAGCATCACTACGAACAAAGCTAGTGGAGGTGATGGAATTCCAGTTGAGCTGTTTCAAATCCTGAAAGATGATGCTGTGAAAGTGCTGCACTCAATATGCCAGCAAGTTTGGAAAACTCAGCAGTGGCCACAGGACTGGAAAAGGTCAGTTTTCATTCCAATCCCAAAGAAAGACAATGCCAACGAATGCTCAAACTACCGCACAATTGCACTCATCACGCACGCTAGTAAAGTAATGCTCAAAATTCTTCAAGCCAGGCTTCAGCAATACATGAACCGTGAACTTCCAGCTGTTCAAGCTGGTTTTAGAAAAGGCAGAGGAACCAGAGATCAAATTGCCAACATCCGCTGGATCATCGAAAAAGCAAGAGCGTTCCAGAAAAAGCATGTATTTCTGCTTTATTGACTATGCCAAAGCCTTTGGCTGCGTGGATCACAATAAACTGTGGAAAATTCTGAAAGAGATGGGAATACCAGACCACCTGACCTGCTTCTTGAGAAATCTGTATGCAGGGTAGGAAGCAACAGTTAGAACTGGACATGGAACAACAGACTCGTTCCAAATACGAAAAGGAGTACATCAAGGCTGTATATTGTCACCCTGCTTATTTAACTTCTATGCAGAGTCCATCATGAGAAACGCTGGGCTGGAAGAAGCATAAGCTGGAATCAAGATTGCCAGAAGAAATATCAATAACCTCAGATATGCAGATGACCCCACCCTTATGGCAGAAAGTGAAGAGGAGCTAAAAAGCCTCTTGATGAAAGTGAAAGAGGAGAGTGAAAAAGTTGGCTTAAAGCTCACCATTCAGAAAACGAAGATCATGGCATCTGGTCCCATCACTTCATGTGAAATAGATGGGGAAACAGTGGAAACAGTGTCAGACTTTATTTTTTGGGCTCCAAAATCACCGCAGATAGTGACTACAGCCATGAAATTAAAAGACGCTTACTCCTTGGAAGAAAAGTTATGACCAACCTTGATAGCATGTTGAAAAGCAGAGACATTACTTTGCCAACAAAGGGCCGTCTAGTCAAGGCTATGGTTTTTCCAGTGGTCATGTATGGATATGAGAGTTGGACTGTGAAGAAAGCTGAGCGCTGAAGAATTGATGCTTTTGAAACTGTGGTGGTAGAGAAGATTCTTGAGTCCCTTGGACTGCAAGGAGATCCAACCAGTCCATTCTAAAGGAGATGAGTCCTGGGTGTTCTTTGGAAGGAATTGCCAGGGTCCAGCCCCGGTGGATCCAGGGTGATTCGAAGGTGGGGGGACGGAGTCGGCGTCTTTGGAAAAATACATATTTAATCACAGATATAGAGAGATTAGAAATGGATAGTGTAGTAGGAAGATCAGTGGAGAAAAGGAGGCTGAATAACTTGGATTACGTGAAATAGCATCCATGCTCCAGATGGGAATTCAGCCAGAAAAACGGGAGCAAGAAAGAAGCGACATGGGGGAATCAGCCTTTCCGGAAACTGATCCGATTTCTTTATTTTTGGGTTTGCTTATATACCTTTTGTTACACATAGGGATGAATACAGAGTCACGCGGGGGTCAGCAGTCCTGACCTTTGTCAAAATCAGGTGCTTCACATAAATGTATTAAAAAAACGGTCTTAGGAATATTACATCATCTTCTGGCCATGAGTGAGACCTGCTGACATTTTATGATCCTTTCTTTCTGATAACCAAAAAACTTATTTTTTCCAAGGGTGTTTTTTCTTAAACCAGGCACCACCCTCCAAATAAAGTTACATTCCTATAGGGTGAGGGTGTAGTGAGTTACAATCAAGAAAGGAATTTATTCAACCTAAGGTTAACATGATTAGTCTTAAAGGTTAATACTTATTTCTCCTATATGCTTAAAGGTTAATACTTATTTCTTCCTATATGCTAGTTATATTCATTATAAGAGTAGGGAACATGGAGATTTAGCAGCAAACATCAGCCCAACAAATGAAAATCCTTTCACCAATGCTCCCCTTAAGATCTATTTAGTCTTAAGATATGATAAAGTTACATTCTTACATAGCAAGGACACAGTGATTTATAACAAAGTACAGTGATCTATTACAAAAGAGAAAATCCATTAACTCAAAAAGTCTAGTATTGCTAACATCAAAAACTACTATATTTCCTTTGCTATACTCCAAATACATTGATTAATATATTCCCAAGTGCCTAAGGATATGGAGGCCTGGCGGCAATCATTGACTCAACAAGAAGAAAAAGTCCTATGCTAATTAAGACTCTCAAAATACTCCAAAACTCTGTGCTGTTTATGGTTGAGAGGTAGTAAACAATCATGTGGCAGGAGTATGGATAATCCTGTCACACAAGCTAGTCTGTCAGCAGAGAGGTTTGACCTGAGACATCCTTGTCCCACCCAGAGCAGGGAATTAGCAGCAATTATTGACACAACAAATGAAGAACCCTTCACCAATTAAATTCCTAACCAACCCAGTATACTAATAATTTCTAACTCCCCAAAAGAATTCGCCTTTAGTAAGTCTAAAACATCTCGTGCCTCTCAGATTGGGAGGCTGTAAACAATCACTTGTGGCCGGACAAACCTATACAGGTGGGCCAGATAACCTTCAGAGGAGTCCGTAAGCTGAAACACTCTTGTCACGCCCAGGAATTTTTATTGCCTTGGAGCTGCACGTTTACTCCTTCTCCGAGAGAAACGGTTATGGGGGAGAGCCCCCCGTAAAGTCAGAGGTGTAGGTGAGAGCATAAAACAGACTCTGGTTTTGGGGTAGATGCTCGGGAACAGGGGGTTTCCTGAGGCTTGATCACGCCTTTGCGTATGCCAAGCCTCCTTCCTCATGACCTTTGCCATGGGTGGAGCTCCTCACGCTGGCCCCCAGCAAGGAATGATGCTAAAGCTGAAACTCCAGTACTTTGGCCACCTCATGCAAAGAGTTGACTCATTGGAAAAGACTCTGATGCTGGGAGGGATTGGGGGCAGGAGGAGAAGGGGACGACAGAGGATGAGATGGCTGGATGGCATCACTGACTTGAAGGACGTGAGTCTGAGTGAACTCCAGGAGTTGGTGATGGACAGGGAGGCCTGGCGTGCTGCGTTTCATGGGGTCGCAGAGTCGGACATGACTGAGCCGCTGAACTGAATTGAATTGAGGTTTTTTTCTCTAAAGCCGGTTGATTGGATTAAGTTGCAATCCCAGGTCTCACGGTGGCAATTCACCCCTCTGAACACCAGAGGGCAGCACCAGGCCAGCTCACGGAGACCGCCCGCAGCGACCCCCATCGCCTGGCTTGCTCTCCCGATTATCCGGCTGCAGCCCTCCTCGGGCCTCTAGGAGGCGCTGGTGGCCTGGCGCTGTAATGACACAGGGGATTCCTCGCTGGTCCTCTGAGGGTTTGCGGAATGGAGGGAAGAGTTGAGAAAATTCTGAACCAAACTACATTTTCTCCATCTAGTGATCCTGTCAGATTTCTGCATCCCACGTAGTGAATGCTTCCTTCAAAAATGTTTCTACTCTCTGTCCTGCAGCAAGAATTCCACATGATTTCCCAGGACCAAAGAACCTGAAATTTCCACACAGCCCACCGGGGACTTTTGGAAAGCAAAGAGCACTCACTGGCAAGAAAAAATAGCAAAAGCATACGGAGACAGAAGCTCTGACACAGTGCACGCCAACTGGCAAAGAATTCTCTTCTGCCTGTGGGATCGTCGTGCCCTGACCAGGGACTGAACCTGGGTCACAGCAGAGAAGTGTTGAGGCTTAACCACTGGGCCGCCAGGGAGGCCCTGCAGGATGTTTCAATACACAATTTCATATTTAGTACGTTTCTGTCTTTAATAAGGTTTTATATGCAATACGTTTTATAAGTTTGTATCACCTAATTCTTAAATGAAGTGTTAAAATAAGCAGTATTAATATACTTCATGTTTGTGTGTTCAGCTGCGTCTGATTGTTTGCAGACCCAGGGGCTGTAGTTCAGATGGCAAAGAATCCGCCTGCAATGCAGGAGAGCCAAGTTCAGGGTGGGGAGGAGCCCCTGGAGAAGGGAATGGCAGCCCACCCCAGTACTCCTGCCTGGAGAGGTCTATGGACAGACCACGGGGTCCCAAAGAGTCAGACATGACTGAGTGATTTTACTCACTCACCCGCTCGCTCACGGACTGTTGTCCACCAGGCTGCTCTGTCCCTGGGATTCTCCAGGCAAGAGTACTGGAGTGGGCGGCCACCTCCTCCTCCAGGGGATCTTCCGGGCTCCGGGACCGGCCCCGCGCCTCGTGTTTTCTGCGCTGGCAGGCAGGTTCTTCACCACTAGGGCCCCCTGGGAAGCAATGCCTCTTATAGGCCATCACTCACCAATAGAGATTTAAACCTTGCATTCCGGGTAGTAACTTAGGCTTCTTTCAGTTACTCTTAGGTAGTGTGTTGAGAGCAGAAAGAAGCTTGCCTGCAAGAGACATGGATCCCAGAGTCTGCTTGACCGCTTGGCACTGTGCCAGCTTAGGTAAAACCCTCAGCTTCTCTGAGCCGCAGGCTCCCTATTTCCGTAGCTGAGGTCACACAATCCTCATCAGGGAGGCCTGGCGAGGAGAGCTGTCTCATCTCCGACGTCTGGTCGGCGGCACAGGTGTAACTGACGCAGGTGCTTAGGGTCACCGGCCAGAGCTCAGCCTGGGCGGCATCCAGCTCTGCTCCCCTCCGCAGGCGCCTGTCTCCACCGTCCTGGCCAGGAAGCCACGGTTCCAGCGCGGCCGAGCCTTTGTGGTGACCCGTGGGTGGCCCACGGCGTGGGGGGGAAGCACTCGTGCACCCACACCCTGCCCCCCCCCCCGCCCCATGGCGCTGCCTGGCCGGCCTGGGAAGTGGAGGCGGCCCGACACCCCGCCTGCTCAGGAGACGGGCTAAGAGAACGCCATCCCCAGGGACAGGGCTCTGACGAAGACTCAGCGTCTGGGTCTCCTCTGAACTCACGGCTTTCCAAACGGACTTCAGCCGGCGGTTTGGGTCCAAGGCTGACTTCACTGGCTTTAATGTTCTTTACGTATAAAAACAAAGCGTTTGAAAGCAACGGGGCTTCTAAGATGGGGGAGAGGAAGGTTCGTCACGTGAACTGTGGCACGTCCTTACACACTGCTCCGTGGCCATGCAGGGCCAGAGGGGGGCTGGGTGTGCAGATGCTAAGACATTAACGTGCAAAACACGTTTGCTGGGGGAGGATGGCCCGGCGGCCCAGCAGTGAGGACCGCGCCTTCCGACGCCGAGGGCTCAGGTTCGATCTCTGGTCGGGGAGCTGAGATCCCGCACGTCTCACAGCCAAACAACCGGAACAGAAAACAGAGGCAATACTGCAACAGATTCAGTGAAGGCCTAAACAACGCCCACGTTAAAAAATCTCAAAAAAAGAAAAGACTAATGGGGGCTGTCCCTACGGGCACAATTATGCCTGATTTTTAGCCTTCAGGTACTTTTGTGGCTTCTCATTTTTTCCATGTACATTTGCTATTTGGGGGCAGAAAAAAGTCTACTTTAAAATAAGCATATGTATATATTGCCACTGAAATAAGAACGATTTTGTAAGTTAATATATGGAGACCATTTCCCCAACTAAAAAGATGACAAAAGAAAACTCTGGAAATACAAAATGAAAGCTTCAGTTGAGAATGAGAGGCCACAATATGCCAAGACCAAGGAAAATGGGGTGAAACCTAATAGGACCTAGCAGAAATTAGAACAAAGCATTTGGCATTGATTGGATTGTTTTCTCCCAGGAAAATGAGAAATCCTATCGGGTTACGGCTAAAATGCTGTTTGGAGTTCCGGAAATAGAGCTTCGGCAGTGATGTTGTGTCTGGGAGCTTCCTCTGAGAGCCCAGGGAGAAACAGTGATCTGCTCAGAGACGTGGACGGCCTCACGATAAAGAGCTGAGGGTCGGCTTGGAGCAGAGTCAGCGGGCCGACAGTCTGGCTGTGAGGGGAGCGAGGTCAGTCTCTTCCCCCCCGCCCCCCGCCCCCCGCCCACCCCCTTCATGCACACGTGACCTTCATCCCCCATCTGTACACACAGGTGAAAAAGACACGTGGGTGCTGCTCGCGTGTGGGACTGCTACACTGGATTCTTTTCCTTCCAAGGGCCCTTGACGCGCTTGCTTATGACCGCACGGGTCGTCACTGCTGCACGCGGGCGCTCCCCGGTCCTGGCGAGCAGGGGGGAAGCACCCGTGCGCCCACAGCCTGCCCCCTGCCCCCAGCTGCGGCGGGCAGGCCTTTCTTTCTGCAGATTCTCCTGTCGCGGGTCACAGGCTCCAGGCACTCGGGCTTCGGGCTTTGGCAGTCGCGGCTCACGGCTTAGGTGTCCTGTGGCACGTGGGACCTTCCGGGACCAGGGATCACACCTGTGTCCCCTGCGTTGGCAGGCGGATTCTTTACCACTGAGGCACCAGGGAAGCCCTCTCCTGAACTGTTAATGGCTTCTAAGTTTCAAAGCCAAGCCAAGCCAATCTACCAGACATAGAGAAGTGGTAGCTGAATTACCCACAAAGAGCAAAGACGTGCCTAGTTTGAGGAGAAGGAAGCTCTGAAGCAGCCCCCTTACAGCCCAAAGGCAGCCGTGGGCGCTGCAGATGGCGCAGCCCTCTCGGGAAGTGCTTCCGTGACGGCTGGTGAGGGACGCTGGGGTGCCAAGGTCAGAGGTCAGAGTGGTCGAGGTGTGGTCCGCTCGGTTCTTTCAACAAGAACCCCAAATTCATAAAACACCTCCATTTTTGCTTTTCAGATCAGCAAGTGGGCAAGAAGTGAAACCAGCAGCCCTCGTCAGGAGCGGAGGCGCCCGACAGCCTGCCTCTGGCCTCGGGGCTCTTCCTGCGCTTCAGTCAAGTCAGTTGCTTTTATAGGGAAAATAGCCTTTTATCGAAATGCAGTGGGCTTCCGATGTCGCGTCACGTCTGCAACTTCTAAACTGTAAACTGAGTCTGCACACAGGGAGGCTTCAGACTGCAGTCCTTGCCTTGGGAATAGCCTCACGGCACTCTCATATTTACATTATACTCCAAATGTGGGCACTGGGGAGGGACTGTGCGGGTGTGTGGTTTGTGCAAACTGAAGTGTTAGCGTGTAAGACGCTTTGATTCTGTGCTTCATGTTGTATAGACTTACCCTGTGTATCCCAGCTGTATCTTTAAAAATACCCTCGAGCTGACTTTACGTAAAAAGAACAAGCGGCCGGGTTGTGCACAGTGGGTCCTGGGTCTGTCCCGTTGTCTTGGGAGGACAGTAGATGGACTGTTATGACCAAGAGCAAATGCTGTTCTCCACTCTGCAGAGATGAGCTGAATTCTGCTGCTGCCAAGGTAACGCAGGATAGGTATTTATAGAAATGAGTGAGCCATCCAGTCATTTCGTGTGCTTCAAATCAAGCCCGGAGCACAAAACCCCAGCCCGGGAGAAAGAATCTATTCAAACTGCCTGGGAGACCCCAGCGGCCACGACGGCTCCTGGAAGGCTTGCAGCCGGAGGCTCTGGGGCCCACGGAGGCCCCCTGGCTCCCATTGTTGATTTGGGCTCAGCGTTTGTTCCGCAAAAGGGGGCCAAGAGCTCTAATCATCCGGAAAACTAACTTCTTTTTTCCAAATGCTTGATCACATTTCTCCTTTGCAGCTTTCCTCAGACTCCTCAGGACTGAAGGGCTGAAGACCCGGGAGCTGCTCCAAGAGGTATCAGCGCTCAGGAGTGTCTTCACGACGGGTTGAAATGGACTGCCCTCGGGTCCTTCCACCAAGATGTGAACCCTGGGTTCACCCCTGGCTGAGACCTCGGCAGAGGGACTCATGGCTTCGGGGGGCAATGGGAGGAACGGGATGGGGCTTGTGGAGATCAGCAAGGGGCTACTTCGTGCTGGACACAGAGAGCAGGTTGCGGGGCCCATCACAACCCTGGCAACGCTGTGCTGGGCTGGTGGGCACCGTAACCCAGCGGTCCCTGCAGAGGGCCCTGGGGGTCCTGAGTAGACGGAGGCAGCCTGGGTCCCAGAAGCGTCACAGGCTCTGGGACACTGGGGCCAGCCTGGGCCTGTGGCAGATTCAGCTTGGGTTTATCAGCCTGATTTAGCCTGGGATGCCGTGACCAGTGGTGAAGCCAGATCTTAACTCCCTGCCTGGGAACTGAATGTGGGAAGCCTGGAAGGGAACCACGAATCGTAGCCACCAGACCAGTAAAGGAAACAGGCTAGAAGCGTTCCTCCGTGGATCTTTGCCCCAGTGAAAAAGCCATTTATTGCGGAGGAAGAAACTGTACATGCAGGTTCAGAGTTTATTCTTGGAGAGAATAAATAAATAAATAAATTCTCTTCAGGAGCCTGTGGGCCCGCGCACGCAGCAGCGCTGTGTTCGGCCGAGACGGACGCGGGGCAGAGACGCGCCCAGAGAGAAGGTGCGTGGACAGGCGCCCAGGGGGGAGGGCGCAGAGGAGGGGCGGCCAGGCCGCTCAGGTTGGTCAGGTCTCCCTTCAGCCAATTACTGGTTTCTTCTTCCACACCGGACCTACCCGGGGACCCACCCTGGGTGAGCACACCCGCCTCAGCCAAGACGGATCTCAAAGTGAAGGCTTCTGGGGAGAGCAAGACTCATCACGGCCTGGCATTGGCCCTTGACTTCTGACCCACAAGGAGCCTTTCTGCAGGTGTGTAGGGTCTCTTTTGTCCCAAAAAGGGCGGAGCGGAGGCCCTTGAGCCCTCACTCACACAGGGTTTTGCCCTCTTTGTCCTTGCCGTGACTGCCACCTTAACGTGCTCACGAAAGACAGGCGCTGGCCTTTGCCCTATTTCTGTCGTCACGTCCGCTCCGGAGGGCAAGCAGGAGGCTGATTGTAAATGCTTCAGCTGGAGCCCACCCACCTCTTGACTCAGAAAATGCTGATAGCTCTAAGTATCCAACCTGAAGTCCACTTGGTGCCCCAACAACTGCAGATGGGAATCCAGCCTGGAGCCCATCTCTCCCCTAAGTCAAGCCTACTGACGGTGCCTGGGGCGATGGAATAGGGCGGAGGGCAAGGAGGGACATGCCGGGCGCACCGTCGCCTTCGACCTGGCCCGAGAGGCGTGTCCGGTCCCCAACCCTGGAGGCAGGTTCCAGGTCTCAAAGACCAGTGGCCAGCGCCCCGTGCCGACCTCAGGCCAGACCCTGCAGGCGTGGCCCCAGCTCCGAGGACAGCCTCTCCACTGCACACCTCCACCTTCCTCACGCCTCACAACGGCTCTTCTTAGACTTGGGGAATCTTGAAAAAGTTGTTCAAACCTTCTACCAACAGAATCAACGTATCCCCAGTCACCCCCAGACAACAGAGCGAGCAGTTGACCAGATGGGAATGAACTGGGATGTTCACATTGGTAAACGCACGGTCAAATGGGTAGAGATGAGGGCAGGATGGAATTTTGCATCCAAATAAGGATGTTTCATCCCTATTCGGAGAAGGCAATGGCACCCCACTCCAGTACTCTTCCCTGGAAAATCCCATCTATGGAGGAGCCTGGTGGGCTGCAGTTCTGGGGTCGCGAAGAGTCAGACATGACTGAACGACTTCACTTTCACCTTTCACTTTCATGCATTGGAGAAGGAAATGGCAACCCACTCCAGTGTTCTTGCCTGGAGAATCCCAGGGATGGGGGAGCCTGGTGGGCTGCCGTCTATGGGGTCACACAGAGTCGGACGTGACTGAAGTGCCTTAGCAGCAGCAGCAGCAGCAGCAGCAGCAGCAGCAGCATCCCTGTTATGAAAAGTCATTTATTTTCTTTTACAAGTGTTTTAAAATTAATTTAAAATATGTTTAAAATCAAAGAAGCAACATTCCAGTTGAACACCATATTAAAAAAACGTGATATGCTTCAAACACTGTAAATACAGAGAAAGAAGATCAAAGAACGCAGGCAAAAACTATGCTGGAAAACAGGGTGGGTGGAGGGTTTCTGCTTCCCAAGCTGGGCTGAGAAGGAAAGTTAGGACTCAGGCCTGGTGGTGTGTACAGCAAAGGTGTCAGGTGTCAGCCTTTGAAAACCGAGGCCAATTCTTTCGACGTGTGAGAAGAAGCATAACACACTCACAAAACAAGAAAACAGAATGGACAGTGGCTCAAAAGACTTCTTGACTTCTAAAGTGATTTATCCGTTGACTCACAAGGGCTGGATGACAAGTTCCTGAGATACGTGCGTCTTCAAAGCTTAACTGGAGTTTCTCTCTGTTGATCTGATGTCAGAACAGCAGATCATTATGGTCTCGAAAAAGAAGAGTGAATATTAATTGAAAAGTTCACTGGAATTTGAAAGCCTGTTCACTAGTTGCAGTCAGTCAGTCACTAACAATTTTTATAATGATGGAGTTGGGTACCAAAAGCTCGGGAATCACAAAGCTTTCCTTGGAGGTGGCTTCAATGCGTTTTTCCAACCATGTCAAATGTGACGTGGAAGATAGGAAATGAGAGAATTTTAAATCTGGCCCGGGTCAAGGGGAAGGAAGAGCAAGCACCTTGTCACATGGCGATGAAGGGAAGGTGAGAAGCCAGGCGTGGAAACTGTCTCCCATGGGACTCAGCCTCAGATGAAGGGAGAAACGCAGCGGCTTATGGCCACGGAATCCACCGTCTTCTCGCAACATCCATCACCCCAAAGCACTGGGCTAACATAGACTTTGGACTTCAGTTAGCAATAACGTGTCCACGTTGCTCCATTAATCGTACACCGCCCTAACGCGGGTAGTAGGGCTTATTGACGGTGCAGGGGATAAGAATCCACCTGCCAACGCAGGGGACGTGGGCTCGATCCACAGTCTGGGAAGACGCCACACGCCTTGGAAGGACCAAGCCCTCGTGTGGCAAGCACTGTGGCAGCCCTGCTCTGGAGCCCGCCTGCCACGCCCGTGTGCTGTAGCCGCTGAGGTCTTTGCCCCTGGAGCCTGTGCTCCGCGGCAAGGGAAGGCCCTGCAGTGAGGAGCGGCACCATCCGCCACAACGAGAGAGGAGCCCACGCTGAGCAACAAGGGTCCGGCACAGCCCCAAACGACCAAATTAAGAAGGTTCGTAACAGGGGAGACTGTGTGCCCGGGCGGATGGGGGCGTGAGCGCTTCTGTGCCATCTACTCAGTTTTCTCTAAGTCCAAAAGGACACTAAAACCCACTGTCTACTTGTTATTTTTTAAGAACTCACAGCCACGTGGGAATGTCACAGGGCCACAGCAGTCGCCTGAGAGGGCTCCCGGGGCCAAGGCTGGAACCGTCTGAGCAGGAAGATGGGTGATGACGAGCACCCACAAGTGCATAGCGATGGAAGCGCGTCGTTGAATGAACGAACAAGTACGGGCGAATAAACTAATCTGCACGCAGAAGAAATTTAAAGAATCTGCGTGAATATTCCACGCCGAGGGGAGGGGACCACAGCGCCCTCCTCCCTGCAGCCGGGCTGCACGGTGACGGCCTCCCAAAGAGCAAGAGCAAGAAAGAGAGAAGCAACCAACGCTGCCAAGGGCAGCCGACCGAGGTCACAGCGGCAGGGAGACGCCCAGATGCACTGCAGCCTTCGCGAGCTGCGGTTAGGACTGTGCCTCGCCTCTGCGGACTTAGCGCATTTATGTCTAAGCCATTTGTGACCAATTCTGGCTTCAACATACCTTCTTGAAACGTTTTCTCATTCCTCCTGTTCTGTGTTCACTTTTCTTTCCTATTTTTAATCGATGATTTGTTTTTTTACTGTTCTATATTCTACTGTATCATCTGTCTAGAGCGAGGGAAAGAGCTTGAGTTATTCCAAGGGACTGGCTCGCATGAGTGTGGGGCTGGTGAGTCCACAGTCTGCAGGGTGGGCTGCAGGCTGGGGAACCAGAGAAGAGTTGGTGCTGCAGCTTGAGTCTGAAGGCCGCCTGCTGGCAGACTCCCACCTTCTTGAGAAGGGTCAGACTTTTGTTCTACTCCGGCCTTCAACTGATCAGGTGTGGCCCACTCACACCATTTCCTCAAAGGCCACTATTTCCATGTAAATCTCATCCCCCAAACGCTCTCTCAGAAACACCTAGAACAGTGTCTGACCACATGTCTGGGCACCACGGCCCAGTCAAGGTGACATGAAACCCATGCTCACAGCATAAAGATCCTGGTGGGGCTGCCACTTGCACCAAGTGGGCGCCCAACTCTGGGCTTAGCTTGGGCTGCAGTGCCACGCTCTCAGCTCACCTGGTGAGCCACGGCTTTTCGCCGGAGCCTGCCCTTTCTGGGACCTCAGCTGACAGTCTGCAGCCGCCCTGCACGGGGGCACACACTCTCCCGGCTCCCGTTGTGCGGTGGGCCTGGAACAGCCCTGGTGAGACCACGGGTGCACGTGTCTCCCTAGAGACATCGCTTCTTCAGGAGCGAGTGCTTGCCAATTTGTGGTCCATCTCTGGTTGATCCCATGTGCCATGTCTTGGTTCATTTGGGCAATTTCATCCAGTTTCACACTTTTTAAAAAATTTTGGTGGAAAATGAGGTACTTACATCCTCACCCGTCACGTCTGTAAGCCCCACTGGCCCCACGTATTCTGCAGGCCTGTCCTCAGGCACACACGCAGTCACGGGTGCGTCTTCCCAACGAACTGGCCCTTTCAGCAGCACGAGACGCCCCACTCTGCCTCGGACACTCCTTGTCTCCAAGTGTATTCTACCTGACGTTAATGTGACCACTCCAGCCTCGCTACACTCGCTGTTCCCATGGTATATCTTTTCTCTGCTCATTTACTGCCAACCAATGTACGTGACTGCAGCCATGAAATTAAAAGATGCTTAGCCCTTGAAAGAAAAGTTATGACCAACCTAGACAGCATATTCAAAAGCAGAGACATTACTTTGCCGACTAAGGTCTGTCTAGTCAAGGCTACGGTTTTTCCAGTGGTCATGTATGGATGTGAGAGTTGGACTGTGAAGAAGGCTGAGTGCCGAAGAATTGATGCTTTTGAACTGTGGTGTTGGAGAAGACTCTCGAGAGTCCCTTGGACTGCAAGGAGATCCAACCAGTCCATTCTGAAGGAGATCAGCCCTGGGATTTCTTTGGAAGGAATGATGCTAAAGCTGAAACTCCAGTACTTTGGCCACCTCATGCGAAGAGTTGACTCATTGGAAAAGACTCTGATGCTGGGAGGGATTGGAGGCGGGAGGAGAAGGGGACGACAGAGGATGAGACGGCTGGATGGCATCATGGACTCGATGGACGTGAGTCTGAGTGAACTCCGGGAGTTGGTGATGGACAGGGAGGCCTGGCGTGCTGCGATTCATGGGGTCGCCGAGAGTCGGACAGGACTGAGCGACTGCACTGAGCTGAGCTGAATGCACGTCTCTGTATTAAATCGGTCCTCACGTGACCTGTGATTAAGCCCTGCTCTTTTCCTTCGCTCATTCTGCCGACCTCGGCCTTCTGACAGCATGTTTCATCCACCATCACGCTTGCTGCAGCCATTACTGTGGGCAGGCTGGATTTACGAACAGTTCCGAAAGTCTGCTTTCTGTTTTCCTCTATGGTTTTTGTTTGTCCACTCTTTCATCCCTTCTTCTGGATAATTCGAGTCATTTTGAATTCTGCTTTATTTGCCACTGAGAAGAGCCATCCTGGTTCTTTAGCAAATCGAGGAAAGGCCAGACTCTGCACACACACGGGGACGGGATCCTGCTGTGTTGAGGAAGGTTCAGGCTGTTTGGGTTTTCACGTTTTACTCAAACATTTCCACCCCAAATCTCAGGGTCCACTTCTTCTTAATTAGCAAGCCATCCTTAATAGGAGAGACTCGGTAGGCCTGTGTATTCAACTCACATCATAATTTACAACTCAAACAATCAGGATCCGAGTCTGGTCCTCAGTTCTGATGACTCTGCAGGTACAGAATAAGAGACTTCTTCTCCGGCTGTTACTGGGCTCTCTGGTTCTGTCCACACCTACGCCTCTAGCTAGAAATGCAAGGGCCCCAGCTTTCCGCAGCACAGTCCACACCACGCGGTCTCTCTGCAGCCATCACCGCAGCAGTCAACCCCCATCACCGTGGCTGCTGAAATCCCCCCTGTCTTGTCATCCGTAGGTCTCTGTCCCAAGAAGCCACACGGTCATATAAGCCTTTTCGGTGGTCCAAAGGCCCGCCCCGTCTCCCACTGCTGTGTGATTAGTTGTCTGGGGCTGAGGGCGTTGCTGTTGTTGTTCAATAGCTAAGTCTTGTCTGACTCAGTGTTGGAGCCTCAGCTGGGGGTGGGGAGGAGCCAACACCGCTCTTAAGAGGAGCCAGAAAGGACTGATGCCGAAGCTGCGATACTCTGACCGCCCGATGCGAAGAACTGACTCATTTGAAAGGCCCCTGATGCTGGGAAAGATTGAAGGCAGGAGGAGAAGGGGACGACAGAGGCTGAGATGGTCGGATGGCATCACGACTCAACGGACAGGGGTCAAGCTCCGGGGGCTGGTGGTGGACAGGGGGGCCTGGCGTGCTGCGGTCCATGGGTCGCAGGGCCGACACGACTGAGCGACCGAAAAATAACGAGACACTGGGGCAGGTGCGGATGCTCCGCCAGTGCAGACAATCCTAACACCCTCGTGCTTCCATAAGCGGGCTTCTTCCACCCCAAATGAAAGCGGAGCCCACGCCCTTGTAAAATCGGCGAGCCCCGTGAAGGCGCTCCCGGGCGCCCAGCGCTCCCTGCAGGCTCAGGCTCTCTGCCGGGCGCGTCTGGGGGCGTCTGAGCGCCCTGGGCGTGAGCGGCTGCCACGCCTGGGGCCGGAACTCTTCTGCCGTGGCCGCAGTGCTCGGGGGGAACTCTGAGGCCTGCGCCCCCGCGGCCCCGCGCGCCCGGAAGAAGCGGGGCATTGTGGGAGGGGCGCGCGTTTCGGCGGGTTCCGTTAAAATGGCGCCCTTCTTGCCGGCGCTGCCCGCGGGGCCTTAGCCGGTGGGGGAGCCGGGAGCCCGCGGGGCCGGCGCGGGCAGCCCCGGGCGAGGATGGCCACCCCGGACCAGAAGTCGCCCAACGTCCTGCTGCAGAGCCTGTGCTGCCGGATCCTGGGCAGGAGCGAAGGTAGCGGCGCTGCGGGCGGCTGCCAGGCGCCCCCGGGCCCTCAGGGTCGGGGCGGCCGCGGGAGGGGCCGGGCCGGGCTGAGTCACGGCGGCCGCGGGCGAGGAGCGGGCCCCGGGGGACGCGGGCGAGGAGCGGGCCCCCGCGGGGCGTCGCTGCCCGTCGTCTCGGCGCGCGCGGCGGCAGGGGGCGGCGCGGCGGCCTTGCGAGGGCGCTGCGGGCGCTGGAGGCGGCGTTGTCGTCCCCCGGGCACCACGGTGCGGGCAAGAGTCTGCGGGTTTCCGCCGGGCACCACGGTGCGGGCAAGAGTCTGCGGGTTTCCGCCGGGCACCACGGTGCGGGCAAGAGTCTGCGGGTTTCCGCCGGGCACCACGGTGCGGGCAAGAGTCTGCGGGTTTCCGCCGGGCACCACGGTGCGGGCAAGAGTCTGCGGGTTTTGCAGGGAGACTTGGAGCTACCCAGAGGCGGTGGGCCGGCGCCTGTGCTCCCGCGCAGCCTGCCTGGCGAAAGATGGCTGTTTCGGTTCAGCCCGTGAAGTGGCCCTGGCTCCACGCGGGTCTCGCTCCAGTGTCCGCTCGGGTCCTCTGAGAAGCCTGGGCTTCCCCCGCCTGCAGGCTCTGCGCGAGGTGCCGCTGGCGCAAAGCGGGAGACAGGGCCTCCTGCTTGCTGCTGACCGCGCAGGGGAGCCGGCAGAATCAGCGCGCTCTCAGTGTTGAGCAGTGGCGTGTCTGCGGAAAAAGCGCGCGGGGCAGGGGGCTGTGGAGGGAACGCAGACCCGAGTGCAGACAGCGGGGTCCCCGGCACCCCGGGGCCAAGGTCTCGAGGCGGGTGGGGGGCCTGGCTGTCTTCGTCGTTTGCCTCCAGCGCTTCCCGCGCTCGGAGTTGCCTTTCTGATTTGACATCCGGATCTTCCAGACCTGAGGATACCCGTAGACGCCAGGGAACTGAACTTGGTGGTCAGGACTCAGGCGTGTTTCATTGGGGTTTGCTTTAAAGCAGCGGGCCCTCAGTTGTCCTTGAGTGAAGCCGCACGGTCCTGAGTTACCGTGGTCACAGCTGGACTCTCTGAAGACGTTCACAGTGCCCATCGCGTTTCTCAGAATACTTTTTTTTTAAACATCTGAGGATCCTGTCGATTGACTTAGCTTCACCCATTCTAGGAGGCTGAAAAACTTCTTTTCAGAAAGTTGTGCACTACCCTCTCATTTAGAATTTTGTCTAAATTAAGAGTAAATAGGCTCCTGTACACCTTAAACTTACAGAGTGATATATGTCAGTTACATTTCTACAAAATTACAAGGAAAAAAAAGTAAATAACTTATGAGATCCTCTCATAATAAAATGTAAAAGTCACTAAAATGATGCTCTCTTTCCCCTGTTCTGGACAACTAGGATTGCCAAACAATTGTATTCACGTTTCCAAATTGTGCTTCTGTTCCCTGAAGAATTTATGTCTTTCATAGCGTCCCTTGTTCTGCTTTCTTCTGCCTTATGAGGAAAGAAGCAGTGCTAATTGCTGCCTTTACAGTGTTTGAGATTTTAAAGGAATTTCATTAGTGGGTGTTCTGTTTGTTCACTAACTAGAACATTTGATTAACTACTTCATTTTCTAGTGATGTTACAAACAACTGGCCTTATGCTTTTATGATTTATTGCTTTTCTAAGACTATGAAATTAAAGCTGTAGACACTTGTTACTTTTTATGTGAGCTTCATATGAATTCCTTTTTCATAAAGTATTTTTAAAAATTTGTAGTTGTACTCAGCAGACCTTCAGAAACCAAGCCCTGAGCTCTAATGGTGCTTGATGTTTTTATAAAGTTAGTGTAACCATTATTGCCCACCTTTTCCTGCTTGTAACACTTGTGGGTTTGCTGGAAACACCCAGTGCCAGCCAGTGACAGGGGACGTCTCAGCACCCCTGAGCCTCCCCTGGAGAACATTTTACTTATTATGACATCTTTGGGTAGTATTTCTGTCTTTGGAAACATTGTCCTTGACGTTACATCGCTTCACCTCTGCCAGAGGCAACATTCCTTTCCTTACTTTGTAGCCCTGTTTCTAGTCGGAGATTAAGGAGACGCGCAGGAGTTTGTTAGGTTGAGTGTTTCGTGCAAATGCTTAGGTGGGGCTACAGTCCCCTGCACAGTGTGGCCGGACGATGACCTGACCTGGAAGCCCTGTGTGAGGGTCGCGGGAGCCCCCGTGCGGGCAGGGATGGGTGTCTTGGTAGCTCATGGGCCGCAAGTGGTGTTGCTGTGGGTTTTGTGATTTTTGAAGATGGTGAAGAGCTCTCGATGAAGTTCCAAATAAAGAATAGTCTTACTCTTGGGGAAATGAATGTCTATTAGATATACATTAAAACTTGTCATGTATTATTAAAATGTTCACTAAGTGTTGATTAATGGGTATGTTACTTTTTAAAGGTTTAGTCTTCACTTGAAAATTGTACTTAATGGGCTCGTTGTTATTTTAAAGGAATTAGTATTTAAATAGTCTTGGTTTACATTTCTAATACAGTATAGATAGATGTGACCCCATAAAGAAAAACTCCCAGGGGCCTCAGTCTTAGATGTGTAAAGGGGACTTAAGATCGGGAAGCTTGAGAACCACCAACCTAGAGCAGTGTTTTGGTTTTGTTTTTGAGTGTTGCTTTTCAGCTGGCTGTGTGGTCAGAGTGGCCTGTGACCCCTGAGAAGCTGATGCACCGCTGCTGCTCTGGGGAGAGGAGCTGGTGGCCAGACAGTGGCGGAGGGGTGGCCTCCCCGTGTCCGCCGGTGGCCTTTCCACCGCAAACCCTCTCAGTGTGGCGCTGGCTCTGAGTCCGTGCGCCCCGTCTGCTGAGACCGTGGTGTCTGGCACACAGGCATTCTGACCTGCATCTGGGCTGGGGATTGGTTTAAGAAAAAGCTGATGGATTTTCCAAGTATTTTATCATTAGCAGGAAAGACAGACTGGAAGTGTGGCTGGCGGACAGACGGAAACTGCAGCGTGGCTGCGGAGGTGGGAGGGACATGAGAGACTCATGGACACGTGGAGAGGGTGTGGAGATGAGGGTGTGCTTCTGGCACCGAGGAGGCCTGGATTTGTGGCTGGAGAAAATTCAGACGCTTGTAAAACTCTTAGACTGGGGATTTTTGTCTGACGTCCCTGAGCATGCTGTTAATGGACTGTTGTTTGCAGAGCTCAGGATCCTGGCAGTCTAAAAATAATTTTTAACTAAAATAGGTACACAGCTCTCCTTTTAAATATGTGATTTCAGTGACCCTTTTAATATTTATAAAATTAAAGTATTCTTGTGTAGGAAAATGTTTGCGTGTGGAGCAGCATGAGGAAGGAGATCCCCCTCGAGCCCCGTGAGCCCACGGGAGCACTCCGTGTTCCTCCCTTGGGCTCTTCCCTCCACGTGTCTCACCGTGTCAGTACCAGCGTTGTGCGTGCCGGTGTCCGAGGAAGACGCTGTGCGTGTGTGTGTGTGCGTGCGCGCTGCTGTGGGGAGCGGGGCAGCGGTCTGGGAGCTGGGGGAGGTCAAGGATCTCAGTGGGCCTGAGCGGGTCCTCGCTGGTGCTGTGAGCCGGGCTCTGCTCAGACCGCCGTGCCTGGGGGGGCGTTCGCTCCAGGGGCAGGAGGAGCAGGCGTCTGCTCCTCAGGATGCTGCGACGGGCCGGAGGCTGTGGCGTGGTCGTGGAGGGACATGCTGGGAGAAGCCGGGTCAGCAGGTGAGGGAGAGAGCAAATGAGCCAAGGCGGCGGTGGCCAGGCCCTCTCGCCCCGCGTGTCGTAGATCCGTGCTCGTGTGACAGCCGGGATGCCTCAGCACTGCCGTGCCGCTGTACCCGCTTGGCCTCGGGCCGCGTGCGGTCCGTCAGCGCGCCTTACGGCCGCCTTGGTCAGCCACAGAGAACGCAGCGAGCCTGCTGCGACGGCCGGGTGCCAGCCGGCGAGAGCGAGCCTGTCTGCAGTGCCCGCCGCTCCTTCCGTCGTCCTCCAGCTCCCCCGCTCCCGCCTCCCCTCCCGGGTCCAGCCGACAGTGAGACTCGGCCAACAGCAGGGTTTACTGATCCGCCTGGTTTCCTTTGCTCTCGTAGCTTTATGCCTTCAATCTCCCTTTTCCTAAGTTTAGTGGGGCGTCTGAAGGGCGTGGCGACACGCGTCTGTGTTTAAGCCGCCCTCTTTATCTGGAATGGCACATGTGGTCAAAAGTTACTGCCCCTGTTGGCAGCTTGTGGCCACTCCTGGTGTGTGTGTGTGTGTGTGCGCGCACACGTGAGTAAGCCCTGAGTACCGTGGTGTGCGTGAATGTATGTGTGCGTGCGTGTGTAAGCCCTGCTCCGCAGGTACCGTGGTGTGTGTGTGTGTGTGTGTGTGTGTGCACGCGTGTGAGTGACCCCTGCTCCGCAGGTACTGTGGTGTGGCTGGGACTCTGCCTGCTCCTTAGGATTATCTGTCCAGTTGGTTTTCTGGCTCCGAGAGCTTCCAGGCTTGGTGGCCCGCCGCTGTCTTTGCCCATAAAACACTCCTTTTTGTCCTTCATCCTGTTGCCCTGTGGCCCTTCGGTCCACTCCGGTAGGACCTGGGGCAGGTGGGAGGTGGCTGCCCAGCGGCTGTCTCGAAGAAGCGGGAGCGTCAGGCGATCACCGCCGAGCCTGATTGGCCGTAACTCGCACCCTCTGCTTACCTTCCAGCCGACGTGGCCCAGCAGTTCCAGTATGCCGTGCGTGTCATTGGCAGCAACTTCGCCCCAACTGTGGAAAGAGATGAATTTCTGGTAGCTGAGAAAATCAAGAAGGAGCGTACGTATTTTCCTTCAGCATCACCTTGCGCTGCGTTGTCAGCCTTGTCAGAGCCTGAGAGTGTGCACGTGCGCCCAGGCCTGTGTCTGTCTCTGTAGCTCTGTGCGCGCACGGTGACGCAGGGACGGCTCAGTTCTTTCACTGGAACAGGGGAGGGGGTGGTTTTAAATACTGTTTCAACAGCACAGCTTGGGATAAGAATGTGAGGAAGATGAGAAGACTTGGTATCACGTGCTGCCTCTCTTGCGATTCACGGTTTTAATCCTACGCGCCTTTTGAGCAGGTAACCTAGCATGTTATCTTGGCAGTTAAACAGCCGTGTGAGTTGAGTGCTGCGTCTGTTGATTGTCGCCATCCAGGATTCCAGTGCTTTGCAACTTCCTGTTGAGCGTTTTCTGAGATGGTACCGAAGCTCTCCTACACCTTGTCGCCTTAGAGAAGAAAGCTGTCCGTGTGTTAGCGCCTGGTTAGGAATGGGTCTCTGCCTGTGTGTTCTCGGAGAGGCTTTGAGCACCGGGACCCCCTGTGAGAGCTGTTCCCGTCCTGCTCAGAGGGTCATCCTCTCTGGTCGCCAGGCCCCCTTTCCTGATAGCTCCCGGGCCTCAGGAGCGGGTCCCCGCCGCCCGGGACGCAGCCTTGGCCAGTGCGTCCTCCCTGCGGGCCTGGCTGTTGCAGGCGGTAGCGATGCCTCCTAGGAGGAGGCTCCCACGGCACGGTCTCTACCCGCCCCGGCTGTCGCGTTCTTAACTATGATAATATTGGCTGGCGTCTGCGTGGATGTCCTGTTTCAGAGCTGGGTGCTGTGGCAGCTGGGGGTGGGGTGAGGCCCTGGCTCATGAGCGACTGGGCCTGGCGGGGGCTTGGTGAGCCGTGCAGGACTGAGGTGGTTCAGTTCTTGGGGTGTTCTAGCATGTAGGTGTATTGAGGTGGGGGTGGTAGGTCGTCTGTCCTGCTGTAAACCCGTACTTTCCCTTCTTGTCTGTAAAACTGAACCTGAGGCCATTGTAGCGCCTTCTTGGTCTCTGATGCTTAGCACCTTTTGGATCACTAGTGAGGACCCCAGTACTGGGTGTGTTCACAGACTGTTTGCTTTGCAGTGCACAAATCCAGGCCCCTGGTGGGCATGTTACACGCGCTGGGAGCAGCTAAAGATGGTCTGTCTTCAGAGTTAGAGGCCGGGCAGCCGTGCTGTCGAGGGGGTCCTGAGGGTCTGTTTTCAGGAAGGAAATTGATGGGGTTTTCAGAGATTCTGTTACTTCAGCTAATGTTCACGGGAATTCTTTGATTCCAGCCTGATTGTGTTCATGTTTTACAAATATCAGTGTTTTGATGACTTGATGAAATTCATGGAATGGAGTGACTGGTGGTTCTGACTCTTCAGCTCAGGAGCCCCTGCAGAGGCCAGTTACCTGTGGCTGTGGGGAGAGTGTCGTAGGAGCGCGCTGTGTGTCACTAACACGCTCCTCTCCGGCCTTGCAGTGACCCGGCAGAGACGAGAGGCGGACGCGGCGCTGTTCTCAGAGCTCCACAGGAAGCTGCACTCGCAGGTACGTGCGGAGCCCGTGGGGCGGCTGCTCTGCACGCTGCGCTCCGTCGTGTGGGGCCCCGAGCGCGTCCAGCGCTGCCAGGCGCGGGCCCACAGGCCCCTCTGCCCCGTCTCCCGTGCCCGCACGATGAGCGCGGCCTTGTTTGCGGACCGTTTTGGCTCCTCAGTGCGGTTGGGTGGACTTGGATTCATTGCTCTGAGTCTGTCTTTCCGCCTCTGATAATATACGTGAAGTTATGAAACAGGAACTGTTCTGTGTGGCCGTGTTTAGGCAGACAGTCTCAAACTGCTGCGCCACTTGTTTTTCCTGAATTTTTCTCTATTTTTAAAAGCAGCTCCGTCTCAGGAGTCATACCCCAAGGTGCTCATAGGCCTTACAGGACTGCAGTGTGAGAGACCTGGGTTCGATCCCTGGGTTGGGAAGATCCCCTGGAGAAGGGAGCAGCTCACCCACTCCAGTATTCTGGCCTGGAGACTCCCACGGACTGCATAGTCCATGGGGTTGCAGAGGGTCAGACACGACTGAGCAGCTTTCCCCTTCAGGACCCTGAACGGGAGACTGGTCGGTGACAGCTGTTGTGGCTGCTCGCACTGGCCCCTCTGTGATCACACATTGAGGCGGTTTGATCGGAACGGTTGCTTTCCACAGTTCAGTTTGGAACCCTGCATGCTTATTCCTGAAGTAGTCCTGTGTTAAACAGTAGCCAGCTTCCTGGGGCTCAGGGCGTGGCTGAAGGCGGATGGGCGGTGTCAGGGAGCCGTGCGCCCGCTCCTTCTTGTTGCTGAAACGTCTGGTTCTTGGAAACTGCAGCTGCGGTTGCTGTTCCGTCCTCTCTCCTGCCCATCAGGGCCTCTGATCAGCGTGTCCGTGGAAACGAACGGGATCTCTGTGACAACCGTGCACGAACCCTGGGGGGACTGCTGCCTTCTGAATGTTTCAGGACCTGGGTTTCCCAGGAGTGCCTGATGCCAAGACCCACATCTTAGACTTTAGAACTATTTTCTTTTTGTCTGATATTCTTTTGTTATGGCGTAAGTCAGGCTTCCGTGGGGGAGGCATTCACACAGTTCATGATGGCACTGTTCTGAGAATCACCGCTTGGGAAGCCGGCTATTGAGAGGGTTGTTTCAGGGACGACATGCCGTGCGTCGGGGATAGGGTAATCTGAAAGCTTGAGCGCTTCGGGCCTTGGGGCGAGCTTCCAGGGGTTGAAGGCTCCCAGGGGCTTGGGCTCTGAGCGCGCTCTCGCCTGCTGCTGGGGCACTGTGGCCGCGCCTGAAAGCGGGTGTGCTCGGGTGCCATGTCGCCACGTTGCCGCGTGGGTTTTAAGATGCACTTCCATTTTGGGAAATCAGGATAACTTAGGAGAGGGGATGGTGAAACTGCGGGGTAGCACAGAGTTTTTCTTCTGACGTTTTCTTTCTCAACAGGGAGTTTTGAAAAATAAGTGGTCGATTCTCTACCTCTTGCTAAGCCTCAGTGAAGATCCGCGCAGGCAGCCCAGCAAGGTGAGGCTGTTTTCACATCGCGGCGCCGCCCCAAGGCACGGTGTTGTGTCGGGATAGCTACGCCAAGTGCTGAGAGGAATTGGCTTCTGTACTCAAGAAAACAATATTAGAAAAGCAAAAAGCTTGCTCTCTGGGCGGCCATGAGGGTCGAGGGTCTTTTCCCTCTGCCTTTAAGGGCGTTTTCAGTCATTGCGCTGTGTCCCCTTACGGCGTCTTTGCGGATCACGTTACAGCGTTGCTTCAGACACCACCTCTGGCCAGCAGAGCGGAGCTGCTGCTGCTCAGGTTTCTGCTGTGCACAGTCGCTGTGAGCCTGGCTTCATTGTTCTTTGAGTCAGAAGAGCTTCTAGGGTTTTCTTTTCAGATGCCACGATGAGCATTAATTACTGTTATTTCCTGAAAAGCTCGTTGTCTGCGGGCTCAGGTTTTGACTCATGCAGTGTTTGAAGGTGCGACTGGGCAGCTGCCCGAGTCCCCGAGGGTCTGGTGTAATGAGGTGCCCCACCCCAGAAGTCTGAGAGCTTAGGCGGTTGGAGAGCGTGCGTGAAGGAGTCAGATTTACCTTGAAAGCCACAGTCTTGAGTAACGAGCCTTCTTTCCTTATATAACAACGCCAGACTTTTAAAGCTATTTGAGTAATTATTTCCCTTTTACTTTGCTTAGCTTCTGAGTAGAGTGTTTAGTTATCAGACCATGTGGGAGTCTTGGGATTCAGAAAGCTTTCTAAAACTTTCATTGGCTCGAGCATACTTCAGAAATCGGCTGATTTATCGTTCACTGAGCTCAGCACATCTTTGAGCTTCGCAGGTGCCGCGCTTGCCTGCTTTTCTGTAAGTGGAGGGCTTGTGGCAGCTGCGCCTTGTCGGGTGGTGGCTGCCATTTCAAGCGGGAAGGCGTTTAAGGTGTGCGTGTTGCTCTAGAGGCCTGCTGCTCTGCCCGCTCAGCAGACGGGCGGCGTGTGCAGGGCCCGCTCAGCAGACGGGCGGCGTGCGCAGGGCCCGCTCAGCAGACGGGCAGCGTGCGCAGGGCCCGCTCAGCAGACGGGCAGCGTGCGCAGGGCCCGCAGGCGCGCTGGGAAGGCGGACGCTCGTGTGGCCTGCTCTGCCGTTTGCTTCCCGGAGCTGGTCTGGACTTTCTGAGGTCTGCCTGTGCCACTCTGGGCACAAAAACGCAGCTGAAGAGAGACGGAGTGTGAGCTGTCTGTCGGCTGGGGACTCGTGTGATTCTGTAGCTGCATTTGCAATGCGCTTATTTTCAGGTCTCCAGCTACGCCACGCTGTTCGCTCAAGCGCTACCACGCGATGCCCACTCCACGCCCTACTACTACGCCCGGCCTCAGACCCTGCCGCTGAACTACCAGGAGCGCAGCGCCCCGTCGGCCCAGAGCTCGGGCAGCCTGGGGAGCAGTGGCATCAGCAGCATCGGTGTGCACACCCTCAACGGCCCGACCCCGCCGCCCCCGTCCCTGCTGCCGGGGTAAGCCGGCGCTCGCGCGGGTCCCCCGCGGTGGAGGCGGGCGCGGCCTTGCTCTCAGTCCAGCATTCAGTCTTCAGAGCCTCGTGCGTGTCCGGGGTGTCTCGGCCCTGGGTCTGACGTGCTCTGGTGGGAGTCAGCTGTCTAAGCACACCCTCCGGGTCGCTCCCGTCTGCGTTGACCGTTGGGTCGGCTGCCTCCTGACCTGGTAACGCAGCTGCTGCGGCAGGGCCGGCTCGCGGGGAGGTGTGCGGTGCCTTGGTTGGTGGGAACTGGGAGTGGGCTGGCGCAGCCGCCTTCAGACGGTGTTTCCCTCGTGGGCGTGGCCCGGCGACGCTCCTGTCACTGCGTCAGTCAGGTGAAAGTTTGTTGGAGTTACTGGAAGACAGAACGTGTGTCCAGACACGGGGATTACAGACAGAGCCTAGGACTTTATAAAGACAGCACCATGTACCCCCAAATCTAATCTCAGACTCCCATTCTGGCTGAAGGAGTCTGGCTGAAACACACTTTCTTATTTTCGCCTTTAATATAAGTAGTTGAAATAATTATTGTCATGCTATTGAAAAAGCGGTATAGAGAACTGTGAACTGAAGTGGTCGTTTAGACTTTCTCTTAAATTTGGAACTGTACTCAGAGCCATCGTTGGATCAGTGTCCCCCCTGCCGGGGGCGGGCTGGGGGAAGGGCTGTCTCCGGGTCCTTGTGGAACTCCCTGGTGGGCTGCCCGCGGGCGTCACTGAGCGCCGTCCTGACGGGGGTGGCCTCTCCCTGCGGTTGATGTTGCTGTGTGTGACGCTGGTTGCAGATCCCACTGTTTGCGTCAAGTGCTGTGAAGGCTGAGAGGTAGACAGGGCAGGGGGCGGTGTCATCGGTTTTTACTCAGCAAACGTGGATGGGTTTCCAGGGTAAAATCAGCAGTGAACCCTAGAGTGCTCTGAGCTGGAAGTGTATGTGGGTGTTTGCAGGCAGAGCCGGGTCGGCCTGTGACAGAGCCGGGAGGGCTGTGCAGGAGGCAGGAGCCCGGGGGCCGCAGTCGGGGAGGGACAGCCGTGCGGGTCTCGGGCTCACCTGGGCCAGTGGCTCAGTGTGGTGACTCAGGGAGCGTGTCTGCAGCGTCTCAGCGACCTCTGTGACTAGCCCGGCGTGCGGACCCAGCAGGCACCTCCTCTTTTCAGACAGTCTCACCCGGGCCCAGGGACGGGCGACTGTCTCCGGCAGCAGCTGGGCGCCCGTCTGGCATGGACGTTGACTGCAAGCCAGCCTTCCTTACAAACCACTACCTCCAAAGGCGTCCCCAGTGCGACTTCCCGCAGCGTGACTCGGCCACGGAGAGACGGGGATGCAGGCGGTGAGTGAGGACGGGCTCCGGGTTTTCCGGGGTTTGCAGCCGACAGTGTCCCGCGCGCCCCGTGGGGGTGCCTGTGTTGGCCTTGTCACCCAGCCCTGCCTGTGCTCACGACTGCCGGGCGTGGCCCTGGGTGTGCACCCTCCTCCTCCTCCCGGCCGGCCTGTTTCTGTTTATCTGGTGTTTGTGGAGGGTCGCCCCGTGCTGGGGCGATATTACCTGGCTGTGCTCGGACGGGGCCTCTCCCACTGGAACCTCGCCTCTCTGGGCCTTGCCTTCTTGTGATATTGGGTGACAGCCACGCTCTGAGCTGGCCTTTGTTCTACGGTTTGTGGGGCTCGTAAACCCTCTCCGGTGTGTTAATGCCTGTGGCCTGGTGGGGATGGAGCCCGGCTTACACGCTTGCTGCGTGGTCAGTCAGGTCTCTGACACCACATGAAGCGGTTACCCACCCCTCTGGGATTGGCTTGTGCTGCCCCTGGATCATGTGTTAAACTCCCGTGGATTGCTTTCTCTTTGAAAAAAGGGCTTTTGGAAGACAAACCACATGCTCTCTAGATGCTCTTCAGAAAATCCGTGTTTTTAAAAAATATAACTTCATATTCTTTTCTATCTTAAACTCAGTTAGCTTTTAAGTTTTGTTCTGGTTGCAAATACATCACCTGGAACGAGCTGTGTCGAGCAGTTCACCGTACGGAAACCGCGTTGCAGGTGCTGTGGAGGTCACCGAGGCGGCCCTCGTCAGAGACATCCTGTACGTCTTCCAGGGCATAGACGGCAGGAACATCAAAATGAGCAGCGCTGACAACTGTTACAAAGTGGAGGGGAAGGTACGGTGCCCTGACCCGCTGCAGCCCTCACGAGTCAGGGTGACTGTCCCCAGGGCCAGGCGGGAGCCGCTGGTCTGGGAGGTGCTGCTCGTTGACGCGGGTGGTCTGCAGGCGAGGTCCTGGCCCCCGTACCGGCTCGTCCTCCGTGCTCACCTCCTCCCTCCTGTGGTGCCCGTGCCAGGCTTACCTGCCGGACTGCTGTCCTGGCATCTGTGCTCCGACACAGGTCCCACGTGAGGCGCTCCTGCCCAGTTTTGCTTCCTCCGGAGCCTGCCTTTCTCACAGTCCATCTTGCTGACGATCTGTCCTTCTGCGTCTCTTGGCTGAGGCTCAGGCCGCTGGCCTCACAGACGGCCCTTGCCACGCCGGGCCCTCCTGGGGGTGGCGGCCCTCCCGCCTGACGCGTGTCTGCGCCAGGGCGCGGCCTGTGTCCCAGGCCTCACTGTCCTCATGTCAGGGTGGTGTGTTGGTGATCTTTAAGTTTCTTGTGTTGAAGCCTGAGAATCACAAACATAAAAGTGCAAGTGGTTGGAAAAAAAGTAATAAAATTCCAGCGTTAAAAGCAGTTTTTTAGCTGTGGACGTGTTTGCTTTTTAGGCAAACCTGAACAAGTCCTTGCGGGATACGGCTATGAGACTGGCCGAGCTGGGGTGGCTGCACAACAAGATCAGAAAGTACACGGACCAGAGGAGCCTGGACCGCTCGTTTGGGCTTGTCGGCCAGGTGTGTGCTTCGGTAGCGAGGCGCCTGGGGATTCGGGCGGCGCTCGCCTCAGGAAGCGCTTCGTCTCCTTAGAACCTCACGTGAAAGTCATCCTGAGGCGGGTCCTTTTTACATGAAGCAGGTTTGGTATGATGCACTTTGTCAGCCACGGTCCTCTCAAGAAAATAGAAAGCACAGTAAATATTGACACAGGTGATCGACCAGGAAACTTCTAATGTTTAACGAGTGTTTAGGAACGCTGACCTGTCTGAGTCACTTTACGTATTTTAATGACTTCCCTTTGACCTAAAATTCTCTCAGTTAAACTTTGTTTAATTGAAGGACAGTTGGTTTACAGTGTCGTGTGTGAAGTGTGTGTCAAAGTGACTCGGTTGTGTGTGCGTGTGTGTGCGTGTGCGTGTGTGCGTGTGCGTGTGTGCGTGCGTGTGTGTGCGCTAAGTTGCTTCTGTCGTGTCCGACTCAGCGTGACCCCACGGACTGCAGCCCGCCAGGCTCCTCTGTCCATGGGGTTTCGCAGGCAGGAGCACTGGAGTGGGGTGCCATTCCCCCCTTCAGGGGGTCTCCCTGACTTTGCTGTTCACCTGAAGCTGACGTGGCATTATACATCAACGGTACTTCCATGAACCAGAGTAAGAGGCATGTAGCTAAAAATACAGCATCAGTGTGTGGAGGGAGGAAACGCCCTGCAGGTTATGAGCACGGTGCTGCGTCTCCGCTGTGCTCCTGCAAAGCCCGTGCTGAGACGGCCCCTGACACCGTTGAGTCCGTGTGTTGAGGTGGTTCACCTGCACGAGATCCGTGGACAGAAGCAGGCGCGTCTGAGGGCCGTCCTTCGCAGCTGGGTGGCGCCTGTCCTGAGCGCAGCGACCACGACCTGCCTCTCTTTCCACAGAGCTTCTGCGCGGCCTTGCACCAGGAACTCAAGGAGTACTACCGGCTGCTCTCCGTCCTGCACTCCCAGGTAAGCCCTTGTTTTTATTTCATCACGATCTGAAATGTCACAGAATTCCACTCTCCAGAATCCCTACATTTCCTCCTACGTTAATTTTAAGGTGTGATGGTCCTGGTGGAAGGGTTGGGCCCCTGTAGAGCTGTGGTGTGTCCTGGAGTCAGCTTGCGGCTCGCTTTCAGGGTCCTGTCGGCCTGAGGCAGACCTCCTGTATCTTGAAGGAGCTGTCCTCTCCCAGAGGCCCTCTGTCTCGTTTACGTGAGGATCACCCCTTCCCCGGGACTTGACGTGGGTTAAGACGTGGGTTAGGGCTCCTGGGTGGCTGTACTCAGCCGTTCTTTTGTTCTCGTTTTTCAGCTGCAGCTGGAGGACGATCAGGGTGTGAATTTGGGCTTCGAGAGCAGCTTGACGCTCCGGCGCCTCCTGGTGTGGACGTATGACCCCAAGATAAGACTGAAGACCCTGGCGGCCCTGGTGGACCACTGCCAAGGTCATTCTGCGCGGTTTCAAGGCAGCTGTAGGGAGGGTCACTGAGGCCTGACTCTGTGTCTGCCCTGTATGCATGGCAGCCGGAAGGGTGCTACCAAAGACAGGTGGATAGACTTGGACTTCCAAGGGTAGAGCCCGTGGGCAAGGGTTTACGCTCGTGGCGCTCAGGACCTCCCTGAGATGAAGTAGGCGTGGGGGTGTGGTCCCTTGAGGCCTCTTGTGCTCCGGAGACCCGTCTGCCCTTACTCTGCGGCCTCTCCTCGGCCTCCCCCGCCCCCCCTTGGCCCCAGGTCTGGCTCAGCAGCCGTGTTGCTCGCCCCCGTGCGTGCGTCTGCCTGGGCCTCTCCCACCTCCAGCCTGGGGCTCGGCGCTCTGCGCAGCGCGCATGCTTTCCTGGCCGGGGGCCCCTGGCCTCTTCCTCCTCGCTTTGTCTCTGCGCCTCGGCCTCAGCGTTTGTGTTCACGGTGGCTTCTGTGTCCCCAGGAAGGAAGGGAGGCGAGCTGGCCTCGGCCGTCCACGCCTACACCAAGACAGGGGACCCATCCATGCGGTCCCTGGTGCAGCACATCCTCAGCCTGGTGTCACACCCCGTCCTGAGCTTTCTGTACCGCTGGATCTACGACGGTGAGCTGGAGGACGCGCACCACGAGGTGAGGCGGCCCGCGGCGTCTTCTCAGAGCAGCGGGGCGCCGGGCGCGCCCCGGGGTGAGGCGGCCTGTGGTATCTTAGAGCAGCAGGGCTCTGGGTGCACCCATGGGCTGGGCCTGCGGTGTCTCAAAGCAGCGAGGCGCAGGGCGCACCCTTGGGCCGGGCTTGCAGGCGTCTCTCTGGAGCAGTGAGGCACCAGGCGCACCCATGGGCCGGGTGTGCGGTGTTTTAGAGCAGCGGGGTGCCGGGCGCGCCCTGAGGTGAGGCAGACCTGCGGTGTTTCCTTGGAGCAGCAAGGTGCCAGGCACACCCACGGGCCAGGCTTGCAGGCATCTCCTTGGAGAGCAGGGTGCTGGGCGCACCCACGGGCCAGCCTGTCCTCCCAACACCGGGTCGAGCAGAGCTGTGTGCGATGGTGGGAGATGGGTCTCCCCGTAACTCAGGAGCCTGGGCCGGGTCCCTGCTCCTCAGCACGCTGGCGGCAGTGCTGGGGCTTGAGTGTCCTCGTCCTGCTCTGTCCTGGAGGCGCCCGTCGTGTGTTCTGATGCCGTCACGGTTACTGGTTAGCTGAGCCAGGCCATCTGTATGTGTGTTTGTATTCTACACGTTGAAACATGCTTAGTTCTGCTAGAAAGCAACGTATCTGTCTGAAAGTCACTGTTACTCACAGTCATCCCGTGAAACTGCAGGCTTCTGACCAGAAGTGGAGAGGGCCCGCCGCTCGGCCTTGACACTGCGTTATGTTAGTAAAGAAGGGGATCGAGTGGGAGTTGCAGCTTTTAACACACAGTAAGCGGTTAAGAAACGCGCGGATTCTAGGATAAACGTGGCCGTGGCCTTGGCAAAGCCCGGGGGTTGGCAGGTGGGCCTGGGCGGAGTGGCAGTGGGGGGTCCTGGCCCTTGTGGTGGGCTCTTGCGTTCCCCTCGGTTCTCGTGGGTGACACTGCACGTGAATAACGGAAGTAGACAGGACCGCACTGCCCCGTCCCTGGTGTGAGCGCACGCGGGGCCCCGTGCCTGTGCCCTGGGCGCCCCGTCCCTGGTGTGAGCGCACGCGGGGCCCTGTGCCTGTGCCCTGGGCGCCCCGTCCCTGGTGTGAACGCACGCGGGGCCCCGTGCCTGTGCCCTGGGCGCCCCGTCCCTGGTGTGAACGCACGCGGGGCCCCGTGCCTGTGCCCTGGGCGCCCCGTCCCTGGTGTGAGCGCACGCGGGGCCCCGTGCGTGTGCCCTGGGCGCCCCATCCCTGGTGTGAACGCACGCGGGGCCCCGTGCCTGTGCCCTGGGCGCCCCGTCCCTGGTGTGAACGCACGCGGGGCCCCGTGCCTGTGCCCTGGGCGCCCCGTCCCTGGTGTGAGCGCACACGGGGCCCTGTGCCTGTGCCCTGGGCGCCCCGTCCCTGGTGTGAACGCACGCGGGGCCCCGTGCCTGTGCCCTGGGCGCCCCGTCCCTGGTGTGAACGCACGCGGGGCCCTGTGCCTGTGCCCTGGGCGCCCCGTCCCTGGTGTGAACGCACGTGGGGCCCCGTGCGTGTGCCCTGGGCGCCCCATCCCTGGTGTGAGCCTCCGAGCGTGTGCCCTGGGCGCCCCGTCCCTGGTGTGAGCGCATACGGGCCCCGTGTGTGTGCTCTGGGGGCCCTGCAGCCCCCATGGCGTGGCTCCGGCGTGGACTCTACCCGGTGACTCTGTCTGAGCAGATCGTGCTCTTGTAGGTGTGCGTCTCCACCGCATTAATGAGGTGGCTGTGCTTTCATGGGCCTCCATGTGTGTCTAGCAGCTTCTCTGAAGTCAGTCCTGGAGGGGGGCTGGCTTGGCGGCGGAGGGGGCTGCACCTGCAGCTTTGAGTTTGTCTCCTGCGCTGGGGGACTGTCCCCCGCCCACCCTGCACCCCACTGGCTTAGCCCTCCCTTCTGTGCGCCTCACATGACTCACCCTGAGCAGGACTGTTTTCCATCTGACCCTGGCCCCGGGCTCATGGTGTGGGCCTCCCAGGCAGCTCTCCTGAACACCGTGTTTCCCTGCTGTTGGGACCCTTCCCTGTCCTGCTGCTGCAGAGTGAGGCCCAGCGTCCCACCTTGGCTGCCTCTGGGTGGGACTGACCTACACCCTAAGGTCGAGTTTTCACTCCTTTTCCCTGAAAGAAAAAACTCCAGGTGACCCCTGAGCTTTGCTACTTCTGCAGCACTGTTAAAACTGCCTCTGGGTCCTCTAGTTGGGCAAGACTAGAGCCCTGAAGGGATCTTCTGAAATAGGCGTTTCTCCAGAGGAGACGCACAGATGGTCCACAGGCACGTAAAGGGATGCTCAGCATCACTGATGGTTAGAGACACGCAAACCGAGGCCGCAGGGAGGCATTACGGCACGTCACGCCTGTCAGGTTGGCCGTCAGGAAACGGCCGATGTTGGCGAGCGTGCAGGAAAGGGGACTGCTGCTGGTGACGGGCACTGGCGCAGCCCCTGTGGAGACAGCACAGAGCTTTCTCAACAAACGCCGCCTCCTGGGCTTTCACCCAACGAACAGAAGCGCCCATTTGGAAAGAGGTGCTGGCTGGTGTTTGCAGCATCGTTACTGCCGGCTGCTGAAGCGTGGAAGCAGCTGAAGTGTCCCGTCAGCAGGGGTATGAGGAGAGAAGATGCGGTGTGTCCGCAGTGGAATACTACTCGGCCAGGGAGGAGTGGGGCTGTGCCATTTTCAGCAACGCGGATGGACTTGGAGGGACGTTATGCTGAGTGAAAGAAGACAGAAAGGCAAGCACTGTGTGAGTCAGCTCTTAGACGTGGGATCTGGAGATACGGCCGACTCATGAGCGTGACGGGAAGGGAGCTCACTTGGATGCAGAGTAAGATGGAGTTTACAGAATAAAAGCGCGAGCCTGTTAGGACCGTGACTGGAGAAGGAGAGCGTCCTCGGTGCAGAAGCAGAGGAGCTGGAAGCAGCGGTGACTCAGCTTCCTCCTTCGCGTCCCCCGTCGTTTCTGCCGTCAGCCATCAGGCTGGTCCCCGGGTTGGTGAGGCTGAGGAAGTGGACCGGGGAGCTTCCGAGCACGGTGGTTCTCAGGACAGAGCCGCCCCGAGAAGGTCACTCCGCGTGGGACTGCTGGGTGGGCTGGTGCTGGCCGTGCCCAGGTTGGGAGCTGGCCACGCCCGGCCTCTGAGCTGTGTGCCTCAGGCAAGGTGCCCGTGCTCCAGACCCAGGCCCCTGCAGGGCTGGGGCAGACACCCTGGTGGCGGATACGCAGTTGTTTGACACAGGAGGGCGGGAAAACTCTTGAGTCGGCTTGAGTTGAAAATGGAGCCGGGCTCAGAGGTCTGGGAAGAGTCCCTGTGGGTTAGCACTGCCCCCTCCCACCCTCCAGGTGGAGAGCGGATGCTGTGATTGAAGGACCACCTCGTGTCTTAGGGAAAAGCTTGTCTCAGCACCACCTTTTGTTACAAGAAATGGGGAATGAGCGACTGCGTTTAGAGAGAGCTGCCGAGATGCCCTTTGGCACACGTGCTCCTGTGAGCGCAGCTCTCCTGCCCCTGGAGGTCAGGGTTGCTGGCTTCCTGCCGTGCAGTTGGTGCACACTTTGCCGGAAGCATCACTTTGCCCGTCTTCCCGCCTCCTCACTTGCAGTTCTTCGTGGCGTCGGATCCGACCGTGAAGACGGACCGGCTGTGGCATGACAAATACACGCTGCGCACGTCCATGATCCCGTCCTTCATGACGATGGACCAGTGCCGGAAGGTGGGCTCCTGCGGCTCGGGCATCAGTGCGCACCTGCCTTCGCGGGGGACAAGGCCGGTCTGCGGTGAAACGCGCCTCGTGGCCTTGTAGGGTTTGCGTTCTTGAGGTGGAGTGTGTGTTAGTTGACTGCATCAATGTGTATTTGTATGTGTCTGTTAATAGTTTTTTCGGGTCCTGAAATTCCCCTGGCACTATCCCCAGTGTTCCTGCTGGTTCTGAGTCAGTGGAACCCTGTGGCTTGTGGCTGGCTGTAGAGCATGGGCGTGCGGCCGCCCCAGCTCCGGGTGACGGTGACTCCTGGGTGTCTCCCCTCAGGTCCTTCTGATCGGAAAGTCGATAAACTTCCTGCACCAGGTGTGCCTCGACCGGACGCCCCCCGCGAAGGTGGCCGCCGTGGCCAGGTCTGCGGAGCCCCTGCAGGACGGTACGCGGGCGACGCTGGCAGGGCACCTGCTGCTCCACGCGGGGGTCTCTCCTCGCCTGCGCACGCGTCGTCAGGGTTTTTCAGGAGAAATCCAGTGTTGAGATGTGGCTTTGGGTTACATGGGTGCAAACCCGCGTTAAGGAGCTGCTTGTGTGAATCAGCTCCGGGTGCTCCTCCTCCTCCATCTGAGGCTGGGGGCTCAGCCCCTCTGGGCCCTGTGTGCTGCCCCCATCTGCCCTGGATGCTGTCTGGCCTCCCTGGAGCCTGTGATGCCCTGATGTGGCTGCATGCTGGCGGCGCCTAGCCGTCATGCCTGTAACACGTGCCATCTCGGGCTTATCCTCAACACCATCACCCCTGACCCGCTCCATGCCCTCTGAACCACTGTTTCAGTGCGGCCTCGAGTTGGCTCCGTTGTGGAAGGGCTGTGACCTTTAAATCTGTGATGTGGTGAGCAGTCCCCTCTGGGCTTCTCCAGGTGGGAACACAGGTGTCTGCTCCATGTCCAGCGTTGGCAGTGTTGTGGGGTCCCAGCTGGGGATGCTGGTGGCTCCAGCGGTTCCTGTGGCCTGTCTTGGAGCCACGGGTGGGCATGGGCTGGCACGTGTGTGTGAGGAGCCACGGGGGGGGGCGTGGGCCGACGCGTGTGTGTGAGGAGCCACGGGGGGGGGCGTGGGCCGACGCGTGTGCGTGTGAGGAGCCACGGGGGGGGTGTGGGCCGACGCGTGTGCGTGTGAGGAGCCACGGGGGGGGGCGTGGGCTGACACGTGTGTGTGAGGAGCCACGGGTGGGCATGGGCTGGCACGTGTGTGTGAGGAGCCACGGGGGGGGGTTTGGGCCGACACGCGTGCGTGTGAGGAGCCACGGGGGGCGTGGGCCGACGCGCGTGCCGGGGAGCCTCTCGTTCCTCCCCCGTGAAACGCGATTATGTGTGTGTGCTCTCCCTTTTGTTCTTCACAGCTGCAGATTTATTCACAGATTTGGAAAATGCGTTTCAGGGGAAAATTGATGCAGCTTATTTTGAGACCAGCAAGTACCTCCTGGACGTCCTGAACAGGAAGTACAGCCTGCTGGACCACATGCAGGCCGTGCGCCGGTACCTGCTGCTCGGCCAGGGGGACTTCATCCGGCACCTGATGGACCTGCTCAAGTAAGGCGGCGCCGGGCGCTCCCATGCGTGTGCGGGGGTTCAGCAAGGCCAGGTGTCTGGCAGTTGTTTAAAGAGCGAGTGGCATTAGAGGAAGTTTGTTGAGTTCGCGTAGAGCCTTGGGAAGATAAAGCCTTGTCACGTCAGTCCGTCTAGCTCTGTTTGCCTTGTTTGCGGAGGCTCGTGTACCTGTGAATACAGGCCCCGACGGATGTGTAAGGGGTGTGTGCCCTGCTCTGTCGGCTTAGCTTTGGGTGAAAGTTGTCTGTAGGGCAAATGGGTGCAAACGTGAGTGTGTGGGGGGAGCAGGTGGGAGGAGCAGGTGGGAGGGGGTGGGCGGGGACACTGGCGTTTCTGAACCTTTAGGGCCACGTTACAGATCTCGTCCTCTGGGTGACTTACCTGTGTTTGCCTTCTGCTCGGTTTTAATAATTGGAGCATCTCATCCTTGGTATCAAACAAAAGCTTCATTTCTTCTCAAAAGTGCGTTTCCAGTTTCTAATTTAAAAGGAGGCGCCATCCCTGGCCAGCTTGCATCGGCACCTGAGCAATGCTGGCGTTGTTGGTCTCCTCAGCCTCTCCTGCCGACATCCTGCGCCCTGAAGGCTGCGGGGCAGTTTCTGTGCACCGCTGGGGAGGGTGGGCTCGGCCAGAGAGCTGTTAGCGTGGTGTGTGGGGCCGCAGCTGCCGCTCGTCCTCAGGGTCTGCTGGCAGTGCGGCTCTGGGTGTCCCACGCCCCGTTGCTCTGGTTTAGCCGAGGCCTGTCCTCCACGGGGATCTGCAGGCGGTGCCAGGGCTCACGCTGCCCCAGGGCCGGGCTGGAGTGAGGAGCTGTGCTTCCTAACACGTGACCTGGTTCAGTGTTTTAGGAATCAAAACTCTCAAGACCAGTTTTAAGCTGAATCGAAATTAATTTTTAAAGGAATGTCTCACTCCCCAGTGCCCGACGGAGTCTCACTCGCCGTTGATTCTGTGAAACTTCTGCTCCCGGGTTGTGTCGTTTCCGTCTGTGTTTTTATAATTTGAGCTCTGTGATTTTAAGTTTCTCCAGAGATTATTGTGAATTCAAGTAATGTCCTCTTTTACTTTTATACGAATCTGTGAAGACCAGAGCTTGCCCGTCCAGCTACGACTCTGTACCAGCACAACTTGACTGGAATTCTGGAGACCGCCGTCAGAGCCACCAACGCCCAGTTTGATAGCCCGGAGATCCTCAGGCGACTGGACGTGAGGCTGCTGGAGGTGCCGGCTCTGGGCCCCGCGCGGGGCTGTGGGCAGTGCCTCGTGGGGCTTGGGGCCCTGCTGTTGAGGCTGCTCTGGTCTGGGGGTGGTCTGGAGGGGAGGAGTGAGTCTGAGCCGGACGTGCCCTTCATCCCTGCACGTGATGCCCGGCACCGTGTGGACAGAGCTGCGCGTCTCTGCTCGCGCACGGCTGCCGCTCCACACGCTGAGCGGGTTTAGAAGCGGCTTCGTTCACTGCTCTCCGTGGGGTGTGGCCGCGTGAGGGCCGTGGCCGCGCGGGGCTGGAGGCCCTGCAGTGTGTGCTCTCCCGCAGGTCTCTCCGGGGGACACCGGCTGGGACGTGTTCAGCCTGGACTACCACGTGGACGGCCCCATCGCCACCGTAAGGCCCGCGGGCAGCTTCAGAGCTGCTGCGTCTCTGACAGCCTCTCTTGGAAGTGATCGCTTGGCACCAAGACATACCCGCTGAATGAGCACTCAAGCCAGGGGCGTGCGCGTGTGTGTGTGTGAGGCAGTCACTGAGTGCTAAAGTGCTTTAATAGTTCAACAGTTGTTAGAATGTCATTTATCCTGTCGTAGGGTCAGCAGGTACTTGATGGATGGATTATTCGTTTTGTTCCCTTATTCTTAGACTGGATCGATTAATTCAGGATCATTTGACACGAACTACGAAGTGTGCTTGGGGAGTCGTATGTCTGCTCCTTGGGTAACGTTTGGTGTTTATGACCCGTTCGGATGACTGAGGGCATTGCTGTCCTGTTGTGTGCAGCGCTTTCACTGCGTTTAAACAGTTTCGCTGTTGGCCTGGATGGGAGTGACCAGCAGGGCTCTCTCCTGCCTCTGTAGGTAGACACCCTCTTCACGCCCAGTCTGTCTTACTGAGACTCGGGAGGATGTCCTTGACCGAGGTCCCTCTGGCCTTGCTTGTCGCTTTCCCTCTGAAGTATTGAAGATGGACCCCCGTTTCTTCTCATTCTCGGGAGCTCCCGTGTTGAGGCGCCGCGTCCCCGGCTCTGCAGCGGCTCCCTCGTGGCCTCTGTGGGCGCCGTCCTGGCCAGCCTGCCTGTCCCCAGAGGCCCGGCCGGCCCGGCGGACTGTCGGCGCCAAGGCTGGGCTCCCCGCGGCTGCCGGCTCTGCTGTCCGTCTGCTCCGAGGTGGCAGCTGCCGGGGCAGGTTTTTACACACAGGTTCCCAGATCAAAGCTACCGTGTTTTCAATACATAGCTGCTCTCAAGCTTTATTTTTGGTCATATGCAAATTAGTTTTTTCCCCATTAACGTATATCTTAAACAGTTCTAGTAATTTTAGGGTACAAAACCGGATATTTTAACAAGTTGTTGGAAACTGTCATATCATCTACCATGTTAATATTGTATACTGATGTGTTTTTTTTGTAGTATAAATGATACCATAGCAAAGCCAGCTGCCTCGATTATTTCACAAAATGTGTCTGGAATAATAGCTGAACTGAACTTGGTCTGCATATATGGTTACTTAATTATTGTAGTATCGAGGTTGTGTGCTGTGGACTTTGCATAAACGATCGACTGTGCAGTGTTCTGTCTTCAGAATTTTAGATTTTTAAAAGCTCGGGTAGAGTTAGGAAAAGAAGTTAGCATCGTAGATTTATTTGAAAAGAAATTTGGGATAGATCCTACCTGTGACTAATAGGCATCAGTTTCCATGCCATCTCCAGTGGGTTGGTGGTCCGATGAGAGAGTCTGGGTTGGAAGGACGAGGGGTCTCGTCATTGGTTGGTGGAGGTCCGCCAGGGACTCGCAGGGAAGTGGCCGCTGTCCGTCTGGTCTTTGCCCTCCAGCCCTCAGGTGGGCGTTCGTCTTGGGTTGCTGCGTGCTCAGCCAGTGTCTGTCACACGGAACTTGTGGTCATCAGGCCAGGCCGTTGAGTATGCTCTGGCACACTAGTGGTCAGTGAGGCTGTTACACGAGGAGGCTTTTCTAAAATGGACTGTGTGCGTGCTTACCTACTGCTTAGAAGGTGTGAGAGCTGGTTCTGTGTGCTCTAGCTTCTTGTTTTGGGAGCACACAGGAGACGCAGCCCTGCCCGGGAGGGTGCACATGTCCTGGCTTCTTGTTTCGGGAGCATGCAGGAGACGCAGCCCTGCCTGGGAGGGTGCATGGCCCTGGCTTCTTGTTTTGGGAGCGCACAGGAGACGCAGCCCTGCCCGGGAGGACGTGCGTGTCCTGCACCCCATCAGCCTGCTTTGCTCTTTGCAGGTGTTCACTCGAGAGTGCATGAGCCACTACCTGCGCGTGTTCAACTTCCTGTGGCGGGCCAAGCGGATGGAGTACATCCTCACGGACATCCGGAAGGGCCACATGTGCAACGCCAAGCTCCTGAGAAACCTGCCAGGTAGCTGCCTGCCCACGGCATCCGCAACCTAACGCAGAGATCCCTAAAGAAATTGAAAAGTGTGCCGGTGGGTTTGTGTTTTGTGAAGAGGCTCGTTTGTGATATCGCTATCTTGACTTCAGTGCAAATCAGGAAAAACAAATTGAGTCGTTAGCTTTTTCTTAGGCCATGAAGTTTCTTATAGTGAAGAATCATGTAGTGTTCATACATGTTTAAAAAAATATTAAGGAAAGAAAGCCGTTCAGTAGATCACCAGCTCATTTAGAATTCACTTATTAGTGTTTTAATTAAAGTCTATCTGGAAATTGCTTTATATACTGATTTGGATCATTAACCAGAGCATGAAAAGATTTTATAATTTTTACAATTAAAAGCTGTAATAAAACTTCCATGTCAGATAGTTAAGTTTATTTTAATTTTATAAATATTGAATGACTTCAGTTGTAAATTTGAAGTCTTTGTATTGAAAGGGATTTGATCAGAACCTTCGAGAATGTATTTCCACCAATGATGTCACCAGAAGAGCAGGCAGTCGCACCCTTAGTCCTCTGGCGGTGGAAGCAGCTTCCGTGAAGGGGCCACGTGGGCTCTGCCTGTTCACCAGGCGGAGGCCCCCGAGTTCAGGCTCCGTGAAGGGCCCACATGGCTCTGCCTGTTCACCAGGCGGAGGCCCCCGAGTTCAGGTCGGGGCAGCCCCGAGGCTGGGGCTGGCAGGCACCAAGCCTGCCTGATCGTGCGGAGTCGAGGGCTTGCTGGGCGCCCTCGCTCCTCGCATCCCCGGGACCCAGCCGGGGGCCCGTGGTGCCCTTGTGGTCCTGGCCCAGCTTTCTCTGGGCTCATGTCCCAGAAGGTGGGTAGTGGGGCCCCTGAAGTAGCTGGGGCGGAGGCCAGAGGGGACGTGTTCCGTTAGATCCTGCCGTGGTTGTGGACGGTAAATGCCTTCAGCGTCCCCTTCTAGTGGCCGTGCACTGCCTCACCTGTGGGACCTTCGGGAGGAGCACCCCTGCATGTTACTGGCCCGTCCCACCTTCCCTCTGCCCTGCCCTCCTCCCTGTGGGCCCAGGGTTCCCACCCTCCCCGTTGCCTGATGTGGGTCCGTTCAGTGTGGTGGATGGACTCTGTCATTATTTCAGTTTTCTAAATAAGCAGCTGTGGTGTTTATAGACGTGGGGAGATCTGAGCTCTGTAGCAGCTGAGCGTGTTAGCTGGTTGTGCATTTTCTCATGGGGGTATCAGCAGTGTCTGTGTGAACTGGCTTCTCTCTTACTTTGCCTAATCATCAGTGAGTTTACTCCTTGGAGATAACTACACGCTTATTTGATCAGTTTTCTGTGTAATTTTAACGTAATTCTATTATGTTGTGTTCAGTTTCAGCTTCTTTCGCTGAACCTTTTCGCTTGTCATTAAAACTTCCTGTAAAACACTTGGTAGCATGATATTGCCTCATGTGGACGTATTTTATCTTTTCTCTTTGGTTAGTAGTTTTTTAAACTATTCTCCACTAGTATAAATAATGCCGTGTTGTATAAATACGTATTTACGTGCCTCTGAATGTTTCTTCAGCATAGGTGAATTGGAAGTGGAATTGCTGGGGTAACAGGTACGACTCTTGCTCTTACTTTATACTTACTGCCGTTTATATCTGTTAGTCTTTCCACTTTAGCTCCTTGGTGCATACTGTCAGATCGCTTTCTAGGAAAGCTGTACCAGTCCGTTCACATCCCCGTAAACACAGCTCTCACTGGCCGAAAGCTGTCTGTGCTGCTGGTTGGGGTTTTTTTGGGAGGGGGTGCTAACACTGGACATTAAATTGTTCAGACTGTCCGTTTGATAGGTGAGCATTGAGGTTCATTTATTTACTTTTATTGTTTGTTATTCTAAGTTTTTTTTGGCTGTGCCCCAGAGCATACGAGATCTTGGTTCTGACCAGGAATGGAGCCTGTGCCCCCTGCCGTGGGCGTGCAGAGCCCTACCACTGAGGGCGTTCCCGTCGCATCTCCCTTCCAGGGAGGGCCCTGGAAGCTCACTTCCTTCTCTTTAAGCTTTAAAATCGCCTTTGCCTGCAGAGCCTCTTCATGTGTCATTGGTGTTTCCTTTCCCAGCAAGTTGCCCTTTTTGCCCTTGATTCTGTTGGGGTACAGGGTTCTTACTTGTAACCTAACTTACAGGACAGTGTTTTCCTTGTTAACGGCCAGGCAGCTTGATGAGCAGAGATCCATTGGGTGGTTTGTCTTGTTAACACAGGAGGTTTAGAAACGTCCTTCCCACTGTAAACCTGAGGCAGAAATATGGGAAGACTCACAAAATGCTCCTGTAAACGGCGTGTGAGCCCTTCACACCTGAGCCTGCCTGGCCACGTGCACAGTGTCAGTGGTGACCGTCCTAGGTGTCCTTTCAGGAATGTTTGTCAAGGTCAGCTGTGTGGAATAGATAGTTAGGCCTGAAAATGATTTGCTTAGGAAAAGAGTTTTTGATAATGGTCTGCCTACATGATTAAATCCATTTATATATATTTAACTGGACAAAAGACAACGTTGATCTGAAATGGTTTAAAGAGGTTTTTTTCCTTTGAAAAGAAATGGTAATTCTTTCATTAGATTTAGTGAATCTCAAAACTGTTGCTGTTAGTGGCAACTGGGTTTATGTTTCAGATAAGCTGGAGCCAGGTGAGACGGACGTGCAGTCCAGGGTCACTGGTGATGAGCTTCCTGTGTTCTCTCGAACAGCTTTTGTGTCAGGGGAGCCCCTTTTTGGTCCTTGTTGGAAATAAACCTGAGCAGGGAGGAGTGGTTGGCTCCCCGTCACCTCGGGACTGTTTTCCTTTCCTGGCGATGAATATGGCAGCGGTCCCTCTCACGCTTGGAGTGGCCCAGGCTTGCGGGACGGTGCCTCTAAGGCCGGTGGGCCTTCTTTGCTGTGAGCGTCCCTTGTGTCTCGTTTCTGTCCCTGTGGATGAGTAGGTCGTCCTCATCTGTTTGCCAGCTTCTAAGCCAGGCGGTTAGCGCTCTGCCCAGCTGCTGGGCAGCGCCGCGCAGCGGGGCTGTGGCCTCGGCTGGTTCCTGGTCTCCTGCCTCAGTGCCGCACCCGGGCGCCGGGCCGGCCATCAGGAAGGGGTCTGTGCAGCGCTCCGGGGCCCCAGTGGGCGGTGGATGTCAGATGGGTCTGCTGGAGGCCTGGCCCTGATCGGAGGCCCCGGATCCGGGGGAGACCTGAGGCCTCACCAGTGTCCTCTGACTCCAGAGCCTCGAGAGACGAGCCGCGAGGGTTGTGGGTGAGGTTACTTTCAAACAGTGCTGCGTCCACTGCAGCTCCAAGCGGGAGGAGGCGATTCTGAGTTCGTGAAGACCTGGTTTTAGGGTATTTTTGTATTTTCAACAACTCTCAAGGCTGTTTCCGGTGCTTTCTCCAGTTGGCAGAAGCGTCCGGTGCAGATGCCCAGAGGCCAGCCGAGGCGGGAGGGGTCAAGCCCTTGAGAGCTGGTGTGTCTGAAGCCAGCCCTGAAGTTCTTCCTGCAGCCGTGAGGGGGCAGTAGAGAATCACTCACGGTCTGACGCCTGGGTCAGCGGAGGGGAGGTGGCCCCTCCTGGTGTCCGTGCAGCTCTCTGCTGCCCACGCGCTCCAGCGGGAGGGGTGCTTGCTTGCGTCCTTACTGGACCTCAGGGTGAAGGTTGCTTTGCTCTTGGGACTTTTAGAATTATGTGCGTATTTGTGGATCAGTTGTGAAAACAGAAGTACTTATGTTTTAACTGCTTTAAACGTATTCCCACGGCACTGGGTAAAGAGACTCAGGGCTGCTTCAGGTGTGAGTTGTATTTCTCGGAGTGAAGGGCCAGCTGACAGCTTGTGAGTCCAGCGGCCTCGCGCCTCAGCTTCTCCCCGGCCAGGAGTTGCTGTGGCCCGCAGAGCCCCTGCGTGTGGCCTCGGCTCGAGGGGAGTGTTAGACGCACAGCGTGCAGTTGTCTTCACCCTGCTCGTGGGTCTCGCGGGGTCGCTCCTCTCTGAGGAGGGGTGCAGACGGTTCCTCCCGGAGCCGCAGCTGCAGCGAGCGGGCTGTCTGGGCAGCTCAGCACAGGCCGGGAGCAGCCCCAGTGGTGTGCCAGGGCACGTCTCCTTGTCGGTGTCCCTCCCGTGCCAGTCCCTGATGGGGCCTTGGGGACAGTGGTATCTCGTAATGGTCCAGCGGAGTCCCTGAATAAGTGAAAACTCCAAGCAGACAGTGGCTGCTCCCTGGTGACCCTCCAGCCTTTCGCTGGTTTTGTAAAGAATAAGAGTGGAGTCTGGACTCTGCCCATCCCCTCCAAGTTCACGTTCCTCCCGGGTGACAAGGTCATATTCCTTAAGGGGATGTCATTTTTGTCTCCAAATAGCTAGGGAATAGTGAAAGTCTCACACACTGTAGGCAGACCGAGTTAACTGTAAAGAAATCATAAAGTTGATCTTATTCAAGATACTGCGTTACTATAAAATGACTTTTTCTTTAATTTTGAAACTCGGTTACGCTCTGTGCTTTGCGTTTCTCGTCAGACCCTCGTGTTCCGTGGGAGTATTGCTCGGTTGGGCGGCCCTGTCTGTCTGTGCTCGGAGGCTGGCTCGGGAAGGCTGCCGGCCGTGGGGCCGAGCGGCAGAGCTGGCGCTGCAGGAAGACCGCCCTGCCCCGAGGCCTGCCCGGAGTCTGACCGCCGCCCGCTCTCTTGCAGAGTTCTCCGGGGTGCTGCATCACTGCCACGTCCTGGCCTCCGAGATGGTCCACTTCATCCACCAGATGCAGTATTACATCACCTTTGAGGTGGGTCCCGCCCCCGCGGCCCCGCCCCCTGCGCGGTGTCCCTGGGCCAGGCTGGGCCGCGCCACCTGCTCCCTCGGGCCTGGGTGTCGGTTCCAGCTGCCCAAGCGCTCCTGGGACGACTCCCCTGGGCCTGGGTGTCGGTTCCAGGTGCTCGAGTGCTCCTGGGACGAGCTGTGGAACCAGGTGCAGCAGGCGCAGGACCTAGACCACATCATCGCTGCACACGAGGCCTTCCTGGGCACCGTCATCTCCCGCTGCCTGCTGGACGCTGACTCCAGGGTAAGGTGGCCGGACGGGCCCGTCACGGCGCTGGTGGATGTGTCTGCTGGGGCAGTGGGGCTGAGGCAGGAGCGGGTGTGAGGCAGGGAGAGAGTGCTGTGACCGCCCGCCTTCTGGGCAGGGGAGCTGTCCTGATGGATGGGGACCTCTGACAGCCACACAGCCCCAGGCAGCTCGGGAATGAGTGTTCAGGGCTTGCCCCTCCAACCGGGGGCGCAGGTGGAAGCCTGACTTCGGGCCCTGGCTGGAGTCAGGACAGGCCGTCTGTCAGGATAACCCCTTGTTGCTGACTGTCCCTCCTGCAGGCCCTGCTCTGAACGTTGTGTCTTATGTGTGCTGAGGCTTCTGGGAGCTTTGATTTTATTCAAAAATCTGGGGAAATAAGCAACACTTTGCTTTCACTTGAGACTTGAGATAAATGTGAAGTAGGAAGTAGAATTTCAAGTGCATCTTTGAAGTTTAACTATGTGACTTCAGTGGCACGTCAGGCTTACTGAGGGCCGCTCCCCACTAAACCTGTGCTCACCTCGGGGGCCCTTTTGGGGAGCATGATGTTTGCAGGGCCTTTCCTTCCACCTGAGTTTTGAGTCTGCTGGTTAGCTGTCTGTGACTCTGGGCAAAGATACTTTGAATTAAGCAGGCGTACTGTCACACTTGTTCAAAACCGCCCTTCCATTCCTGGTGCGAAGGCTGGTACACCGTCTTCTAAAAATCCTTGCAGAATCTGTACATTTTTTAAAGAATTTTCTCTCATATCCTGTGGGTCTGGTTTTGGCATGTGTCACCAAAAAAAATAAAATGATGCTTTCCCGTCTCTTTCTGGCCCTCAGAGTGGCTGCACTGCAGACTCGGCCCCGGGCTCCAGGGGTTGGGTGGCACGTGGGGGCTCTCGAGGTCGTGGCGGGGCCAGGAGGTGGGGTAGCCGGGGCTGGCTCTGGCCGCTCCCGTCACTGTGGAGGCTCGGGGACTGATGTGGGGGAGTGGGAACAGCTAAGAGCCCCTGAGAGTCAGAGTCGGTGTCTGGGTTCACAGTGGCTTTTTGCTAACGGTCAGTGTATTGTTTGAAAGGCGTAGTGATTGCTACGCACGTTGAGGGCTCTGTTCATAAGAGAAAAGGCTGTTCTCTCTCTCCAGGCCCTTCTCAACCAGCTGAGAGCTGTCTTCGACCAGATCATTGAGCTTCAGAGCACGCAGGATGCCATCTGCAGGGCCGCCCTGGAGGAACTGCAGAGACGCCTGCAGTTTGAGGACAAGAAGCAGCAGCGGGAAGCTGAGGTGTGGTTTGGGGACGGCTGGCGTGTTGGTTCAGGTGGTGAGCAGTTGCCGTGGAAACCGCAAGCCCGCAGGGGCTCTGCTGCGGCTGCCTTGTGCCCCACTGGGCCCTGAGTGAGCTGGGTGGCCACCGTCACCCAGCTTAAAAACGAATGCAGGCCAAGTGCACGGGAAGCTCGGGTCTCCGGCCAGTGTCCCTCAGGGAGTGTCCGGACGCCCGTCTGCGTCGGCGTCTCCGCTGGGCGAGCCTGACTGCACGCACTCGTCTGGAGCGGGTAGACGCGGGTGCGCACGCAGGAGCTGGACTTCTGCCCTGTGGCTGTGTTCAGCGACCTCCCTGAAGTCTTTCATTTAAACCTTGAAGTGCAAATGCTGAATAAGTTTGGGTCTTGGTGGGGTTCCTTGTATTGGGCATAATCTGTACAGGCTTTGGCGTTTTCAAGGTGCTTGTTCTCGGGGTGGTGACAGATGGCTCTTCAGCCGCCACAGTTCGGTTCTGTGTTGAGTGTTTCCTTGTCTGTGTCAGTGGGGGTGTAACTTGGAAGAATCCAGCGTGTCCGGCACGTTGTCTTCCGTGTATGTGGAGACAGGTGTTTCAGGGCCGTCCCCTCACGGTTCTGACGCACCGGGTCATGGACGTGTGGCTGGGAAATCACCCTGCTGCTGCACCACGGGGAAGAGGTCAAGACGCCTGCTCTGAAGCCGAGGTGTGCATAGGTGTATACAGGTGTGTGTGTGTTGGGGGGGAGTGGTCAGAGAGCAAAGAGCAGGGTGGGCTCCTGCTGGCACGAGACACACAGAAGGCTCCTGTATGTGTCCCGAACATGTGTTCACCCCATTTGCGTTGCCCGGAGCAGGGTTTGTGGGTGAGACACCAGAGCTGGCGACACCCGCAGGGCCTCCTGGGCAGGGCAGCCTGGAGGCTCTCGCCCGTCTCCGGCTTCCTGCCTTTGCTGACTTGCCCTGCCGGAACCCCGTTTCCTGATTCACAAAGTGGGAGTGAGGATAAATACACACACTCCCCGGGGCGCCCGTTCTCACATGCTCATCCGTGTCAGCTGCTGGGCAGGCAGGCGGTGTTGGGGAAGCCAGCCGTGCTGACTCCAGACCGCCCCGCCCTGGAGAGCCTGCCCTTTCCCGGGAGCCGGGAGCCGGGAACCTGCGCTCTGGGCCAGGCCCCTCTGCAGACGGCACCCACTGTGCACGCCAGCGCCTTGCGGAGCAGACCTGCATAGTGAGGCGGGTTGTCCGGTGTGTTGTGTCCAGACGGCAGGAGCCGGCAGAGCTGAAACTGTGCCTGAGGAGTGATTGACATTCAGGAGGCCGTGACCCAAGAAGCCGCCGTCAGACCTGAGGCCTGCACGTGGGGCCCTGTGCGGGGGCCCGGAGAGCTGTTTTCTGCTCTCTCCCAGCTTCCTGCAGCACCCGTGGATGTGGTCAGGTGTCTCGGACACATACAGGATCCTTCTGTGTGTCTCGTGTTTGGAAGTCTTGTTTTCCAGCAGGAACCCACCCCTCTCTTTGCTCTCTGACCCCCACCCCCCGACGCACATACCTGGGCACACGTGTGCATGCCACGGTCTTGGAGCGGGCGTCCCGGACTCTCCCCCATGGTGTAGCAGCAGGGCGATTTCCCGGCTGCGTGTCCTTGACCACGCGCGTCAGAACCGCGAGGAGACAGCCCTGAAACAGCTCCCCCACCCACGTCTACCCCAGCCCGCGTGTGTCTTCGTTCGGAGTCTGACCTCTGGTTCTCCTGACTCAGGGCCAGTGGGGCGTGACGGCAGCAGAGGAGGAGCAAGAGAGCCAGAGGGTCCGGGAGTTCCGGGAGTCCATCCCGAAGATGTGCTCCCAGCTGCGCATTCTGACCCATTTTTACCAGGTGCGTGTCCAGACCTCGTGCCGTCCCCCGCAAGGAACACAGGCTGTTGAGGGGCGGACAGGTCTCCCTCAGTCAGTGCAGCCTCGTCTCTGCGGCTCAGACGGGTCGGAACTCCCAGACGCGTTCCCCGAGTGGAGGAGGATCTGTGGTGTGAGCGGGGGGCCCCTCTAGCGACTCGGCCCTGGCCCTGGGCCCTGAGGCCATGGTTCCCAGCGCGCGTCTGCTCCTTAAGCTCTTGAGTGTCTCCTGGCGGGGCTTCCCGACTCTCCGTGCTTTCTAGGCACGTGGAAGGTGAGCAGGCTTTCCTGCTCGGAATTCAGACAGGTGCCCTCTCCGTGCTTGCTTTGCTGCTTCACCGACTCCTGTAGAGCTTAAGGGCCAGACGGGAAGTCTGTTGGCTAGTCCTTTCCCGTGAAGCTGCTGTTGTGAATTCCATCGACGGTGTGACCCCTGGTCCCGGGACCCTGCCAGGGTGGGAGCCGCTGGAAACCCCCACGGGGCTGCACGGCGGGAGCTCCGACGGCGCCTGAGCGAGCGCATCCCCCTCTGCCTCCGCAGGGTGTAGTGCAGCAGTTCCTGGTGCTGCTGACGACCAGCCCCGACGAGAGCCTGCGCTTCCTGAGCTTCAGGCTGGACTTCAACGAGCACTACCGGGCGCGGGAGCCGCGGCTGCGTGTGTCCCTGGGCGCCCGGGGCCGGCGCAGCTCCCACACCTGAGGCCCAGCGCGGGGGGCCGCCATGGGAACGTTCCCGGGGCCTCCGGGACGGCCGGCTCGGCCAGAGGCAGGGCGTGCTTCTAGACGGCGGAGCTGACCGTGTTTGTGACGTCACCAAGTTAAACAGGCTGGCTTGCACTATCCGAGTTTATTTTTTAAAGTCTTCATATGTAAAGATACCATACTTAGAGGCTTCTTAAGCCCTCCACAATATAATTTATATTCGTCACTTTTTAAAAGATCACACTTTCTTTTAGAGAAAATTAAGGCGATGGATATTCATCAGTTAAGATGGTAATGTCATTGCTATTTTTTTAACATCCTCTTTAGAGGCAATTCTTGTTAATATAACCAAATTAAATTGGAAGTTTAATGTCCCTACTAAGGAAACAGAGAGAGCATTTTATTTTGGTTTTTAGTGTAAAATACTAACCTCTCTAAGGGCCTTTCTATCAGCGTGTTCACAGGTTTATCCTTTTTTTCTCTTCTTTCAAAGTTTACATTTTTGTATCTCATTTACTCTCAGACACCTTGGGAAATAGTGTAGAAAAGGGCAGAGTCCTGATGCCTCAATTCTCTGGACATCAGCTGAAGCACCGTGTAAATGTGGATGCCTGAAAAGCTAACGAAGTACTTTATTTTCAGGATTCTGATAAGCATTGGAAAGAAATTGTCTTGAATAATGAAGATTCCCTTTTCCTTGCCTATTTTTTCATTGTAAATATTTATATACTGTGCCCAGATGTTGGGGGGACATTTTTTGTAAAAATGTCATATCAAGTCACATAAATCCGCCTTTATTATGTTGCGTAAGTGAAAACTTAGACAATTAAAAGCAATTATCTTTCAGACGTGTTGGCGCTTTCTCGATTCGTCTGAGGACAGTTCAGTCTCTGGGCTCCAGGGCCGGGGGTCCGCAGGGTCTGTGCTTCAGCGCGGGAATCACGGTCTGTGAAGCCAGGAAACAAGCCATGTGCGCCCCTCGGGCTTGGGTGAGTGAGGGCCCCTGCGCCGGGCGGGGTGAGGGGAGATTGGTGCTCCGGCACCCACACTGGCTCCTCGGGGCGCAGGGTCCCGCAGGACAGGGGGCACCAGGGGCCCCGGCTGCCCAGAGGCAGACCCAGGGTGAGGGGCAGAGCTCCCTAGGATGCACCCTTACTCTTGGTTTAGAAACCCGTGTGGCAGAGCTGGGGAGCAGGCTCTCTAGCGCGCAGCTCCCTGGAGGGGCCACTGTGCACTGCTGGACGGACTGCCCAGAGCCCGAGGGGCTTGGAGCCTGCCTCTGCTCTGTCCTGAGCGTCTCCCAGAGATGAGTCCTTGGCAGAGAGCACGCTCGCGTGCCGCTCTGCGTCTAGAGAGCTGTCAAGCAGTCAGGCCGACCTGTGGGCTGAGGAGGAGCTTCCCGGGGCCGGGGCCGGGGCCGCGGGGCGGGGCCAAGTGGAGACTCTCACCCCTCAGGACAGGCTGTGGGTCTGGGCCCCGAGGGTCAGGCAGCCTGTCACTCGGCAGGGTCTCACCCGGAAGAGTTGGCGTTGACTGGGGGCTCCACCTGGGGCGGGGGAGGGGAGAGCCCACGTGAGTGAGCTGTCTGGAGGCAGGCGCCCCGTGGCCCCGGGAGGTCACTGCTTCCACCAGAAAGTGATCACTGCCCTCAGCTTCCAGGTCGTCACGCGGGACAGCCTGCATGGGGCCAGTGCGCAGTCCTTGGCCAGGGGCCCTGCGCTTGGTGGACAGGGGCCCCCGGCCCTCGCCACCACCCAGGGGGGCCAGTTGCTGAGGCCGAAGCCCCAAGGCTGGGCTCCTGCTGGATGACTGGCTGCTCGTCCTGGGGGGCGAGTGCCCTGTCCCCCGGGCCTGGTCCCCAGCAGACTCCATTGTGGGCGACTCCCTGTCTCTGGGGAGGATGTGTCCTCCAGACTGGACTTGGACAGGAGGGCACAGCCCATGGAAAACCCCACTTGCAGGGAAGAGAGTCTTGGGTTGAATAGCGACGGTCACACAGACTGGGTCACAGGGCACCAGGTCCGCATGAGGGCGAGAGGGGCGGAAACCACGGCTGCCACGGGCGGGGGGGGGGTCGCCCTGGGGGCGTCTCCACTGCTGTGTGTTCTGGGGGACCCAGGGGCAGCAGGTGCTGTGCCGGGGTCACCTGGCGCTGGGCCCCGGGGTCAGAGCCCCCGCCTGCTTGGAGTGGGCACCGCGGGGGGCGCACCGCTGCAGCCTCCTCATGCCCCGCCCCGCCCTGTGGACCCAGGGAGCAGGGCCGTGAGCACACAGGGATCTCTGCCTCCAGAGAATTGAGTCAGACGGTGCGAGTGATCATGGATATTGTTCCGAGGCCGCGTTTCCAGGTGTCTCTTCAGGAAGAGAAATGCGCTTCTCTGCCTTTCTCCCGGTTTAAGGTTTTAATAAAAATGCAAGGAGGGAAAGTCGCATAGCAACTTGCCTGGAGCCCAGCTTCGTGCTGCTGATGGCAGCTTCCACCTGGTGTCCTCCCAGGGGTTCACCAGCTCCACCACTAACCACCCCTGCCCCCACCCGAGGGTCCCCAGAGGGCGCGACAGCCTGCGTCTGCCTCATGGGGATGCCGGCCAGCCGCCTCTGTCAGGCCTCCCCTCCCTACCAGAGTGCAGACCAGCCTCGCGGGGGACCCGCCCTACTCCAGGCATCCCCTGCGGCCGTCGAGGCTTCCGTATTACCCGGGTATCTGGAGACGCCCCTGTGGGCACAGGGCTGGTCCCACGGGTGGTTCGTTACCCCACGGGGGCCGGGCCTGGCCCCTGCCGGTTCCTGTCTGGACAGCTGCACCCCTGCGACCCAGGCCTTCTGGACCTGGTCTGACAGGTGTGGGCAGCCGGTGCCTACCTCTCGCTCTCCTCTGGCGCTGAGTCTCGCTTGGGGTGAAACTTGGACAAGAGTTTCCGTGGAGGCCCTGGCCTCCCGGGCACACCGAGCTGCCGGTGGTGGCCCCGAGGCCCTCGAGTCCCCATCCCGCCCTCCTGGCCGCCACGCAGACCTCGCTTCCCTCTGGTTCAGGGTTTCTGTGGTGGGGACAATGTCTGCATGTTGACCCACAGGCTGGAGCAGCAGAGAGAGTGATCAGATTAGTAAATGACGAGCTGTTCCATTCCAGCTGGTCCTGCCTTCTTCCCCGGGTCGCCCTCCCTTAGAGGTTCTTCTTGTCCTCTCTTTAGCTCGACAAAGACAGTGCAGGCGGCCCTGGTAGTTGTGTAGCAGAGGTCTCTGCAGACACGTTGGCTTAGCTGCGGGGAGGTTGACTTTCAGCTGCACACAGCGTCTTTTCAGCGGAATGGGAGCCAATGGAAAGATGTCCATGGAGGGTTCGCAGACAGGAGCACAGCACAGTACCCTGGCCGGCCGTGGTGGGGGCAGCGGGGGTCAGATGGAGGTGCTGCTGCCCAGATCCTCCCGCACCCCTGGCCGTGTTCCTCCGTGTTCTCACGCTCGTTTCGTAAAACCTGCACGGAGCCCCACTTTGCGTTTCCCCAGCCTGGCAAACGTGGCAACGCAACAGCATTGTGTGTGTGTGTGTGTGTGTGTGTGTGTGTGAATGTGTGAATGTGTGTGTGGAGTGTGCGTGTGTGTGTGTATGTGTGTTTATGTGAATGTGAGTGTGTGTGTATGTGTGTGTGTGTTTATGTGAATGTGAGTGTGTATGTATGTTTGTGTGTTTATGTGAATGTGAGTGTGTGTGTGTATGTGTGTGTGTGTATGTGTGTTTATGTGAATGTGAGTGTGTGTATGTGTGTGTGTTTATGTGAATGTGTGTGCGTGTATGTATGTTTATGTGAATGTGAGTGTGTGCGTGTGTGTGTATGTGTGTTTATGTGCATGTGAGTGTGTGTGTGAATGTGTGTGTAGTGTGTGTGTGTATGTGTGTTTATGTGAATGTGAGTGTGTGTGTGCGTGTGTGTATGTGTGTGTTTATGTGAATGTGAGTGTGTGTGTGTATGTGTGTATGTTTGTGTGTGTTTATGTGAATGTGTGTGTAGTATGTGTGTATGTTTATGTGTGTTTATGTGAATGTGAGTGTGTATGTATGTGTGTGTGTGTATGTGAATGTGTGTGTATATGTGTGTATGAGTGTGTTTATGTGAATGTGAGTGTGTGCGTGTATGTATGTGTGTTTATGTGAATGTGTGTGCGTGTGTGTGTATGTGTGTATGTGAATGTGAGTGTGTGTGTGTGAATGTGTGTGTGTAGTGTGTATGTGTGTTTATGTGAGTGTGTGTGTGCGTGTGTGTATGTGTGTGTGTTTATGTGAATGTGAGTGTGTGTGTATGTGTGTATGTTTATGTGTGTTTATGTGAATGTGTGTGTGTGAGTGTGTGTATGTATGTGTGTGTGTTTATGTGAATGTGTGTGTGTGTGTGTGAATGTGTGTGTGTAGTGTGTGTGTGTATGTGTTTATGTGAATGTGAGTGTGTGTGTATGTGTGTATGTTTATGTGTGTTTATGTGAGTGTGTGTGTGTGTATGTATGTGTATGTGTTTATGTGAATGTGTGTGTGCGTGTGTGTGTGTTTATGTGAATGTGAGTGTGTGAATGTGTGTGTGTAGTGTGTGTGTGTATGTGTGTTTATGTGAATGTGAGTGTGTGTGTATGTGTGTATGTGTATGTGTGTTTATGTGAATGTGAGTGTGTGTGTATGTGTGTATGTTTGTGTGTTTATGTGAATGTGAGTGTGTGTGTGTATGTATGTGTATGTGTTTATGTGAATGTGAGTGTGTGTGTGTGTATGTGTTTATGTGAATGTGAGTGTGTGTGTGTGAATGTGTGTGTGTAGTGTGTGTGTATGTGTGTTTATGTGAATGAGTGTGTGAATGTGTGTGTGTAGTGTGTGTGTGTATGTGTGTTTATGTGAATGTGAGTGTGTGTGTATGTGTGTGTGAGTGTGAATGTGTGTGTGTATGTGTGTATGAGTGTGTTTATGTGAATGTGAGTGTGTGCGTGTATGTATGTTTGTGTGTTTATGTGAGTGTGTGCGTGTGTGTATGTGTTTGTGTGAATGTGTGTGTGTAGTGTGTGTGTGTATGTGTGTTTATGTGAATGTGAGTGTGTGTGTGCGTGTGTGTATGTGTGTGTGTTTATGTGAATGTGAGTGTGTGTGTATGTGTGTATGTTTATGTGTGTTTATGTGAATGTGAGTGTGTGTGTGAGTGTGTGTATGTATGTGTGTGTGTTTATGTGAATGTGAGTGTGTGTGTGCATGTGTGTATGTGTGTGTGTTTATGTGAATGTGAGTGTGTGTGTGTGGAGTGTGTGCGTGTGTGTGCGCGTGTGTGTTTGCATGTCACACGTGTGTGCACTTTGTTGCCGGAGGAGGGAGGCGGGAGGGCTGGCACTCAGGCCTTCAGACTGGCTCTTCATGGACAGGACCCTCGAGGGTTGCAAGCCTTGCCCTGCAGCGAAGAGGCAGGTCTCCACGCTCTTCTTCTCAAATGTATTTGTTTCTTATTTCTTTACACAAACCCTCACCTTCTAGCTTGACTTTTGAAGGGACTGCTTAAGGTCCCAGAGCAGAACTCTGTTCTGCAGAGCGGTTACCAGCGTGACGTATGTACATACATATGCTCTTTATTGCCAAGGGTGGGTGTGTGCTCACGCAGTCTGGGTGCCCCGCTCGGGAGCTCCCTCGGAGCGCACAGCCCCGGACCCCTCTCCAAGACGCCTCTGGGCCTCTCTCTTCCTCTGCCGCTTACTGGAGAGAGTTTCCTGTGCGGAGAGAGATTTCCTTGAGAAATTCTAGGGCTTCCACCTCCGCCCTGAGCCTCCCGTGGGATCCCAGTGGCTCAACTGGCGATGCCCTGGTCTGCGGGCAGCGAGAGGAAGGGCTGTGAGGCTACGAGGTGGGTTTGCATGGAGGAGGAGGAGGGAGGGTGGGTTTAGGGGAGGTTCTCAGCAAGCGAAGAGCAGATACAGAACACAGCTCCAGAGGCTCGAGAGGCAGAGGCCGAGGCGTCTGAAAAGGCCTGGGAAGCAGGTCCCAGGTGGGAGGTGCCGGCGGCGAGGGGCGTGGCTGCCCACTGGTGCGATGATCTCCCTGGGCCTGGGCACCAGGGCACGTGGGTGTGCGACAGTCCCCCTCAGCCCCGTTATCTCTGGAAAGAGGCTCAGTCTTGCTCAGTTCAGCCAAGGAGGGGGCGGAGCCTGCAGGTGGCTGGTGACCCCGGGACTGTGGGCTCTGGTGTGGGGCTCGCAGGGTCCCCCTAGGATGGAGGCTCCTCTCCAGAGCTGCTCACGGCTCCCGAGGGTCCTCTGAGCGGGCTCAGGGCTTCCCTTCTCACCAGGGGGACGACCCCTCTCATCACCACACCGTTGTTCACTTTACCTGAAGATTTTCCGATATTTTGAAGGATCATGTCCAGAACCGATTGTTTCAATTGTTGGTCAGTTTTGGGGTGCTTCTTTCCTGGGGGAAAAATTAATAGAACAGTCAAGCCTTTTGCAAGTTAAGGCAAGATTCCAAACGTCTTTTCAACATTAAAAAACCATGAGCTCCAAGACAGCAGCACCTCATGGAGCCTGAGGTGTGGCCTGTGGCCTTGGGCGGGGCCGTGGGTACACCCTTCCTCCCAGGCAGCTATCGCCATGGAGTCCAGGTGGGAAAACTCTGCATTGTAGCGAACTGAATCCAAGATGTGTAGAGATGAAACTGTCATGACCAACTGGGTTTATTCTGGGAATACAAGGCTGGTTCAACACTCAAAAATGAATTTGGTATAATTCATCATATAAGCATTAAAAAAACAAAACAGTTGATCATTTCCAAAGATCAGTGATTGGTGAATGAGGACGTGTGGGCTGTAAGTTATTGTGTTAAAAGCAGTGACCTCTGCTTTTCTTGCCTCTTTTCTCTTGATGAGGGTGGATCAGCACCTACTCTAATGAATGCAGTTTTGTTGATGAGATGCTCACCCAGGCTTCCGGGCGTCGTCTCTGGCCGCTTCTGTGCCAGGACACATAAGCCGTGGGAGCAGGAGTCACGTTGCCCCCAGAGGCGAAATTCTGCACCGTCTGGCTTTTTACCAACAAAGTCCACTGTGCCTACGACAGGCACCGAAACAGACTTGGCTGAGACTCAGCACCCGATTCACCATCAGAACTCGGGGCAGAGCGGGCCTCACCGTCAGAACGCTCAGTGAACTCGAGGCAGAGGGGGGCTTCACTGTCAGAACGCTCAGTGAGCTAGGTCACCATCAAAATGCCCAGTAAACTAGGAGAAGATGGGGACTTCACCATCAGAACACTCAGTGAACTCGGGGCAGACGGGAGCTTCACCGTCAGAACGCTCAGTAAACTAGGAGTAGACGGGGACTTCACTATCAAAACGCTCAGTGAATTCAGGGTGAATGGGAGCTTCACCATGAAAACACTCAGTGAACTCGGGGGCGGACGGGGGTGGGGACTTCACCATCAAAATGCTCAGTAGACTCGGAGCAGACAGGGACTTCACCATCAAAACGCTCAGTAAACTAGGAGTAGACGGGAACTACTTCAGCCTAATGAAAGGACTCTATTAAAAATGCCCACAGCTAACATCTTTAGTAAAAGCATTCTTAATGTTTTCACTCTTAAGTTAGCAAAGAATGTCCATTCTAACCACTCCTATTTAACATTCAGCACTGTATTGGAGCTGGGGTAATAAGGCAAAAAAAAAAAAAAGATATATATGTATGTATATATGTATATGTATATAAATACAACTGTTCACAGATGATATGATTATAAAGAAAATCCTGATGATTCTGCAGGCAGTTTCCTGGAACTGAAGGGCGGGTTGCCCAGGGTGATGGTTACAGGATCAGTGTAAAACAACCACATTTCCATACACTAGAAACAGACAACTGGGAATGAAAAGTACCATTTGCAACAACACCAAGAATTAGTAAATGTGTATGTATAAATATGATCAAATAAATGCATGGTTTTAACCACTGATGAGAAGAGGCACGGGAGACCTAAAGAAACGAAGTCACTGCAGTTTCGAAGACTAGATATTGTCCAGATGTCGGCTTCTTCCCAAGTGGTCTGCGGAGTTGTAGAAATCCCAATCAAATCCACATCTGACTTTTTTTTTTTTTAGAAATTAAAAAGCTGTGTCTTAAAATTTTATGAGAAAACAAAGGAACCAGAAGAGCTAAATTGATTTAGAAAATCAAGACCAAAGTAAGAGGATTCACACTACCTGATTTCAAATATTGTAAACATAGAGTGGCTGATGCAGCATGGTATCTGAGAAAGAATAGATCTTATGTCAGTGGGATAAAAGAGAGAATCCAGAAATAGACCCACACACATGCCTTTGACTGATGGATACCATCTGGCAATTGAAGAGCAAAATGTCAGCAAAGGCAACTCAACAGAGAAAGCTGAGCTCTTTCAACAAATGGTGTTGAAACAATGGAACCTTGATGTGCGAGAAAGACCCACGCAAGCCGTCTGTACCTTGCGTAATGTGCACCATTAACTGGCCATAGTCCCAACGTAAAAGCTGCAGCCGTAAAACGTCCAGGAAAACACAGAAAGCATTTGTGGCTTTGAATTACGCACAGATTTCGTATACTTGACACCAAAAACATGATCCAGAAAATGAAAATTAATAAATTGGACTTGATTAATATTAAGAACTTCTGATCTTTGAAAAGCAATGTCATGCAAATGAAAAAGCAAACCACACTCTGGTAGAAAATATTATCCAATCATGTATCTGATGACGGACTTGTATCCAAAACATACAGATGCTTCTCAAAATGCATTAAGAAAAGAAACTAATAATGGACAAAATATTTGAACAGAGGTTTGACCGAAGAAGATAGGCATATGCGTGCATGCTCAGTCATGTCCAACTCTTTGCGACCCTATGGACTGTAGCCCGCACCAGGCTCCTCTGTCCATGGGGTTCTCCAGGTAAGAACGCTGGGGTGGACAGGCGTATCCTACAGGCAAGTGAACAGGACAAGATGCGTAACACTATCGGTTACTCACTTCAGTTCAGTTCAGTCACTCAGTCGTGCCCGACTCTTTGCGACCCCATGAATCGCAGCACGCCAGGCCTCTCTGTCCATCACCAACTCCTGGAGTTCACTCACACTCACGTCCATCGAGTCAGTGATGCCATCCAGCCATCTCATCCTCTGTCGTCCCCTTCTCTTCCTGCCCCCAATCCCTCCCAGCATCAGGGTCTTTTCCAGTCAGTCAACTCTTCTCATGAGGTGGCCAAAGTATTGGAGTTTCAGCCTTAACATCAGTCCTTCCAATGAACACACAGGTCTGGTCTCCTTCAGAAGGGACTGGTTGGATCTCCCCGCAGTCCAAGGAACTCTCAAGAGTCTTCTCCAACACCACAGTTCAAAAGCATCAATTCTTTGGCTCTCAGCTTTCTTCACAGTCCAACTCTCACATCCATACATGACCACAGGAAAAACCATAGCCTTGACTAGACGGACCTTAGTCGGCAAAGTAATGTCTCTGCTTTTGAATATGCTATCTAGGTTGGTCATAACTTTCTTTCCAAGGAGTAAGTGTCTTTTAATTTCATGGCTGCAATCACCATCTGCAGTGATTTTGGAGCCCCAGAAAATAAAGTCTGACACTGTTTCCACTGTTTCCCCATCTATTTCCCATGAAGTGATGGAACCAGATGCCATGATCTTCGTTTTCTGAATGTTGAGCTTTAAGCCAACTTTTTTACTCTCCTCTTTCACTTTCATCAAGAGGCTTTTGAGTTCCTCTTCACTTTCTGCCATAAGGGTGGTGTCATCTGCATATCTGAGGTTATTAATATTTCTCCCAGCAATCTTGATTCCAGCTTGTGTTTCTTCCAGTCCAGCGTGTCTCATGATGTACTCTGCATAGAAGTTAACTAAGCAGGGTGACAATATACAGCCTTGACGTACTCCTTTTCCTATTTGGAACCAGTCTGTTGTTCCATGTCCAGTTCTAAGTGTTGCTTCCTGACCTGCATATAGATTTTCAAGAGGCAGGTCAGGTGGTCTGGTATTCCCATCTCTTTCAGAATTTTCCACAGTTTATTGTGATCCACACAGTCAAAGGCTTTGGCATAGTCAGTAAAGCAGAAATAGATGTTTTTCTGGAACTCTCTTGCTTTTTCCATGATCCAGCGGATGCTGGCAATTTGATCTCTGGTTCCTCTGCCTTTTCTAAAACCAGCTTGAACATCAGGGAGTTCACGGTTCACGTGTTGGTTACTAGAGGAATGAAAATCGGCACTACAAGAAGATGCCCCTGCAGGCTCATTAGATTTGTTAAACAGTAGAAATAGCAAATATTGCGGAGGATCCAGGAAAATCTGTTTCGACAGTTTCTTCCAAAGTAAAACATAGTTACCATGCCTCTAGATATTTATTTCAATGAAATGAAAATTTGCATCGACCCCAAAGCTACTCTACACGGTTGCAGTGGCTTTATTTAACATTCCAAAGCCTGACAACAGTTCGGATGTCACTCCCCTGGTGAGGAATAAGCAAGCTGTGGTTCAACTGGAGCGTCACTCACGCAGGAGGAGGGGGGGTGGCAGACGCACACGTGACTGGGCAAATCGCTGATGGAGGAGACCAGACTCAGTCTACGCAGCCAACGACACCTCACCTCGTGTCCATATTCCAGGAAAGGCAGCGTCGGAGGGACAGGAAACAGGCCGGCCTTTGTAGGGCGGGGGCAGCCAGAGGGCTGAGTGCACGGAGGCGCGGTGCTTGGGCGATGGGCCCTTCTGTGTCTTGTTCTCGGTGCTGGCGACACGGCACTATTTGAGGAAGCGGGACGCTGAGGAAGGTGGATTTCACTGCATGCAAGTTACACCTTCATGAAGGCCGACATTTCTTACGAACAAGGCTCTGTCTGCCCATGTTCTTCACCTGTATTTCTTTAATCCTCACAGTAGCTCCACAGGGGAAGGCTCTATTGTGTGTGTCTGCTCAGCCATCAAGCCGAAAGGAAATCAGTCCTGAATATTCACTGGAAGGACTGATGCTGAAGCTCTGGTATTTTGGCCACCTGATGTGAAGAGCTGACTCACTGGAAAAGACCCTGACGGTGGGAAAGACTGAAGGCAGGAGGAGAAGGGGACGACAGAGGATGAGATGGTTGGATGGCATCACCCACTCAATGGACATGAGTTTGAGCAAGCTCCGGGAGTTGGTGACGGACAGGGAGGCCTGGTGTGCTGCGGGCCATGCGGTCGCAAAGAGTCGGGCACAACACAGCAACAACATGGTCAGTCGTGTCTGACTTTTTGAGACCCTGTGGACTGCAGCCCACCAGGCTCCTTCGTCCATGGGATTCTCCAGGCAGGAATACTGGATGAAGTGGGTTGCCATTTCCTTCTTCAGAGGATCCTCCTGACCCAGGGATCAAACCTCTTGCGTTGTAGGTTAATTATTTACCACTAGCCTCAGCTTTGGAGAAGGCAATGGCACCCCCACTCCAGTACTCTTGCCTGGAGAATCCCATGGATGGAGGAGCCTGGTAGGCTGCAGTCCATGGGGTCACTAAGAGTTGGACATGACTGAGCGACTTAACTTTGACTTTTCACTTCCATGCATTGGAGAAGGCAATGGCAACCCACTCCAGTGTTCTTGCCTGGAGAATCCCAGGGACACGGGAGCCTGGTGGGCTGCCGTCTATGGGGTCGCACAGAGTCAGACATGACTGAAGCGACCTAGCAGTAGCAGCAGCCTCAGCTCACAGATGATGGCACAGAAGTTCAGGGAGGCGAAGCAGTGTCACGGGATCAGGAGCAGTTTCATGGAGTTGGCTTTATCTCTGGCAGCTGAAGGAAGTTCTAGATAAATCTGTGTCTCTGGGTGCTGGCTGCTGGCTTCTAGACTGATGATGTCAGGTCCAGCGTGAGCACACACCTATAAGGCAGATCCTGCCTTGTTCTGCACGGCAATGCTTCTGGCTCACTAACGAACTCGAGTGGAGCCCCCAAGAGAAAGGCAGGAAGGACTGTGGTGGGGAGCAGTCGGAGCCGCTGCCCTGCCCTGGTGGCCTCTGGGAAACTCTCTGCTGGGGGTCTCCCAGCATCCCCGAGAGGGGCCCCTTGCAGGTTCCTGGGCTCTGGCCCCAGGACTTCCCAGGCGGGGCCTCAGATCTCACATCCGAGAGCTGAGCTGTTGCATCGCTCCACGTTCCTGCCTGACAACCAGGCTCCAGGCAGATACGCACTCTCAGCCCACAGATGAGAGCTACCACACTCCTGGTGAGGCCCGCGGGCGCCCTGCCCGAGCAAAAAGTCCAGGCTCAGATGCCGGAGGACCTGAGTCGTGGCTTCTCCGGGGCCGCAGCTCCTCACGGGGTGCTCAGGTGGACTTTAAACTGCAATGGGCTCTGAGCACCCAGAGCTGCGGCGGGTTTGTCCTGAGCAGCCCTCTTCTCAGGGACCTGGGTGTCACCCTCATGGGACCGCGACCTGACCGCCCGGGAGGAAGGAACACAGGAAAGAAGACGAGCCTCCCTGAGCCTCAGTCCGTTTCTGAATCGAAGTAAGATGGCCACATCTTAAACTTTGTTTTGATTATTGTTTGAGTCAGGAAGCCTTGTTTGGGTTTACCCCATAGTTAGCAGTTTGCTTTAAAATTCTGTGAGTGTGAAACTCTCAGGATTTACCAGTCACATCAGTGATGCATCAGCTTGACTCAGGCATTAAAGTTATTTTTTGGTAACACTCCCTAGAAAGCAATAGGCAAGTATGCACTGTGTGCTTAAAGTGATGCTGAAAGATTGGAAATAAAGGAAAGGAAATGAAAGACATGTGATGAGGACCGTAGAACAGCGATGGATGAAACTGAAGAAGATTCAAAAGAGAAAGGACAGATAGGCCCTTGGATTGGAAGAATTAGTACAGTTAAAATGGATGTATTACTCAAAGCAAGCTACAGATTTAACAGTCCATATCAAATTACCCACGACACTTTTCACAGAACCAGAACAAATAATCCTAAAATTTACACGGAACCACAAAAGACCCAGAACTGCCAGAGCAATTCTAAGGAAAAAGAACAATCCTGGAGGCATAATCCTCCCGGGCTTCAGATAAGTGCTGCAAAGCTACACCAATCAAAGCCGTGTGGCACCGGTGCAGAAGCGGGCACAGATCCATGTAACGGAAGAGAGCCCGGAAGTAAACCCGCACACCTACGGCCAGTTAATCCACGGCAAAGGAGGCAAGACTGTACAGCGGAGCAAGGACAGTCTCTTCAATAAATGGTGCTGGGAAAACTGTGCAGCGACATGTAAGAGAATGGGATTAGAACGTTCTCAGTCTGTCAGGGTTCAAGCACCCAGATGCTTGCTTCTGGGGCTTCCTCAACGGGGACACCAGCAGGGCACTCAGGGGGCTTCCTGGCCTGTGGTCATTGTTCCGTGACGTATGTAAGTCAGACAGTCCCGCCGCACACCTGAACGTGTCCAGTGACGTGTGTCAGTTCTGCCTTAATGCAACCGGAAGGGAAACGGAAAAGCACTGAAATGTTGCCTGAAGAAGCAAGTTACAGAGTTTATACCGTATGTTTCAACAGTATTTTAAACATAAGCCTTGAAAAATGACTGGAAGGAAAGAATAGAAGGAAAGATCTTGATGAAAAGAATGGTCTTTAAAATGTGAGCTGTCCAAACTCACTCTCAATTAGAAAATTGCAAATTAAAACAAGACGGGAACATGCTCCTCACCCACCAGCTTGGCGGTAACTGACGAGCGTGAGCACGCATGGAGGGGAGGCTGGGTCCCACAGCCTCTCCTCTGCATGCGGGGTGCGAGCGGGGAGGGGGTGGGTCGGCCGGCTGCTGTTACCGTTACTGTGGAGACTGTCTGCAGTGCCTGAGGTCTGTGAGTCACGGTAGTCCTCGGGGCCACTGGTTTGGTAAGACGCGTCCAAACTGGGTTCTTGGATGAAGATCATGGGGAAAAAGGGAAACATTTGCGTGATTACATACTTGTCTACATCTTGGCTCACACTTTGTCTTTAGAAGTTTGGGTTAGAACACCACTCTTGTTTTCAGATTTTATTGGAAAGTGTTTGGGGAAGTTATGATGTATAATGAATACCGGGGTCAGGCATTATCTGACTATTAAGATTACAGAGTCACTCCTTTTTTGACCCATTATCCCAGTCCTAAGAATTTTCCCTGGAGATTCATCGCCAACAACAGAAACATCCACACGTGCCAGGCTGTTCATTGCAGCAGGGTCTGTGGTGCTCGTAGCTGCAGAGGGTGGAAAGGGGTGAGAAGGCTGCGCCCAGATAGCAGCACACTCGTGCGGCTCACACCCTGTGGGCACCGCGCAGCTGCGAGAGCTAGACGAGACCATCCTTACACGGAGGGATTCTCAGGTTTCAAGGCTGAGTGGGGGAAAAAGGCCAGAGGAGACTTACGGTGTGAACCCCTGCAGCAGTGAGGGAGGGACACACGAATATCCCTCATCTCCTCATCTGTGCAAAACGAGACCGGCAAGGACAGGGTGGAGCTGACAAGGCTGGTCCCCTGCGGCCGGGTGGGGTCCTGGGAGGGTGGTGCTGCAGAGTCAAATGTAAATGAAGTGAAGTCTCTCAGTGGCACCTGACTCTCTGCGACCCCATGGACTGTAGCCTGCCAGGCTTCTCCCTCCGTCCATGGGATTTTCCAGGCAAGAATACTGGAGTGGATTGCCATTTCCTTCTCCAGAGGATCTTCCCAACCCAGGGATCGAACCCGGGTCTCCTGCATTGTAGGTAGATGCTTTTACCATCTGAGCCACCCGGGAAGTCTGTAAACAAGTATTTATAATTAACAGGAAGAAGGGAGTGACATGGAAATCAAACAGCAGCAGGGAGCTGATGATGGAAAGAAGCCACGTGTGGAGTGCCTCGTGGGGAGGGGCAGCCCCGGGCCACACTAAATCACGGGTGTCATTCTGCAGCGGGGAGCCTGGATTTTCTCTAGGGGGGGTGGGGGCAGCATCCTGAATCCAGGACTGAGCAGTGATTGAATATGTTGTGGAAAGTGGGGGCCAGGTTTCTGACAAAGTGGTACCGAAAGGAGCTTCAAGAAGGGTCCTGAAAGAACCCCGTGATGCTCGAGGGGTGCACTGTGGTTTAGAGAGAAACAAGCGGAGCAGGGAGGCAGACGAGGGACCCAGCACAGAGGTGCATGTCTGTGCGTGTGGGGGTCTGAGTCTGCTTCTGCCCAGGGCGTGCTGTGCTGCCAGAGAGTGAGGACGTGCCTGAAAGGCTGGGGCGATGAAGGACAGAAAAACTAAACGGAAGGCGTTCCAAGGCAAGTTCGGGGCAGTGTGGACAAAGAAAATAACGACGTTAACGTGCTAAAATTGACCGAATAGAGTAAATATGAGTGTGAATGGGTATTAAGAAGCATTTAAATACGCACACACATGCACACATATTTACAAGGGGCAAGCTCTTTCTTAAAGCAGAACCCCAGTCAATAAGCAGAGATGTGTGATGGAAACAGAACACCACTGCTTGGCCAACACCACACTGGGCTGCGGCGATCCGCACAAGGCTGAGTGTGTGCCGCCTTCTGGGACGTTAGAAATATCAGCCCTCTGCCTGCTCTGTATTCCAAATGCCAGCCGCCAGCTCACTGGAGAGACCGGGGGGGGGGGGGGGGGGGGTGGTGGTGGGACGGGCTGAAATGCACATCCCCGGGCCCTGCCTGCAGAGACACTCAGCCAGCCGGCCGGAACATGTTCTGAGGCAGCTCCCCTCCCGAGCAGCGGTGATCTGCAGAAAGCAGCCTCGCTCTCCAGCCTGGGCTGTTCGTCCCGGGAAGAGGCATCTCTGTCTGCACCCTGCAGTCTCCCACCACGTCTGAGCTTAGGTGCGGGCCCGCCGGGGTGCATTTACCATTGAGAATTTTGTCCTCAGTCTCCAGGGATATTGGTGACAAGTCTGCTAGCTTGTGGAAACCCTCAGGAACACTGAGCTGGTCACTCTCGTGAATGCTGGCATCTTGAGGAGGAGCATGGGAAAAACGGGAAAGCATGAGTGCAAGGATGCTCTGACCCACACTGCGCTTTGGAACCTGAGGCGGGGATGCTAACACACTTTTCAGCTCCTGACAACGTGCTCTAGTGAGAACATGCAAAGGCGGGCATTCTCTGACCTCTGTGAACCCAGCTGTTGGGCGGACATTCTGAGAGCTAATCCCAGGAACTGGCATTGGCGTCTGGATGCAGAATTTCAAGAAAACGCTGGCCTCCCTGCTGCTGAACGCGTTCCAGGCTCTGCTGTAGATTTCAGACACACGGCTCTCACCATCACTGAGGGTTAACCGCATGTTCTGTTTGGACCTCAGGGTGCTATTTCCCTTTTCTGTGTGTTTGGACTACGCTAAGCTGCAAACTGGGAGATGGTGAAGGACAGGGAAGCCTGGCGTGCTGCAGTCCGTGGGGTCGCAGAGTCGGACACGACTGAGCGTTTGAACAGCAACAAAGCTGCGCTGGGAAAAGCGGCTGTTTTGTTCGCCACCAGCTCTGTGGCCCGGGGTCAGGCCATTCAGACCCTAGTTTTGTCCCCTGTTGGCTGGAGTCAAGTCCCCGCCCCTGCTCTCAGGAGGCTTAGAGGAGCATCACACTCGAGGGGTAGTCGGAAGCTCCGACCTGCATGCATCCTGGGGTCCTGCAGCGGCTAAACCCCACATGCACCCCAAGCACCAGGCCTCTCCTGCACGTGCCCCCGCAGACCACCCAGAGACAGGAGCTCGTCTCTGCCCGTCTGGGTTTGACCTTCCCGCCTCGGGAAGATTACAGAAAACATGGGACTACTGTGTCCTTCACACCTCCGTCTGCTTTTGCCCAGGAGTAGCTGATCTCAAAGACGCTGCCAGGTGGGACTGTGCTCACACTCCACAGACCTCCAGGAACATAGACGATTAAGGCTTGAAAAGGGTATACTTGCTTTTTCTCATTGTCGGAGTTGTTGTTAAGGTTGTTGAGGTTGTTATTGTTGGTAATGTTGGTAGTGGTTTTTGTGCTTCAAAAAATGAAGATCTATTTGGCTCCAACATCTCCTTGACTAGAATTTCATCTTGGGAAAAGCACACAAGGATGCGTGTCACACCCCTCTGCTCTGCGCGGCCCTGAGGCAGGCGGTGAGAGCAGGGCTGGACACAGGGACCCAAGGCCGGGGAGAGGGACTTGGTTTCTAAACACCTTGTCCAGGGGTGGGGAGCCCACTGCCTCCCCAGGTAACTTCTGGAAACCTGAGCTCATCCAGGTGCCTGGACACGCCCGCTGGAGGTAAGATGCTGGACCCCTGCCCGGTGTGGTCCCGATTCTCCCTCTGCCCCCGCGGCCGCGCTGTCCCCTTGGAGACACCCTGCCTCTGTTATCTGCGCCCCGCAGGCAGGCAGGCAGGCGCGAGCCTCTTTCCTGGTTTCTACCCCCGGCGGCCTGCTTTCTGCCTGTGCGTCCCCGCGCCTGCCCAGGGAGCGTCTAACGCGGGCCCTGGCCTTGGTGCCGGGCAGCCCTGGACCACACCTGGCTCTGCGCTCACCGGACGTTCTCTGACACACGTGTCTCTCGGGCCTCGGGCTTCCTCATCTGTATGACGGGGTCTGCGCTTACCTCATCAGGATTTGTTTGAGGTTCAAACGAAGCCGTGCGTGTAGGACACGGTTAACACAGTCAGGGACCGGGGTGGGGACTGTGAACACATCAATGCCGAGCCCCAGCTTCGAACCCCGCGGCCCAGCCGGCCAGCCTGTCCACGCGCTGGGCTTGTGCTGACTCCCGCCCGGCGGGGTGACCAACCCACCCTGGTTTGCCCTGCTTTTCCTGTTTTAGCAGGAAAGTCCCACAGCCCAGGAGCCCTCGGTCCCAGCAAGGAGGCCGGCTGGGCCCCCGGTTCCAGCTCACGTGGAGACACAGGGAAACGTCCACACCTGTGGGCGTCGCACACGTAATTGTCTCTGGAAAAAATCCCAGGTAGCGATGAGCCGGACAGACGTGCAAGGTGAGAAATGCCTGTGCTTTTAAACCTCGTGTATTTTCCAACTTAAACTTTCCTTTTAGAGAAATGAGACGTTGAACGTGCAAACGGACAACGACCAGACCTGCATCACACAGAGAGCACGCTGACCCCCGTGTGAGCGCCCTCGGGGCAGCCGGCGGCCTCTGGACGTCACACCTGCAGGACGCTGACCGCTGCCCCTGCAACGGCCCTGGAGACCAGACACCCGCAGCGGCACCGTCAGACCCTCCAGGACAGCGTGAGTTGCTGCCGCTCCCTGACCTGGCGGAGCAGGGTCCTCCCCAAGCGGGCGCCTGACCCCGGCTCCGGGTCTAAGCAGCAGCCCCGCTCAGCGGTGTCCCCGTCACCGCTCCCGTCTGGCGGGGCCTCAGACCCGGCCACCTTCCCGCCTGTGCGGCTTGCACCAGGGTATCTGGGCGACGGCCAGCCCCCCACTCCGCCCAGACGCGGGCATGTTTGAGAGGAGGACGTTCCTTACCGAGTACTCCAGGCATATCCTCCTGAACGTTTGTCTTATTCATTGTAGTTGCTGTACCTGGGGCGGGGAAATAAAAACCCTAGTAGGTTAACAATGTTCCTTGAATTGGCACCGGCTTCTCTCCAAATAGGTTTGGTTTTGCGGGGCCACCAGCCTGCTCGAGGGGAGGGAGGCCTCCCCTCAGGGCTGGTCTGGAAGGAGGTTGGAGGGTGATGACAGGTGGCCCTACTCTGGGAACCAACCCCGCTCCTGGGCAGGCTCACTGGCGCCGCCCTCGGGGAGGGTAAGAAGGGGCACACGTGTCCTTCTGTGGAAACCACACTCTCCTCCCCGATGACGGGTTCCAGCCGCGAGCCTGTCTGGGGCTGAGGATGTGGCGTGGAGGAAGGGCGACGGGCACGGCCGTCTGCCCTCTGCCCCTCTGCCTGGGGACCTGAGAGCCCGGCCCCTGTGACCCCTCGTCTGTAAACAGCGGTCCCGGTGGGGGGGCTCTGTCCCTAGGGGCGGGCCTCTGGAAGCCAGTCCTCCGTGGGGCCCTGGACCCCTGGCTCCACCTTCCCGGCCTCGCTGACCTGAATCAGCCGTGCAGGGCTGGGCAGGGTGCAGAGACCCTGAGCACCGGTCCCCACTGCACCCCCAGGGCGCCTCCCACTCTTCTCAGAGCTGGTGTCGGGGTCCACGTCCTCCACTCAAGGTCAAGATCAGGCCCATCCTTCAACCCCAGGGGGATCAGAGAGCAGACGGTCGGCCCAGGACCCCCGGGACCCCCAGGAGACCAGAGAGCAGACGGCCACCCCGCCCAGGACCCCCAGGGAGCAGACGGCCGCCCCCCAGGACCCCCGGGGAGATCAGAGAGCAGAGGCCGCCCCCCAGGACCCTGGGAGAGCAGACGGCCGCCCCCCAGGACCCTGGGGAGCAGACGGCCACCCCCAGGACCCTGGGAGAGCAGACGGCCGCCCCCCAGGACCCCCGGGGAGATCAGAGAGCAGACGGCCGCCCCCCAGGACCCCGGGCAAGGCCGCCTTCCTGTTGCTGCACACAGAGCGCTCAGGTGGTGTCTGCAGGCATTCAAGTTCCAGCGCTAAACCAGTGACGATGCTGATTTTGAAACGGTTTTAATGACGGACAATCTGCATGGCAATTGCTCATCTGCGCACACGCGGGCTCAGAACAATGCAGGGAAACTGCACAGAAAGGTCTGCGCTGCGATGACAATCGCTTCCCAGTGTGCTGACCTCCGTCAGCGCCGCAAACAGAAGCACAGTCCTCTTCGGAGGCGACGTTAGCGAGTCGTTACGGATGGGCCCAGCTGCTCCTGCGAGCGCTTTGTTAAAAATATTCTTCTCATTTCGCGTCTGTCCCTAATTATAACGGAGCCATTGTGCAGGCCCGCCCGCGCGCGTGTGCAGAGAAATATTGATGTTTGTGACGCCCGCCCGGCCCGGGCAGCGCCCTGTCCAGTGTGGCTGCCTGCCCGCCTGCGTCTCCTCCCAACGTCCAGGGTCCGCCGGCCCTGTGCCCGCGCGGGGACAACGCTGCTTGCTCCGTGCTTGCACAGTGCGCGTCCTGGCCCCCGGCATGGGCTTGCCGTGGAGCGCTGCGGGTGTGCTCTGCTCCACCCGGGGAAAGCAGGATGGTGACCTCTGTCCCCCCGGGGCCCAGGCCCTCACCCTTCCTGGCCTCGGGGTCAGGCCAGCCCAGTGTCCACCGAGGCTGGAGGCTGGAGCAGAGACTGTGCCCGGGACCGGCCCTAAGCTGCCCTCGGGGTCGCTGTGGACGCTCTGTGGGGACAAGGAGCCAGACGGGCTCAGGGCTGTGTCGGGAGACTTGGGTCCGTCCCGGCCGGAGCGGTTCCTGCGGCGCCGGGGGCGGGGAGCCAGCGCGGGGTGAGCCCTGTCCCCGCCTGTCACAGACCCCGTGCCCCAGCACCCAGGGGAGGCCTCCTTGCAGCGGGGAGCCAGCGCAGGGTGAGCCCCGTCCCCACCTGTCACAGACCCCGCGCCCTGGCACCCAGGGGAGGCCTCCTTGCAGCACCTCAAGACTCAGTGTCCTGAGGAAAGACCACTGGAGACACCAGCTCCTTCACGGCGAGGTCAGGCAGGGACCCCCCTGCCCTCCCCCCAGACCCGGAGCGGGCTGGGCCTCCCTGGTCACTCGGGGACAGGCCGAGGCCGCGTCCTTCTCAGGGGAGCCGCCCAAGCCCTGTGCGGACCTCCAGGGCCGCTCGGCCCCTGGGCACTGGGCAGGGGGCCTGGCAGGGCCTCGTTCCTTGGGCTTGTCCCTCTGAGGAGGGTGGGAGGGGGCCTAGGCTCAGGTCCCCCTCCCCCCCCGCACTCCTCGGGCAGCGAGTCACATCCCAGGACAAGGGTGTCCACTGTCTTCTTGCTCGACCCAGGGGTCGGGATGCAGTGGCCGGAGCCCAGCGGGGCCTGCCTGGGTGGGATTTGAACCCGCCGCCTGTAGAGGACGTTCTGAGCCCTGGGGGTGGGGGGGTTTGGGCGTGGGCCAGGACTGGCCCTGCTTGGGAGTTTTCTTCATTTTATTAGTGCTTCAGTGACGCTGAAGGTGCGTAAAAGAAAAATGCCCTTATCTTAGCAAGACGCATTTGCAGGGAATCATAAGGCATTTTGGGCGATGCTAAAATACTCCAACAACCACGAAAGCGTGTGTGTGTGTGTGTGTGTGTGTGTGCGCGCGCAAGACAAGATGGCAAGATGTGTGCGACTGAAACCAGGTAATGGAGCGTCTCTCCACGACTCCTCTGCTGTTGGGTAAGCCAGAAATGTCCATCATAAAAGTTAAAGTATATAATGCATGCTACTCTCCCATCCGAAAAAGTCTTTGAATGTAGGATAGCTGGGCAGCTTGCTCCATCCTCCAGGAATAAGTGGTAAATCTGGGGCGGCACGCAGGGGAAGGGCCTGGGAGAACCCCGTGCCCCCGACTCACCCGGGGGCCCCATTTCCTCCCGGCCACGACAGCCCCGAGGCTGTACCTGAGGTCACGTTGATCGGCGGGAGGTCGGCTCCCTGCCCGCAGTAGAGCAGCAGGACCAGGAGGGTCAGTCCAGTGGTGGCCGCCATGCCCCCCGAGCAGAAGGAGGACCCTCTCCTGAAGGCCCCTCAGCTTCTCCCGCCTCGGTCTCCAGGACACAGCGGAATGCCCAGGGTGTGTGACATCATGGCAGGAGAGGAGCTGGGTCCTGCCCGTGTGTGAGGGGTTGTGACAGGGAAGAGGGGCCCCCCCAGGACCGTGGGGAGCGGGGACCCTTCTCCTCACCCCTCCCTCAGGCCTGTCGGCCCTGGGACCTGGCAAAACCCAGAAATTCTGCTTCGGGCAAAACAGGTGGTTGGAAGGAGGCTGGGGCTCACCAAGCCGCAGAGCTGGAGGCGGCAGGGCAGCGGGGGTGGCGCCCAGGCCTCCCCACGTCCCCAGGGCCCTGCAGCGCCAGCCCCCTTCTCCACCCCGGGGGAATCTCGCCCCACTCGCACCAGTGAGACGACCCCACGGCAAGCCCTCAGGCGGGCCCAGCTGGGCCCTGTGTGTGCAGTCATGTCCGACTTTGCGACCGTGTGGACTGTAGCCCACCAGGCTCTTCCGTCCATGGGATTCTCCAGGCAAGAATCCTGGAGCGGCCTGCCATTTCCTCCCCCAGGGGGGTCTTCCTGTGTCTCCTGCATTGGCAGGCGGACTCCGTCGTGGAGCTTCCAGGGAGGCCCGTGGGCCTTAAGCCATCCCACGTCCCGATCCTGGACCGCCTCCCTTGTCTGGGGTCGGAGTGGGGTGGCTGGTTCCCCCAGGGCAGGGTGGGCCCAGGTGGACAATCCTCCAGCCACAGGGCGACGGTCCTGGACACACAACGGCTGTGCCCCCCAAGCCTGGGACGGACCCTAAAGGTGGCATGCCTGCTGGAGGACTGTGGTGTTTTTCTTGAGGATACCGGGAGCTAACGTGGACGGGTGGGCAGCAGTCTACGCTGAGGAGCGGCCCCAGAGGATGCTGCGAGCGCTCCCAGCGTCCGTAGCCTTATTAAACGTGAACGGAGCTTGCGTTCGCAGGTGGCATGGTGGGTTCGTGTCCCACGTGAGCCAGTCCGTGGTCTGAGGGCCTTGGGCCAGCATCCTCAAGGGGAAACAGCACCTTGGGAGGACCCACAGTCTGAGCCGCTGTCTGCGGCAGCCAGAGGCAGCAGGGAAGCCAGCGTCCACAGTGACCGTCCAGGGGGGAGCGCACCGCCCGCACCAAACCGAGGAGGTGGAAGCTTCACTACAGCAGCCAGCTCCGGAGGTGAAGCTGTCTCGGCCACCATCCAGGTCGGCCCCCGCCTGGGCCGGATCAGAAACCGACATTTCCCCGCGGTTTAGCCTCCACCTGCAGCTCAGACCAAGCAGAGCCAGCTGGCTCACACACAGGAAGCTCCGGACGTCTCCCTGCGAGGGTGTGGGCAGCCCCGCCTCGGGCAGGGGTGTCCTGAAGACTCGCTCCAAACACGCAGAGCTGTCATCTTGCGGGTTCTGGGGGCAGAAGCCCCCACCGGGGCCCCGGGGCGACGGTGAAGGTGTGCGCAGCGCCGCGTGCCTCCTGGGGGCCCCGTGGGGCTGTTTCCTCCTGCTCCCGGGAGGCGCCGCTTTCCTGGGCTGCGATCCTTGCCCTCCCTCCTCGCAGCCCGTCCTGACCGTCCTGCGTGACCAGTAGTGCCCTGGTTGGCGCCCGCGTGTGCCAGCCGGAGTGGGCCACACCGCCTGCATGGATGGGAAAATATTCTGGATGTTTCTGTGAGGCTGTTCAGAGTGAGATTTATGTTTAAAGTGGGGGGGGCTTTGCAGTTACAGTAAGACATATACTGTATAATTCCGCTTATATGAGATATGTGAAGTGGTCAGGGTCATGGAGAGAGAAAGCAGAAGGGTGGAGGAGGGGTGGAATGAGGACTGTTTAAAGGGGACAGACGTTCTGTTTCACAAGATAAAGAGAATTATGGGGCTGTCCCCATTAAACGGTTTAGCTAGTTTGTGTGAGATATGGAATTACAGAGTTAAAGCTTGGCAGAAACGGGCTTTTTAGAAGCTAATAATTCTAAGTATATTCTGCTCTTCAAAGAAATGTCTTTTTTTCGAAAAAGGAGCTAGGGGAAGGATGGGGGTGACGACTGAAGAGCCCCAGGACTGTACTTTATATCCCGGAACCTTACACTTGAGCATGCTGAGAGTGTTAGGGTTTATGTTATGTTGTTTTCCAAATTGGGAGGGGAAGCTGTATGGAGATAAGTGCACGGGAGAGCCTGCGGCATGTGGTGAGCACTCAATAAATGCTAGGCATGAGAGGAAACTAAAAAACAACCTGGGTGATTGTGGGTGCGCCCTGTCCAATCAGCTGAAGGCCTGGATAGAGGAAAAAAAAAGCCTGAAGTGCCCCAAGCAAGAGCGACTCGTGCCGAAGGCAGCGCCAGCTCCTCCCTGGGTCTCCAGCTTGCTTGCTGGCCCTGCCGTCATAGCTGTGAGTCAGTTCCTTAGAAGAAGTCTCTCTATAAACATCTATGGGCCTCCCGGAGAAGGCGGATTAGCTTGGCTTCTAACAGTCCATCCCAGAACTCAAACCTGAATATTCGCAAGCTGAAGCTCTAATACTGTGGCCGCCTGTCGTGAGGAACTGACTCAGAAAAGACCCTGCTGCTGGGAAAGACTGAAGGCGGGAGGAGAAGGGGATGACAGAGGATGAGCTGGTTGGATGGCATCACCGACTCGATGGACATGGGCTTGAACAAGCTCCTGGAGGTGGTGAAGGACAGGGGAGCCTGGAGCGCTGCCGTCCACGGAGTCGCAGAGTCGGACACCACTGAAGTGACTGAGTACACGTATGTGAATGCATTTTAGGATAATCTGGTCTATATCTGCAAAATATTTTGCTGGAATCTGTGTAAAACCTGTGTATCAATTTGAGGAGGCTTGTTAAAACTTTTTTTTTTTTCTGCCTGAATTGATATGACTGAGTGACTCTTTCTTCATTGGCTGGCTAAGATGGCCAGTCATACTGAGGAATTTCCATAGTTTCATCTTTTTGTCACAGATTGTTTTATCATTTCTCCATTCTGCTGTTGAGCCCATCTCGAGTTTTATATTCTTTTTAGACGCAGCGTTTGTTAATTCTGAAACGTCTGTATGCTTCGGCCTTGTATTTTCTCTTTGTTTGCTGAAACCTTCTCTGTCTTTGTTGAGACTTTCTATTTTTTCATTTGTCCCCACTGTGTTTGTAAATGCTTGTTGAAGCATTTTTGCCACCGCTGGTCCCACATCCTCTGCAGAGACTTCTCGCACTTGCCGTTTCAGAGCTGGCGTCTGCTGAGCTTCTGTTCTTGTCCCGCCTGTCGCTTTCCCGGTTCTTGGTGTGGCAGACTGTCGTCGACGGAAGCGTGGACGGTGTGCGGATCATCCTATAAGACTCGGATCTCCGAAGCCTGTCCGTAGCAGGCGGGCCGCTGACCCCAGGCTGGGGTGTTCATTGCTGTCAGCCGGGGTGGGAGCCCGGGCTCCCCGCTCAGCCTGCTCCACCCCGACCGCAGAGGTGGGCTGGCCGCCTTGTCTTCAGCTCCGGGGTGGTGCACGCCACCTTCTGCTGGCGGGCTGGGGGCAGGGGCCACACCTCTTCTGTGCTGTTTGGCTAGAGAGGAGCTGTTCCCATGCAGACACTGCTGATCTCGGGGAGCCGACCCACCTCTTGGTCCTTAGGCTGGAGGGCAGGCTTTTGCGTTCGGATCTCTGGGTGTTTCCAGGCTGGCCGCTCTCTCTGGCGCCTGATGGGAGCCCTGGGCCAAACTGCAGAGGTGGGGGCTCCCAGCCAGGCTGGTCCTCGGGTCCTCGAGCGTCTGAGTTGCCTGCTCCTTCCAGAGGCTTCCCGCGGTTGCTTCGTCTGTGACGTCCAGGCCTTTTCGTGGCACCTAGCGGGAAGAACAGGGAGGACCTCAGTGTCCAAGCCGTAGGAGGCCATGCAGGCTCTCTGTGAAATGTGGGGCCCGCGTCCCGCGGGGTCAGGCTTCGGAGCAGCCGTGGTCAAGAGGTCAGCTCCGGTCACAGGGCTGACTTACTCCCCAGCTTAGCCACTTACAGGCTGGTCCCACGGGGATGGCTTTCCCAAGGGGCTGGGTCATTTATCTCTGGCTCACGCCACGCTCCTGGGGTCTGGGCGGGAGGCGACCCTGGCCCCAGCAAGTCCTGAGGTCATTTTCAAAGCGTGGTCGCAGTTGTCTTCACTTGTGAAACAGCAGTAGACCCGAAGTTTGGCAAAGGCCATGCGATCAGCTGTTTTAAAGCGGGAGTGAGGCTGGCTCCTAGGCTGTAGACTCTTCTAAGTGGAAGAATGAAAGGACTGTAACTGGAGACGCACACAGTGGGCATCTCTGCTCCCTGCAGACACAGCCTTCTGCCCGGCGTGTGGCGCTGAGTCAGCCATGTGGGTGCGCTCAGGTGCCGGGCCGCCATCTGAAGCGCTGCGACGCTGCCCGGCTGCCTGCGCTCCATCGCGTCTTCTCCCGCTCTCTCTCTCTCTCTCTCTGGTCTCCGCAATCTGTGTCATTGTCTTCTTACTTTTGTCTTCAGAAAGCTTTAAATAGACTTGCTGGGAAAGATGAACTGTGCCAGTCACTGAGTTCTGATGCTTCAAGGATTAACTGTAGAGACTGGCTACACCGGTGCTGTAAAGGTGGGGAGGGGCCCAGTCTCGCGTGGAAGTCATGGGGGCCAGTGGGTCTTCCTACTGGGGACCGTTTCTCCTGGGAAGGGCCCATGGGAAGCGAGTCTGAGCAGAACAGCCCTGATGCTGCCCAGCGGCGATGCTGGACACTGTGCTTAGGGACCCCAGGCTTGACCTTAGTGGGCTGTAATAGCTGCATTCACAGGACTCCCCTCCAGGAATCCTAAGGGTGGGTGACAAAAGAGAAATGACCCGGGAAAGGCCACCTCTGCTGAGAGAGCAGCAGGCAGGGTATGCCTAGTAAGGAGACTCCTGAGAACACCTCTATATCTATCTGTCCACCCACCCATCCACCCACCCACCCACCCACACATCCACCCACCCACCCACACATCCACCCACCCTTCCACCCAGCCACCCATCCACCCACCCACCCACCCACCCACCCATCCACCCATCCACCCACCCACCCACCCACCCATCCATCCACCCAACCACCCATCCACCCATCCACCCACCCACCCATCCACCCACGCTTCCCCCACCCACCCACCCACACACCCACCCATCCACCCACTCATCCACCCACTCACCCACCCATCCACCCACCCTTCCACCGACCCACCCACCCACCCGCCCACCCACCCACCCACCCATCCACCCACCCACCCACCCATCCACCCACCCATCCACCCACCCATCCACCCACTCACCCACCCATCCACCCACCCACCCACCCACCCACCCATCCACCCACCCACCCATCCACCCATCCACCCACCCACCCATCCACCCACCCTTCCACCCACCCACCCACCCACACATCCACCCATCCACCCACTCATCCACCCACTCACCCACCCATCCACCCACCCATCCACCCACCCTTCCACCCACCCACCCATCCACCCACCCACCCACCCACCCACCCACCCATCCACCCAACCACCCACCCATCCACCCACCCACCCACGGGCCCCCCCACCCCCCCACGCATTTTCCTTGTCTCTACATGGGCTGTGTCTTCTGAGAGGAAGATGTTTTGAAGTTGCTCTTACAGGAAATCCAATTATTTACATGTTTCTACATACAATAAGGGCTTTCCTCGTGGCTCAGATAGTAAGGGTCCACCTGCAATGCAGGAGGCCTGGGTTCGATCTCTGTGTCGGGAAGAAGCCCACTCCAGTATTCTGGCCTGGAGAATCCCATGGACAGAGGAGCCTGGAGGGCTACAGTCCATGGGGTCACAGAGAGTTGGACATGACTGAGTAACACACACACACACACACACACACACACACACTTGCAGTAGGACCTCGTCTCTAGGCTGTGGCTATTTGGCTTAGATGCTTGGCTATGAGCATCTCGAGGCAAAGATTGTCCTAGAAGACCACCTCCATTTGCAGGTTCTGTTTTGTCTAAGTCTTTTGAATTCAGATAAAGAGCCTAGTATTGCTTTAAGGAATAATTTTGGCAAAATTCAATATATTCTACAAAACACACTGTGGTTTGAGTACAGGATCACTTTACAAAAAAGAAAAAATTGCTTATATAGACTTGAGTATCAACTGAAAAATTCGAAGGAAAAGCAATCAGGGCTTAGATGTAATGTTGTGCTAGATATATTTATCCAGACCCACTCCTTGTGAAATATACCGCTATGGAGTAGGACCTCTGTTAGCTGAGCTTAATTGCAGGTTTTTTCCCCAAAACGACATCATTAACTACAGAGAGACAAACAGGGAAACAGGGTAAAGAAACTTTAAAGATGCTTTTAAACCAGCAGCACTCCCAGTCATGCGTGCGCTTCAGCCTAACTGCTGCTTTTCCCATCACTGTGGAAAGCAGAGCTTGGCTGACACCCCAGCATTCTTTGCGAGAGCATTCACAAATCCGCAGTTGTCTGCCCTACAATGACTGGGACTAAGTGACTAAGAATTGAAAGTGACTAAGATCCTACATGTCTGGGTCTCATAACCGTCTTTAGGATTCTAAAAGCCTTGGGACTTCCCTGAAGGTCCAGAGGTTAAGACTCCATGCTTCCGATGCAGGGAGCACGGGCCCAGTCCCTGGTGGGGATCTGAGATCCCACATTTCACATGGCCCCACCCAGAAACAGATCCTAAAGTCACAACTTGAAATAAAACCACTCTGTCCACGGCCGTGGCTCTAAGCGCTGTGTGGATTGAATCCTAGCATGGCTAGATTTTTTTTTTTTTCTGATACGTGACCATTTCCGTTACTCATCTGTGACCAGCACACGTTTCCTGCTGGTGTTCTGCTAACGTCGTGGTGAAGGAAATAAGGCCCAGAGGACCCCACACGCACACAGCTGAAGCTGGGTGTGTGCAGGGCACGGCATCGCGAGGAGACTTGCTCCGTGAAAGGGGAGAGTGTTGGCTCATGACAGAGAAGAGAAAATTGGTGCTACACCCCGTAGTTAATGTGACAACACGCAGCTAACGAGCACTTAACGCGCCCCAGTCCGCTCGTTTCTGTCACCCGTTTGAGAGTGTCACTTGCTTTATACTTAGCCCTACGGCGTAGGACTAGCTGCAGGCTAAAGTGAATTAGTCAAGGTTCTTTAAGAATCAGAGCAGAGGTACTAGAAAGTGTGTACAGATATGAAGAGACTGAATGTGTATACACGCGTGCAGATGATGTCTAATTAACTCCAGGGAATTGTTGGCTGGATGTGTGGACTGGCAGTGAAACTGTACATTTGGTGAGAATGTCACCTTAACATGGAACTTTTTTTTTTTTTTTTAACCTGAAATCATTCTTGGAGAAACATCACAGGTCATCAGTTACCGGTTTGTCTGGGCACAGAGAGAATCTCACTTGCAAAATAGAATTGAGGAGCTCTTATTTCAAAACGCGCAGACCTGTCCTGTGCTTATTTATTAAACACACACACACACACTTTTTAATTTTTAACATCATTTTCAGGTTTTGTTTCAATTCTCCGTGTTTTCCCATAAATAGAAATTCTCTCTTCTCTTCTTCACGTCGGTCAGTGCATCCCAGACCTCAGAGACTCCAGAAAAGAGGTCGAACTTGTTATTTTTCTTCTTTAAAGTGCCAAGATCTCTTTCTGTCGCTCTAGTGTTCGAGGTAAGATCACCTTAGCAGAAAAGCTCACTCCGCCTGCTGTGAAACGCTGCCGGGAGTAACGGGTGGAAACCGCCTTCTCCTTCGCTGACCTAGCGCAGCCTGGAGACCGGCGGCGGCTGCAGCGCCTTTCACCCCGAAATCCTCCGCCCCTAGCACCCGCCCTCCAGAGTTCACGCCCCGCTGTGAGCACCCATGTTCTTCACAGGATGCAGGATGGATGAAAGCCCCCGTGCGCTGGGACTAGAAGGGAGGGTGGGAGAGAGACGGTTCTCTTTTGACCGGAGCAGGGCAGCAGCTGAGCTCGGCACCGCCCCGTTGACCGCTGCGGAAACGCCCCAGGGACGCGCAGTTCCCAGACCCAACTGTAGATGGCGACAGAGTACGCAGCTCCTTCCAACCGCAAAGGTACAGCCCGTTTCCTTACTGGCTCAGGTGGTTGAATTTTCACCGTTAGAGAGTTCTTCCTTTGCTTAAACTAGTCTGCTATTGGGGGCACCACGTCACATGAAACGCTTCTGGAAGGAGCAGCCTGTTAATCATTTATCGGCTGTTGATATCCAAGAGCTGAGTAAGTTGGAAAACGGCTTTCCCAACGCGATAAAGGCAAGTCTGAAGATGCAGGCTCAGGGTGGGCATCAGAGACGTCGGAAGGACCCTACCTGGTGTGCTCTGCTGGAGGAAGACCAGTGCTCTGGGCCGGCAGTCCTGGAGGGAGGAAGCTGCCAAAGGTCCTCGAGATGCATGTGCCTGGAGGGCTTCCTCGCATCCCACCCCCTCCCACCCCTACGCCTACTCCCATAGAATCGAGAAAGCGATGCATTAAAA